>NC_092736.1:2582188-2892188 GCF_047496885.1 Scyliorhinus torazame
CAGGTACAGCACGGGGTTAGATACAGAGTAAATCTCCCTCTACACTGTCCCCACGAAACACTCCCAGGACAGGTACAGCACGGGGTTAGATACAGAGTAAAGCTCCCTCTGCACTGTCCCCATCAAACACTCCCAGGACAGGTACAGCACGGGGTTAGATACAGAGTAAAGCTCCCTCTACACTGTCCCCACGAAACACTCCCAGGACAGGTACAGCACGGGGTTAGATACAGAGTAAAGCTCCCTCTGCACTGTCCCCATCAAACACTCCCAGGACAGGTACAGCACGGGGTTAGATACAGAGTAAAGCTCCCTCTACACTGTCCCCATCAAACACTCCCAGGACAGGTACAGCACGGGGTTAGATACAGAGTGAAGCTCCCTCGACACTGACCCCATCAAACACTCCCAGGATAGGTACAGCACGGGGTTAGATACAGAGTAAAGCTCCCTCTACACTGTCCGCATCAAACACTCCCAGGACAGGTACAGCACGGGGTTAGATACAGAGTAAAGCTCCCTCTACACTGTCCCCATCAAACAATCCCAGGACAGGTACAGCACGGGGTGAGATACAGAGTAAAGCTCCCTCTACACTGTCCCCATCAAACACTCCCAGGACAGGTACAGCACGGGGTGAGATACAGAGTAAAGCTCCCTCTACACTGTCCCCATCAAACACTCCCAGGACAGGTACAGCATGGGGGTGAGATACAGAGTAAAGCTCCCTCTATACTGTCCCCATCAAACACTCTCAGGACGGGTACAGCACGGGGTTAGATACAGAGTAAAGCTCCCTCTACACTGTCCCCATCAAACACTCCCAGGACAGGTACAGCACAGGGTTCGATACAGAGTAAAGCTCCCTCTACACTGTCCCCATCAAACACTCCCAGGACAGGTACAGCACGGGGTGAGATACAGAGTAAAGCTCCCTCTACACTGTCCCCATCAAACACTCCCAGGACGGGTACAGCACGGGGTTAGATATAGAGTAAAGCTCCCTCTACACTGTCCCCATCAAACACTCCCAGGACAGGTACAGCATGGGGTTAGATACAGAGTAAAGCTCCCTCTACACTGTCCCATCAAACACTCCCAGGACAGGTACAGCACGGGGTTAGAATCAGAGTAAAGCTCCCTCTACACTGTCCCATGAAACACTCCCAGGACAGGTACAGCACGGGGTTAGATACAGAGTAAACTACACTGTCCCCATCAAACACTCCCAGGACAGGTACAGCACGGGGTTAGATACAGAGTAAAGCTCCCTCTACACTGACCCCATCAAACACTCCCAGGATAGGTACAGCACGGGGTTAGATACAGAGTAAAGCTCCCTCTACACTGTCCCAATCAAACACTCACAGGACAGGTACAGCACGGGGTTAAATACAGAGTAAATCTCCCTCTACACTGTCCCCATCAAACACTCCCAGGACCGGTACAGCACGGAGTTAGATACAGAGTAAAGCTCCCTCTACACTGTCCCCATCAAACACTCCCAGGACAGGTACAGCACTGGGTGAGATACAGAATAAAGCTTCCTCTACACTGTCCCCATCAAACACTCCCAGGACAGGTACAGCACGGGGTTAGATACAGTGCAAAGCTCCCTCTACACTGTCCCCATCAAACACTCCCAGGACAGGTACAGCACGGGGTTCGATACAGAGTAAAGCTCCCTCTGCACTGTCCCCATCGAACACTCCCAGGACAGGTACAGCACAGGGTTAGATACAGAGTAAAGCTCCCTCTACACTGTCCGCATCGAACACTCACAGGACAGGTACAGCACGGGGTTAGATACAGAGTAAAGCTCGCTCTGCACTGTCCCCATCGAACACTCCCAGGACCGGTACAGCACGGCGGTTAGATACAGAGTAAAGCTCCCTCTACACTGTCCCATCAAACACTCCCAGGACAGGTACAGCACGGGGTTAGAATCAGAGTAAAGCTCCCTCTACACTGTCCCATGAAACACTCCCAGGACAGGTACAGCACGGGGTTAGATACAGAGTAAACTACACTGTCCCCATCAAACACTCCCAGGACAGGTACAGCACGGGGTTAGATAGTGTAAAGCTCCCTCTACACTGTCCCCATCAAACACTCCCAGGACAGGTACAGCACGGGGTTAGATACAGAGTAAAGCTCGCTCTGCAGTGTCCCCATCGAACACTCCCAGGACCGGTACAGCACGGGGTTAGATACAGAGTAAAGCTCCCTCTACACTGTCCCATCAAATACTCCCAGGACAGGTACAGCATGGGGTTAGATACAGAGTAAACTACACTGTCCCCATCAAACACTCCCAGGACAGGTACAGCACAGGGTTAGATACAGAGTAAAGCTCCCTCTGCACTGTCCCCATCAAACACTCCCAGGAAAGGTTCGATACACAGTAAAGCTCCCTCTGCACTGTCCCCATCGAACACTCCCAGGACAGGTACAGCACGGGGTTAGATACAGAGTAAAGCTCGCTCTGCACTGTCCCCATCGAACACTCCCAGGACCGGTACAGCACGGGGTTAGATACAGAGTAAAGCTCCCTCTACACTGTCCCCATCAAACACTCCCAGGACAGGTACAGCACTGGGTGAGATACAGAGTAAAGCTCCCTCTACACTGTCCCCATCAAACACTCCCAGGACAGGTACAGCACTGGGTTAGATACAGAGTAAAGCTCCCTCTGCACTGTCCCCATCGAACACTCCCAGGACAGGTACAGCACGGGGTTAGATACAGAGTAAAGCTCGCTCTGCACTGTCCCCATCGAACACTCCCAGGACCGGTACAGCACGGGGTTAGATACAGAGTAAAGCTCCCTCTACACTGTCCCATCAAACACTCCCAGGACAGGTACAGCACAGGGTTAGATACAGAGTAAAGCTCCTTCTACACTGTCCCAATCAAACACTCACAGGACAGGTACAGCACAGGGTTAGATACAGAGTAAATTACACTGTCCCCATCAAACACTCCCAGGACAGGTACAGCACGGGGTTAGATACAGAGTAAGGCTCCCTCTGCACTGTCCCCATCAAACACTCCCAGGACATGTACAGCACTGGGTTCGATACAGAGTAAAGCTCCCTCTGCGCAGGCCACATCGAACACTCCCAGGACAGGTACAGCACGGGGTTAGATACAGAGTAAAGCTCCCTCTACACTGTCCGCATCGAACACTCCCAGGACAGGTACAGCACGGGGTTAGATACAGAGTAAAGCTCGCTCTGCACTGTCCCCATCGAACACTCCCAGGACAGGTACAGCACGGGGTTAGATACAGAGTAAAGCTCCTTCTACACTGTCCCCATCAAACACTCACAGGACAGGTACAGCACGGGGTTAAATACAGAGTAAATCTCCCTCTACACTGTCCCCATCAAACACTCCCAGGACCGGTACAGCACAGGGTTAGATACAGAGTAAAGCTCCCTCTACACTGTCCCCATCAAACACTCCCAGGACAGGTACAGCACTGGGTTAGATACAGAGTAAATCTCCCTCTACACTGTCCCCATCAAACACTCCCAGGACAGGTACAGCACCGGGTGAGATACAGAGTAAAGCTTCCTCTACACTGTCCCCATCAAACACTCCCAGGACAGGTACAGCACGGGGTTAGATACAGTGTAAAGCTCCCTCTACACTGTCCTCATCAAACACTCCCAGGACAGGTACAGCACGGGGTTCGATACAGAGTAAAGCTCCCTCTGCACTGTCCCCATCGACCACTCCCAGGACCGGTACAGCACGGGGTTAGATACAGAGTAAAGCTCCTTCTACACTGTCCCCATCAAACACTCACAGGACAGGTACAGCACGGGGTTAAATACAGAGTAAATCTCCCTCTACACTGTCCCCATCAAACACTCCCAGGACCGGTACAGCACAGGGTTAGATACAGAGTAAAGCTCCCTCTACACTGTCCCCATCAAACACTCCCAGGACAGGTACAGCACTGGGTTAGATACAGAGTAAATCTCCCTCTACACTGTCCCCATCAAACACTCCCAGGACAGGTACAGCACCGGGTGAGATACAGAGTAAAGCTTCCTCTACACTGTCCCCATCAAACACTCCCAGGACAGGTACAGCACGGGGTTAGATACAGTGTAAAGCTCCCTCTACACTGTCCTCATCAAACACTCCCAGGACAGGTACAGCACGGGGTTCGATACAGAGTAAAGCTCCCTCTGCACTGTCCCCATCGACCACTCCCAGGACCGGTACAGCACGGGGTTAGATACAGAGTAAAGCTCCCTCTACACTGTCCCATCAAACACTCCCAGGACAGGTACAGCACAGGGTTAGATACAGAGTAAAGCTCCCTCTACACTGTCCGCATCAAACACTCCCAGGACAGGTACAGCACTGGGTTAGATACGGAGTAAAACTCCCTCTACACTGTCCCCACCAAACACTCCCAGGACAGGTTTATGGATATCCGATTTAAGGGGAGGTGGTGGCATAGTCACTGGATAGAAAACCAGAGACCCAGGGTACTGCTCTAAGGTCACAGGTTCAAATCCCACCACAGTTGATGGTGAAATTTGAATTGAATTAAAAGTCTGATGACCTCAACCAGTCAAAAAAAACATCTGGTGCATTAATGTCCTTCCGTCCTTACCTGGTCTGGTCCACATGTGTCTCCAGATCCACGACAACGTGGTGACTCTGAACTGCCCCCTGGAGGGCAATTAGTGATGAGCAATAAATGCTGGCATAGCCAGCGACACCCACATCGCATTAAAAAAACACAATACAAGGACTTGATGATGTGCCGTAAAGCTGCATCTCTCTTTACAGGTGTTTCTGTCACGAGGTGATCATGTTCTCAAAAGACGCCTTCGCTCATCCGGATACCGAAGGTAATGGAGGAGCGAAAACTGGTGTTTGAGCATCAGCAGGACAGACAGAACTAGAGGGTCACGGGTTAGAACGGTTCTGCACTGTCAAGAGGATCAGTACTGAGGGAGTGTCGCACTGTCAGAGGATCAGTACTGAGGGAGTGCTGCACTGTCAGAGGGTCAGTACTGAGGGAGCGCCGCACTGTCAGAGGGTCAGTACTGAGGGAGTGCCGCACTGTCAGAGGATCAGTACTGAGGGAGTGCTGCACTGTCAGAGGGTCAGTACTGAGGGAGTGCCGCACTGTCAGAGGGTCAGTACTGAGGGAGTGCTGCACTGTCAGAGGGTCAGTACTGAGGGAGCGCTGCACTGTCAGAGGGTCAGTACTGAGGGAGTGCTGCACTGTCAGAGGGTCAGTACTGAGGGAGTGCTGCACTGTCAGAGGGTCAGTACTGAGGGAGTGCTGCACTGTCAGAGGGTCAGTACTGAGGGAGTGACGCACTGTCAGGGTCAGTACTGAGGGAGTGACGCACTGTCAGAGTCAGTACTGAGGGAGTGTCGCACTGTCAGAGGGTCAGTACTGAGGGAGTGCCGCACTGTCAGAGGGTCAGTACTGAGGGAGTGCTGCACTGTCAGAGGATCAGTACTGAGGGAGTGCCGCACTGTCAGAGGATCAGTACTGAGGGAGTGCCGCACTGTCAGAGGGTCAATACTGAGGGAGTGCCGCACTGTCAGTGGGTCAGTACTGAGGGAGCGCTGCACTGTCAGAGGGTCAGTACTGAGGGAGTGCTGGATGTTGTAAGATTGCACTCTGATGTGGTTTGCTTAACAAGTGCTGTTGAAAAGCTGAATTTCTAATGGGGAATCTTTGCAATGTTCCCATTTGATGAGCTGACCAGTGAACTGGATTGTTGGCTGAAATTCACGGTGAATCCTTGCTTTTCAGATCTGCTGCCGAATGTGACTGTGATGGGTGTTCTTCAGGGATTTTACCTCACTGATCCCGAAACGTGTAAGGAAGTGTCCTGTGCTGGAACAGGCCGACTGCACATTCCTGGACCGGAGAGCATCGTCTGACATATATGACTTTTCCCAAATTAAAAACACAGCTCTGATGAATAAACCCCATTTCTTCCCTTTCACTGTATTGCACTGGGTGAATCTCAGTATTGAATGGTCTGATCGGGTGTTTTAATGACCAGACCCCTCCAATCACCCTGTTCATTCACAAGTCAGACTGAGGCACATCTAATTGTAACAAGTGCTGTAGTTGATAAATCTTCACGTGGGGCTCCACTGTTGGAATCTGGGTTTACACAATGGAGCTCATCTTAAATCGAGTAATTATATTTGGCTTTAACACTCCAATCAGCACTCTTTCCATCTCTTAACATGTGGATTAACTCCAGCTTCCCTGTTCCCGCTGATAAATGTATCCCATGAAGACCGGAACTGGCTCTCTGATGATCTGGCAGCAGAGGAACGTTCAATAATTAGTACCGTTTGTTGATCAGCCTGGAGAGCATGCCTTGGTGATGGGCTCATTTGATGATTCAATCACTGCTGTGAGTGTTTCCACGGGCACACGCAATGAGGAAGCACCCACCCAGCCTGAAATCCTTCTCTGCACCGGGTTGTGTCTATATTTCCTCACCCTGCACTCCCTGGATTCCACCCCAGCCCGAAGGAGCAGCAGTGGCTTCACAGCCCCAGGATCCGAGGTTCAATTCCTGACTTGGGTCACTGTCTGTGCGGAGTCTGCATGTTCTCCCTGTGTCTGCGTGGGTTTCCTCCCACAAGTCCCAAAAGACATGCTGTTAGGTGAATTGGACATTCTGAATTCTCCCGGTCTACCTGAACAGGTGCCGGAGTGTGGCGACTAGTGGCTTTTTACAGTAACTTCATTGCAATGATAATGTAAACCTACTTTTATCAAAGATTATTAAAATTCATAACCCTGTGTACTCCAAGTGCAGTGATAGCTGGTGTCTCTTCTCTTTCTCCCCCCCCCCCCAAATCCCAGGGGTTATGGAGCACATGGTATATCCAGACTCTAATACAAGAACAAGCAGATGGCACCTCACTGCAATAACCGGAATGTCACCACAGCCCAACAGAGGAATGCGAGCTGACTCCAAGATGATATATGGTGCTCGCACTGCCTTCCTGTGCACCCCCTCTCCCACAGGCTGCAATTTACATACAGAACATTACACTGACCACTAGAAAATCCATGTTTATTGTTGCTGTGTACATATTTTACAAAGCTGGTAAGAACCAGATTCTGGAATGTTCCGGTATCTACACAGCCAGGAAGCCCAGGACCAGGATAAGATTAAACTGGAATCTTCCTCGCTGAGGTTGGAAGCAAGAAGGCTGCACCTGGCTGCCTTTCGCAGGCAGCTCACTCTTTGGCAATGGCATATGGCTTCTCCACCACGATCTTGCCACAATCTGCAATGACCACATCTTTCAATGGTTTATCCCGGTTGTCCGTCTTCGAACTCTCAACTAGTCTTACAACATCCTGTAACCAGAAAAATAAACATTAAATTCTGAAACCCACACAAGGAAACGTATTCAACAAGACCTCCCCGCTTCCTTACTGGTTTGTCCATAGCTATTACCTCGATTGTTCCAACACCCACCTCCTTGCTGGGCTTCCATAAATGGGCAGCACGTTGGTTAACACTGCTGCCTCAGCGCCAGGGTTCCGGGTTAACACTGCTGTCTCACAGCGCCAGGGACCCGGGTTAACACTGCTGTCTCAGTGCCAGGGACCCGGGTTAACACTGCTGTCTCACACTGCCAGGGACCCGGGTTAACACTGCTGTCTCACAGTGCCAAGGACACGGGTTAACACTGCTGTCTCACAGCGCCAGGGACCCGGGTTAACACTGCTGTCTCACAGCTCCAGGGACCCGGGTTAACACTGCTGTCTCACAGCGCCAGGGACCCGGGTTAACACTGCTGCCTCAGTGCCAGGTGCAGCCACCTGGGTTTGCCACTTCCCGACTTAAAATGGAGATCTGCAAAGAATGCAGGAAAATTCAGTCAAGCCAGGAAAAACAAGCAGGTGCAATGCAAAGTTTCCTGTGTATGAGAACTTGCAGAAACCCAGACAGCACTGAAACCAACAGCCATCTACATATTGATGAGCGATCCCCGCGAACAATTGGAAACATTTAAGGTAAATAAGGCCAAGCCAGACTCCTCGGCGTCATCAAAACAAAGGAAGGCCAACGGACACTTAGGGACTGCCCAGCGATCAGCTCCAGTTTTGGAGAAATCGATCCAAGTGATCTAACGTAGTCCAATCACTTGGAACAAGATATGGGGCCCGCCCCGAAGCCCCTGGGGACTATAAAGTAGAGTCCCCAAGTTCAATTCATCCTTCTTGGCAGGGTCTCTCAGCAGCTCGAAACAACCCTTGACCGTGACCTGCCTAGCAGCTGCACCAACCAAGTAAGTCTCCAGTCAACGCACGCTACGAGATAGGCGCTCCTAGCTACCGGTCTATACCAGCTTTGAAGCCTGCAGACTCCGAATCGAACAAAAGGCCATTTGTTCCCCTGACCTGGTGGGCCAGTTCCAGCTAAGTATAGGCCTCTTAGTGTTAGAGATAGTCTAGTAAGTAGAGTTTTATGCATGAGTAGTGATTGACTGTGTATAATAAATGTGTTTTGATTTGAAGCTTACTAACTGGTGTATTGAGTTATTGATCAGCACTTGAACTTGAACCTCATGGTGGTATCATAAAGATACCTGGCGACTCTAGGGCAAAGGTTATAGAAACAGAGCAAATTAAGTAAAGACACAATGGGCAACATTTAAGAGCCAACCAAAAGTTAGCAACACAGGGACCCGGGTTAACACTGCTCCTCAGTGCCAGGGTCCCGGGTTAACACTGCTGTCTCAGTGCCAGGGTCCCGGGTTAACACTGCTGCCTCACAGCGCCAGGGACCCGGGTTAACACTGCTGTCTCACAGCGCCAGGGATTCGGGTTAACACTGCTGCCTCACTGCGCCAGGGACCCGGGTTAACACTGCTGTCTCACCGCGCCAGGGACCCGGGTTAACACTGCTGTCTCACAGCGCCAGGGATTCGGGTTAACACTGCTGCCTCACTGCGCCAGGGACCCGGGTTAACACTGCTGTCTCACCGCGCCAGGGACCCGGGTTAACACTGCTGCCTCAGTTCCAGGGACCCGGGTTAACACTGCTGTCTCACAGCGCCAGGGACCCGGGTTAACACTGCTGTCTCACTGCGCCAGGGACCCGGGTTAACACTGCTGTCTCACTGCGCCAGGGACCCGGGTTAACACTGCTGTCTCACCGTGCCAGGGACCCGGATTAACATTGCTGTCGCAGTGCCAGGGACCCGGGTTAACACTGCTGTCGCAGTGCCAGGGACCCGGGTTAACATGGATACCTCAGAGCGCCAGGGACCCAGGTTGGCACTGCTGCCTCACAGAGCCAGGGACCCGGGTTTAATTCTGGCTTTGGGTGACTGTGGATTTGGCACATTCTCCATGTCTGCGTGGGTTTCCTCCCACAGTCTAAGTATGTGCAGGGTAGGTGGGTTGGCCACCTCGATGGGGATGCCATGTGCCAATCTGAAAGTAGTTTTGATTATTTTGCCATTTACACTCACTCTGGACAGACTCTCTACTATTTACTGTAACCATCAGCCTGTGTCATCTCCGTCCTCTACCCTATCCCAGAACCTTTTTGCGATCTTTCACCACCTTCCAATCCCTTTCAATTGAATAAAATCCATCATGTACGACCATCCTTCAGTTTGAAGTCATGTTTGACTCTTCTAGTGTTATTTTCAGCCTCTCAGGACTTCCCCAAGATGGAGGTGCTCAACATATTGGCTGGAGTAAAGGGCAGTGCCCCATTGCGCATCCAATTCCGTAACCTCTTCCCACTTTCCCCATATCCTTTCAGCGCCTTTCTAATTCCTTCCCAAAAACAATGTTCTGGCCTCAACTACCTGCTGTGGCGATGAATTCCACAGGCCGCCCACTCTCTGGGTGAAGAAAGTTCTCCTCGTCTCTGCCCTAAATGATCTACCCCGTATCCTCAGACTGTCACCCCGGGTTCTGGACACACCCACCATCAGGAACATCCTTCCTGCATCCACCCTGTCCAGTCCGGTTAGAATTTTACAGGTTTCTATGAGATTCCCCCTCATTCTTCTGAACTCCAGCGAATACTGGAATATGGATGCTAGTTTAGCACAGTGGGCTAAACAGTTGGCTTGCAAAGCAGAACAATGCCAGCAGCATGGGTTCAATTCCCGTACCAGCCTCCCCGAACAGGCGCCGGAATGTGGCGACTAGGGGCTTTTCACAGTAACTTCATTGAAGCCTACTTGTGACAATAAGCTATTATCATACAATCCTAACCGATTCAATCATGCCTCACACATCAGTCCCGCTATCCTAGTAACGAGACTGTGAACCTTCTCTCCACTCCCTCTAGAGCAAGAACATCCTTCCTCAGATAAGGAGACCAAAACTGTGCACAATACTCCAGGTGCGGCCTCACTAAGACATCCTTGCTCCTCTACTTGAATTCTCACTATGAAGGCCAATGGAGCATTTGCCCTTTTTTTTAACCTCCTGCTGTATCTGCATGCTTACCTTCAGGTGACTGGTGTACGAGGACACCCAGGTCTCGTTGCACATTTCCTTCTCTCAGTCTATAGCCACAGATAATAATCTGCCATCTTGGTTTATCCAAAGATAGCAAACCCCATTTATTCAAATTATACTGCATCTGCCATTCATTTGCACACTCACTCAACTTGTCCAAATCATAGAACATAACAGCGCAGTACAGGCCCTTCGGCCCTCGATGTTGCGCCGACCTGTGAAACCACTCTAAGGCCCATCTACACTATTCCCTTATCGTCCATATGTCTAGCCAATGACCATTTGAATGCCCTTAGTGTTGGCGAGTCCACTACTGTTGCAGGCAGGGCATTCCACGCCCTTACTACTCTCTGAGTAAAGAACCTACCTCTGACACCTGTCCTATATCTATCTCCCCTCAATTTAAAGCTATGTCCCCTCGTGCTAGACATCACCATCCGAGGAAAAAGGCTCTCACTGTCCATCCTATCTAATCCGCTGATCATCTTGTATGCCTAATTAAGTCACCTCTTAACCTTCTCTCTAACGAAAACAGCCTCAAGTCCCTCAGCCTTCCCACATAAGATCTTCCCTCCATACCAGGCAACATTGTGGTAAATCTCCTCTGCACCCTTTCCAATGCTTCCACATCCTCTAATGCGACCAGAATTGCACGCAATACTCCAAATGCGGCCGCACCAGAGTTTTGTACAGCTGCAACATGACCTCATGGCTCCGAAACTCAATCCCTCTACCAATAAAAGCTAACACACCGTACGCCTTCTTAACAACCCTCTCAACCTGGGTGGCACCTTTCAGGGATCTATGTACATGGACACCGAGATCTCGCTGCTCATCCACACTACCAAGAATCTTACCATTAGCCCAGTACTCTGTCTTCCTGTTATTCCTCCCAAAATGAATCACCTCACACTTTTCTGCATTAAACTCCATTTGCCACCTCTCAGCCCAGCGCTGCAGCTTATCTATGTCCCTCTGTAACTTGTAACATCCTTCCGCACTGTCCACAACTCCACCGACTCATGTCATCTGCAAATTTACTTACCCATCCTCCAGGTCATTTATAAAAATGACAAACAGCAGTGGCCCCAAAACAGATCCTTGTGGTACACCACTAGTAACTGGACTCCAATCTGAACATTTCCCATCAACCACCACCCTTTGTCTTCTTCCAGCTAGCCAAATTCTGATCCAAACTGCTAAATCACCCTGAATCCCATGCCTCCGTATTGTATTTTGGATTGGATTTGTTTATTGTCACGTGTACCGAGGTACAGTGAAAAGTATTTTTCTGCGAGCAGCTCAACAGATCATTACGTAAATGGGACAAAAAGGGAATAAAAGAAAATACATAATAGGGCAACACAAGGTACACAATGTAACTACATAAGCACTGGCATCGGATGAAGCATACAGGGTGTAGTGTTAATGAAGTCAGTCCATAAGAGGGTCATTTAGGAGTCTGGTAACAGTGTGGAAGAAGCTGTTTTTGAGTCTGTTCGTGCGTGTTCTCAGACTTCTGTATCTCCTGCCCAATGGAAGAAGTTGGAAGAGTGTAAGCCTTTCCCCAGGCAGCGGGAGGTGTAGATGGAGTCAATGGATGGGAGGCAGGTTCGTGTGATGGACTGGGCAGTGTTCACGACTCTGAAGTTTCTTGCGGTCCTGGGCCGAGCAGTTGCCATACTAGGCTGTGATGCAGCCCGATAGGATGCTTTCTATGGTATTTTCTGCAGTAGCCTACCGTGGGGAACCTTATCAAACGCTTTACTGAAATCCATATACACCACATCAACTGCTTTACCCTCATCCACCTGTTTGGTCACCTTCTCAAAGAACTCAATAAGATTTGTGAGGCACGACCTACCCTTCACAAAACCGTGTTGACTATCTCTAATCAAATTATTCCTTTCCAGATGATTATACATCTTATTTCTTATAAACCTTTCCAAGATTTTGCCCACAACAGAAGGAAGGCTCACTGGTCTATAGTTACCGGGGTTGTCTCTACTCCCCTTCTTGAACAAGGGGACAACATTTGCTATCCTCCAGTCTTCTGGCACTATTCATGTGGACAAAGATGACTTAAAGATCAAAGCCAAAGGCTCAGCAATCTCCTCCCTAACTTCCCAGAGAATCCTAGGATAAATCCCATCCGGCCCAAGTGACTTATCTATTTTCACACTTTCCAGAATTGCTAACACCTCCTCCTTATGAACCTCAAGCCCTTCTAGTCTAGTAGCCTGAATCTCAATATTCTCCTCGACAATGTTGTCTTTTCCCTGTGTGAAAACTGACGAAAAATATTCATTTAGCACCTCTCCTATCTCCTCGGACTCCATGCACAACTTCCCACGACTGTCCTTGACTGGCCCTACTCTTACCCTGGTCATTCTTTTATTCCTGACATATCTATAGAAAGCTTTAGGGTTATCCTTGATCCTACCTGCCAAAGACTTCTCATGTCCCCTCCTGGCTCTTCTTATCCCTCTCTTTAGGACCTTCCTAGCTAACTTGTAACTCTCGAGGGCCCTAACTGAACCTTCATGTCTCATCTTTACATAAGCCTCCTTCTTCCTCTTGACAAGTGTTTCGACTGCTTTAGTAAACCACGGTTCCCTTGCTCAACCACTTCCTCCCTGCCTGACAGGTACATACTTATCAAGGACACGGAGTGGCTGTTCCTTGAACAAGCTCCACATTTCCACTGTGCCCATCCCCTGCAGTTTTCCTCTCCATCCGATGCATCCTAAGTCTTGCCTCATCGCATCATAATTGCCTTTACCCAGATATAACTCTTGCCCTGCGGTATATACCTATCCCTTTCCATCACTAAAGTAAACGTAATCGAATTGTGGTCACTATCACCAAAATGCTCACCTACCTCCAAATCGAACACCTGCCCTGGTTCATTACCCAGTACCAAATCCAATATGGCCTTGCCTCTCGTTGGCCTATCTACATACTGTGTCAGGAAACCCTCCTGCACACACTGGACAAAAACGGACCTAAAGTACTCAAACTATAGCGGTTCCAGTCAATATTTGGAAAGTTAAAGACCCCCATAACAACTACCCTGTTGTTTTCGCTCCTATCCAGAATCATCTTTGCAATCCTTTCCTCTACATCTCTGGAACTTTTCGGAGGCCTATAGAAAACCCCAAACAGGGTGACCTCTCCTTTGTTGTTTCTAACCTCAGCCCATACTACCTCAGCAGACGAGTCCTTATCAAACATCCTTTCTGCCACCGCAATACTGTCCTTGACTAACAATGTCACCCCTCCCCCTATTTTACCACCTTCCCTGAGCTTACTGAAATATCTAAACCCCGGTACCTGCAACAACCATTCCTGTCCCTGCTCTATCCATGTCTCCGAAATGGCTACAACATCGAAGTCCCAGGTACCAACCCATGCCGCAAGTTCATCCACCTTATTCCGGATGCTCCTGGCATTGAAGAAGACACACTTTAAACCACCTTCCTGCCTACCGGTACACTCCTGTAACTTTGAAACCGTACTCATGACCTCACTACTCTCAACCTCCTGTATACTGGAGCTACAATTCAGTTTCCCAAGCCCTTGCTGAACTAGTTTAAACCCTCCCGAAGAGCATTAGCAAATTTCCCCCCCAGGATATTGGTACCCCTCTGGTCCAGGTGTAGACCATCCCATTTTTAGAGGTTCCACCGACCCCAGAATGAGCCCCAATTATCCAGAAATCTGAAACCCTCCCTCCTGCACCATCCCTGTAGCCACGTGTTCAACTCCTCTCTCTCCCTATTCCTCGTCTCGCTATCACGTGGCACGGGTAACAACCCAGAGATAATAACTCTGTCCTAGATCTAAGTTTCCACCTTAGCTCCCTGAATTCCTGCCTTACATCCCTATCCCTACCTATGTCGTTGGTACCTATGTGGACCACGACTTGGGGCTGCTCCCCCTCTCCCTTAAGGGTCCCGAAAACACGACCCGAGACATCACGGACCCTGGCACCTGGGAGGCAACACACCAACAGCGAGTCTCTCTCGTTCCCACTGAATCTCCTATCTACCCCCCTAACTATGGAGTCTCCAATGACTAATGCTCTACTCCTCTCGCCCCTTCCCTTCTGAGCAACAGCGACAGACTGTGCCAGAGTCCTGTACCCCATGGCATCTCTGCATCCTCCTCACAGCTCACCCTCCCATCCAGCTGTGTCACCTGCAAACCTGGAGATATATTTTGTTCCCTCATCTAAATTAGATCCCTGCGGTCCCCCGGTAGTCACTGTCTGCCATTTGGAAAAATACCCGTTTATTCCTACTCTTTGTTACCTATCTGCCAATCAGTTTTCTATCCATCTCAAAACACTACCACAAATCCCATACATTTTAATTTTACACACTAATCTCTCGTATGGGACATTCTTGAAAGCCTTCAAAAAGTCCAAATAAACCACAACCACTGGCTTCCCCTCATCAACTCTACTAGTTACATCAAAGAACAAAGAAATGTACAGCACAGGAACAGGCCTTTCGGCCCTCCCAAGCCCGTGCCGATCATGCTGCCCGACTAAACTACAATCTTCTACACTTCCTGGGTCCGTATCCCTCTATTCCCATCCTATTCATGTATTTGTCAAGATGCCCCTTAAATGTCACTATCGTCCCTGCTTCCACCACCTCCTCCGGTAGCGAGTTCCAGGCACCCACTACCCTGTGTGTAAAAAACTTGCCTCGTACATCTACTCTAAACCTTGCCCCTCTCACCTTAAACCTATGCCCCCTAGTAATTGACCCCTCTACCCTGGGGAAAAGCCTCTGACTATCCACTCTGTCTATGCCCCTCATAATTTTGTAGACCTCTATCAGGTCACCCCTCAACCTCCGTCGTTCCAGTTAGAACAAACCGAGTTTATTCAACCGCTCCTCATAGCTAATGCCCTCCATACCAGGCAACATTCTGGTAAATCTCTTCTGCACCCTCTCTAAAGCATCCACATCCTTCTGGTAATGTGGTGACCAGAATTGAACACTATACTCCAAGTGTGGCCTAACTAAGGTTCTATACAGCTGCAACATGACTTGCCAATTCTTATACTCAATGCCACGGCCAATGAAGGCAAGCATGCCGTATGCCTTCTTGACTACCTTCTCCACCTGTGTTGCCCCTTTCAGTGACCTGTGCTCCTGTACTCCTAGATCTCTCTGACTTTCAATACTCTTGAGGGTTCTACCATTCACTGGATATTCCCTACCTGCATTAGACCTTCCAAAATCACATTTGTCCGGATTAAGCTCCATCTGCCATCTCTCTGCCCAAGTCTCCAAACAATCTAAATCCTGCTGTATCCTCCGACAGTCCTCATCGCTATCCGCAATTCCATCAACCTTTGTGTCGTCTGCAAACTTACTAATCAGACCAGTTACATTTTCCTCCAAATCATTTATATATACTACAAAGAGCAAAGGTCCCAGCACTGATCCCTGCGGACCACCACTGGTCACAGCCCTCCAATTAGAAAAGCATCCTTCCATTGCTACTCTCTGCCTTTAATGACCTAGCCAGTTCTGAATCCACCTTGCCAGCTCACCCCTGATCCCATGTGACTTCACCTTTTGTACTAGTCTACCATGAGGGACCTTGTCAAAGGCCTTACTGAAGTCCATATAGACAACATCCACTGCCCTACCTGCATCAATCATCTTTGTGACGTCCTCGAAAAACTCTTATCAAGATAGTGAGACACGACCTCCCCTTCACAAAACCATGCTGCCTCTCACTAATACGTCCATTTGCTTCCAAATGGGAGTAGATCCTGTCTCAAAGAATTCTCTCCAGTAATTTCCCTACAACTGAAGTAAGGCTCACCACCTGTAGTTCCCGGGATTATCCTTGCTACCCTTCTTAAACAGAGGAACAACATTGGCTATTCTCCAGTCCTCCGGGACATCCCCTGAAGACAGTGAGGATCCAAAGATTTCTGTCAAGGCCTCAGCAATTTCCTCTCCAGCCTCCTTCAGTATTCTGGGGTAGATCCCATCAGGCCCTGGGGACTTATCTACCGTAATATATTTTAAGACACCCAACACCTCGTCTTTTTGGATCTCAATGTGACCCAGGCTATCTACACACCTTTCTCCAGACTCAACATCTACCAATTCCTTCTCTTTGGTGAATACTGATGCAAAGTATTCATTTAGTACCTCGCCCATTTCCTCTGGCTCCACACATAGATTCCCCTGCCTATCCTTCAGTGGGCCAACCCTTTCCCTGGCTACCCTCTTGCTTTTTATGTACGTGTAAAAAGCCTTGGGATTTTCCTTAACCCTATTTGCCAATGAGTTTTCGTGACCCCTTCTAGCCCTCCTGACTCCTTGCTTAAGTTCCTTCCTACTTTCCTTATATTCCACACAGGCTTCGTCTGTTCCCAGCCTTTTAGCCCTGACAAATGCCTCCTTTTTCTTTTTGACGAGGCCTACAATATCTCTCGCTATCCAAGATTCCCGAAAATTGCCGCATTTATCCTTCTTCCTCACAGGAACATGCCGGTCCTGAACTCCTTTCAGCTGACACTTGAAAGCCTCCCACATGTCAGATGTTGATTTGCCCTCAAACATCCGCCCCCGATCTAGGTTCTTCAGTTCCTGCCTAATATTGTTATAATTAGCCTTCCCCCAATTTAGCGCATTCATCCTAGGACCACTCTTATCCTTGTCCACCAGCACTTTAAAACTTACTGAATTGTGGTCATTGTTCCCGAAATGCTCCCCTACTGAAACTTCTACCACCTGGCCGGGCTCCTCGAAAAATTCCAGTAGATTTGTCAAGCATGAGTCACAAAAAGTGCAGAGGATACTGGAAGTCTGCAGAGGGATTTGGATAGTTTAAGTGAATGGGCTAGGGTCTGGCAGATGGAATACAATGTTATCCATTTTGGTAGGAATAACAGCAAAAGGAATTATTTAAATGATAAAATATTAAAACATGCTGCTGTGCAGAGAGACCTGGGTGTGCTAGTGCAAGAGTTGCAAAAAGTTAGTTTACAGGTGATTAAGGCAAATGTAGTTTTGTCCTTCATTGCTAGAGGGATGGATTTTAAGACTAGGGAGGTTGTGCTGCAATTGTATAAGGTGTTAGTGAGGCCACACCTGGAGTATAGTGTTCAGTTTTCGTCTCCTTGCCTGAGAAAGGACGTACTGGCACTGGAGGGTGTGCAGAGGAGATTCACTAGGTTAATCCCAGAGCTGAAGGGGTTGGATTACGAGGAGAGGTTGAGTAGATTGGGACTGTACTCGTTGGAATTTACAAGGATGCAGGGATCTTATTGAAACATAGAAAATTATGAAGGGGATAGGATAGATGCAGGGGGTTTGTTTCCACTGGCGGGTGAAAGCTGAACTAAGGGGCATAGCCTCAAAATAAGGGGAAGTAGATTTAGGACTGAGTTGAGGAGGAACTTCTTCACCCAAAGGGTTGTGAATCTATGGAATTTCCTGCCCAGTGAAGCAGTTGAGGCTCCTTCATTAAATGTTTTCAAGATAAAGATAGGTAGTTTTTTGAAGAATAAAGGGATTAAGGTTATGGTGTGCGGGCCAGAAAGTGGAGCTGAGTCCACAAAAGATCAGCCATGATCTCATTGAATGGCGGAGCAGGCTCGAGGGGCCAGATGGCCCACTCCTGCTCCTAGTTCTTATGTTATGATTTCCCCTTCATAACTCCATGCTGACTCGGTCCGATCCTGCCACTGTTTTCCAAGTGCTCCGCTATAAACCTTTTGAGAATAGAATCTAGAATTTTCTCCAATATCGACATCAGGCTGACTGGTCTATAGTTCCCCGTTTTCTCTCTATCTCCCTTTTTAAATAGTGACAATCTGGTGTGTGTGACTGCTGCTTCCAATTTCATTTGGAGCGTTAAATACATATGGGGTGAGCAGTCAGGAATAGGAGAGAATCCTTACTAATCCTTCGATGACTTTTCCGAATACAACGTGCTTCCCATCGAGCCAGGGAGTTACGTTGGTGGTGATGAAGAACTGGGAACCGTTAGTGTCTTTGCCGGCGTTAGCCATACTGACCCACCCCGCGCCGTAGTGTTTCAGCTTGAAGTTTTCATCAGGAAATCGGTCACCATAGATGCTCTTTCCTAGGGAGGGAGAGAGAGAGAATTAGTCTCAATCAAAACAGTCTGAATGTTTGCATCAGTCCACAGAAACAGGCACCAATACCGGGAACAGGATAATTAGCAGTGCCCCTATATCTGCGTGGGTTTCCTCCCACAGTCCAAAGATGTGTTGGTTAGATAGATTCGTCATGATCAATGGGAGGGGTTACAGAGATAGGGCGAGTGTTCTTTTAGGGGGTAGATGCAAACTCAATGGGCCAAATGGCCTCCTTCTGCAGTGTCGGGATTCTATATAGTGTAATGGGTATCACATTTGTCTCGAGTACAAAAGGTCCCATGTTCAAAACCAGGCAGAAACATTATTCTAAAAACAACGTGCTCATCTCAGTCTGAGAGAAAAGTTCCACAACTCTAAACATTTAATTCTTCCCACCGTCAGAAGGGCTGAAATTTCAAGACACCCTGATCGAACCCAGAACAAACGTGTGTCTGACTCCGCAAAATTCGGAACGCAGATGGACAATTCCGGCTGTCCCAGTGCGTCCCGAGTGAAGACAATCATCTTTAATCTCCGATAACACAAAATCCTGAAGCCAGAACTTGGGCAGCAGGAGGAACTGTCATCGAGTAGCAAACGCAGGAGCACAGTGCACTCACCGGCACCCTCTAACATCCCCACACATACACCTCCACCCACTCCCCCAGACAGGAGAAACGGTCACACTCACCACCAGTGCCATCTCCGCGGGTGAAGTCCCCTCCCTGGATCATAAAGTCTTTGATGACCCGGTGGAATTTACTATTTTTGTAACCAAATCCTTTCTGCAGAGAAATCAGGACAGATTAACCAGGGGGTAACGGCAGCCTATGAGCGTGTTACCTGTCTGATTCCGCAAAATTCGGAACGCAGATGGACAATTCCGGCTGTCCCAGTGCGCTCCGAGTGAAGAAAATCATCTTTAATCTCCGATAACATAAAATCCTGATGCCAGAACTTGGGCAGCAGGAGGAACTGTCATCGTGTAGCAAACTAAAGTAAATACTTACATCCCCCGTCGCTAAAGCAACAAAGTTTTCAACCGTCTTCGGAACAGTCTTCCCAAAAAGTCCAAATACGACACGGCCTACATCCTCGTCGCCAATTTTAAGATCAAAATACACCTAGAGGCGGGAAATCAGATAGGAGTCAGTTCGCTCGCACCCACAACAAGCATCAGAACTGCCAAGTATCTCAACTGAACGGTGAAATATACGCCTTACATCTAAACGAGTGACCTGCTCACTTTAAACTGCGGGGAGCTCATTTCACTAGAGTTAGGGGCAACCAGGGGAGAAACTGTTTCTACTTTCAAATGCACTGCTGAGTTGTGATCAGAGAGCAGGCGTAGAGTCTCTGTGTGGTGAGTCTGTTCACTCTCCAACACTTGCCAAATCACCCCGATAAGAATCCAGTACCTGGCACACTCCACAAGACAACCAGGGAAACAATAAGATTCATTTGGGGAAAGTAATAATGCTCCATAGCTTCACTGTACAGTAAACACTGCCCTCTTATCAAAATCTGGAGGTCAAAGCAGGTGGCTGGACGGCAGCGACCAGGGTGGATTTTAGGGAATGACCATAGAACCCTCACCCATCTAACAAAACTGTAGCCAAATTCAACAGATTCAATCATTCAGCCCCTTTTAATTGTGCAAGGAGTTACAATTTGCTATCAGAGGTTAGCTCTGCTGCCTCATGGTGCCAGGGACCCAGGTTCAAATCCAGCCTCAGTTGTCTGCACATTCTCCGTGTCTGCGTCGGTTCGCTCGGGGTGCTCCAGTTTCCTCCCTCAGGTCAATGGTATACAGGTTCGGTGTATTGGCCATGACCAATGTATGGGGGTTATGAGGATAGGGAGACAGTAGTTTTGGAGGGTCAGTACAGGCCCGATGGCCTGAATTGCCCCCTCCTGCACGGCAGGGATTCTAATTGCCCAAAGCTCCAGTTACTGTGCTGTAAGACTCCAGGTTATATTAACTACTCCAGCACCACATTCAGAATGTACTCTTTATTTTACATCTTCGCTCAACATTCTTCCAACAAAAATGAATCACCACATTTTTCCGCTCTGAATTCCTCAATTTCACATCCATGAATGTCCCTTTGATGTCCAAGAGGTCTGATTCTTCCCCCCCCCACACCACACGTGTCCCCAACCTCCTCCCCCACTCAGCATCCCCCTCCCCTCCCACCTCCTCTATCCTCCCCACACTTCGCCCTCCCCCCACCCCGCCCTCTCCTCCTCCACTCACCCGCCCCCCTCCATCCCTCCACCACACCCCTCCGCTCCACCCCTCCTCTCTCTCTCTCCACCCCTCCTCTCTCTCTCCCCCCCTCCTCCTCTCTCTCCCCCCCCCTCTCTCTCTCTCTCTCTCCCCCCCCCCCTCGCTCTCTCCCCCCTTCACTCCTCCCCCTCCTCTCTCTCTCCCCCTCTCTCTCTCTCTCCCCCCTCTCTCTCTCTCTCCCCCCTCTCTCTCTCTCTCCCCCCCTCTCTCTCTCTCTCCCCCCCCTCCTCTCTCTCTCCCCCTCCTCTCTCTCTCCTCCCCCCTCCTCTCTCTCTCTCCTCCCCCCTCCTCTCTCTCTCTCCTCCCCCCTCCTCCTCCCTCCTCCCCCCTCTCTCCTCCTCTCTCTCTCCTCCCCCTCCCCTCTCTCTCCTCCCCCTCCCCTCTCTCTCCTCCTCTCTCCCCCTCCCCTCTCTCCTCTCCCCCCCTCCCCTCTCTCTCCTCTCCCCCCCTCCCCTCTCCCCCCCTCCCCTCTCCCCCTCCCTCCCCCTCTCCTCCCCCTCCCCTCTCTCCTCCCCCCTCCCCTCTCTCTCCCCCCCCCTCCCCTCTCTCTCCTCCCCCCTCCCCTCTCTCCCCTCCCCCCCCTCTCTCCCTCCCCCCTCTCTCCCTCCCCCTCTCTCCCTCCCCCCCCTCCCCCCCTCCACCCCCCCTCCCCCCCATCCCTCACCTCTCTCCTCATCCTCCCCCCCCTCTCTCCTCACCTCCCCCCCTCCTCTCTCTCCTCCCCCTCCTCCTCTCTCTCCCCTCCTCTCTCTCTCTCTCCCCTCCCCCTCCTCTCTCTCCCTCTCTCCTCCCCCCCCTCCCCTCTCCTCCCTCCCCCCTCCTCTCTCTCTCTCTCCCTCCCCCCCTCCCCTCTCTCTCCTCCCCCCCTCCCCTCTCTCTCCTCCCCCCTCCCCTCTCTCTCCTCCCCCCCCTCCCCCTCTCTCTCCTCTTCCCCCCCCCCTCTCTCTCCTCCTCTCTCTCTCTCACCCCTCCTCCTCTCTCTCCCCTCCCCTCCTCTCTCTCCTCCCCCCCCTCCTCTCTCCTCCCCCCTCCTCTCTCCTCCCCCCCTCCTCTCTCCCTCCCCCCTCCTCTCTCCCCTCCCCCCTCCTCTCTCCCCTCCCTCTCTCTCTCCCCACCCCCCTCCTCTCCCTCCCCCCCTCCTCTCACTCCCCTCCCCCCCTCTCTCTCCTCCCCCTCCCCCCCCTCCTCCCTCACTCCCCTCCCCCCTCCTCCTCTCTCCCTCCCCCCTCCCTCTCTCTCCCCTCCCCCCTCCTCCTCCTCCCCCCCCTCTCCTCTCACCCTCCCCCCCCTCCTCCTCTCTCTCCCCTCCCCCTCCTCCTCTCTCTCCCCTCCCCCCTCCTCCTCTCTCTCCCCTCCACCCTCCTCCTCTCTCCCCTCCTCTCTCCCCCCCCTCCTCTCTCTCCCCTCCCCCCCTCACTCTCTCCCCTCCCCCTCCTCTCTCTCTCCCCTCCCCCTCCTCTCTCTCTCCCCTCCCCCCTCCTCTCTCTCTCCCCCTCCCCCCTCCTCTCTCTCTCCCCTCCCCCCCTCCTCTCTCTCTCCCCTCCCCCCTCCTCTCTCTCCCTCCCCCCCTCTCCCTCCCCCCCTCCTCTCTCCCTCCCCCCTCCTCTCTCTCCCCTCCCCCCTCCTCTCTCTCTCCCCTCCCCCTCTCTCCCCCCTCCCCTCTCTCTCTCCCCCCTCCTCTCTCTCCCCCCTCCTCTCTCTCCCCCTCCTCCTCTCCCTCCCTCTCTCCCCCTCCTCTCTCCTCTCCCTCCCCCTCCTCTCTCTCTCCCCTCCCCTCTCTCTCTCTCCTCTCTCTCTCCCCCCTCCTCCTCTCTCTCTCCCTCCCCTCCCCCCCTCCCTCCTCTCTCTCCCCTCCCCCCCCCTCCTCTCTCTCTCTCCCCCCCTCCTCTCTCTCCCCCCCTCCTCTCTCTCTCCCCTCCCCCCTCCTCCTCTCTCTCCCCTCCCCCTCCCTCTCTCCTCCCCCCTCCTCTCGTCCCTCCTCTCCTCCCCCCCTCCCCCTCCTCCCCTCCCCCCCTCTCTCTCCCCTCCCCCCTCCTCTCTCCCCCCCTCCTCCCTCTCTCCCCTCCCCTCCCCCCCTCCTCTCTCTCCCCTCCTCTCTCTCCCCTCCCCCCTCCTCTCTCTCCCCTCCCCCCCTCCTCCTCCTCTCTCCCCTCCCCCCCTCCTCCTCTCTCTCCCCTCCCCCCCCTCCTCTCTCTCTCTCCCCCCTCCTCTCTCTCTCCCCCTCCTCTCTCTCTCCCCCCCTCCTCCTCTCTCTCTCTCCCCTTCCCCCCCTCCCTCCTCTCTCTCCCCTCCCCCCCCCTCCTCTCTCTCTCTCCCCCTCCTCTCTCTCCCCCTCCTCTCTCTCTCCCCTCCCCCTCCTCCTCTCTCTCCCCTCCCCCTCCTCTCTCTCCTCCCCCCTCCTCTCTCCCCTCCTCTCTCTCCCCTCCCCCCTCTCTCTCCCCTCCCCCCTCCTCTCTCCCCCCTCCTCCCTCTCTCCCCTCCCTCCCCCCCTCCTCTCTCTCCCCTCCTCTCTCTCCCCTCCCCCTCCTCTCTCTCCCTCCCCCCCTCCTCCTCTCTCTCCCCTCCCCCCCTCCTCCTCTCTCTCCCCCTCCCCCCCTCCTCTCTCTCCCCTCCCCCCCTCCTCCCTCTCCCCTCCCCCCCTCCTCCTCTCTCTCCCCCTCCCCCCTCCTCCTCTCTCTCCCCTCCCCCCCTCACTCCTCTCTCTCCCCTCCCCCCTCCTCCTCTCTCCCCTCCTCTCTCTCCCCACCCCCCCTCCTCTCTCTCTCTCTCCTCCCCCCTCCTCTCTCTCCCCTCCTCTCTCTCCCCTCCCCCCTCCTCTCTCTCTCCCCTCCCCCCTCCTCTCTCTCTCCCCTCCCCCCCTCCTCTCTCTCTCTCCCCTCCCCCCCTCCTCTCTCTCTCCCCTCCCCCCTCCTCTCTCTCTCCCCTCCCCCCTCCTCTCTCTCTCCCCCCCTCCTCTCTCTCCCCTCACCCCCTCCTCTCTCTCTCCCCTCCCCCCTCCTCTCTCTCCCCTCCCCCTCCTCTCTCTCTCCCCTCCCCCCTCCTCTCCCCTCCCCCCCTCCTCTCTCTCTCCCCTCCCCCCTCCTCTCCCCTCCCCCCTCCTCTCCCCTCCCCCCCTCCTCTCTCTCTCCCCCCCCCCCTCCTCCTCCTCTCTCTCTCTCCCCCCTCCTCTCTCTCTCTCCCCTCCCCCCCTCCTCCTCTCTCTCTCTCCCCCCTCCTCTCTCTCTCCCCTCCCCCCCTCCTCTCTCTCTCTCTCTCCCCTTCCCCCTCTCTCTCTCCTCCCCCTCCCCAACTACCTTGACGGTCACTTTGGGCCCTTTCTTCTTTTCCTCAGCCGCGAGGCCCCAGGCAGCAGCAGGAGGGTGAAGCCGGCGGTCAGCAGCGCGGCGGCGAGGAGCAGCTTCATCTTCCAGGTGGCGCGGAGCATCCGGGCACCTGGGGGCGGGGTCGGCGATCATCCGGGCACCTGAGGGCGGGGATCATCCGGGCACCTGGGGGCGGAGTCGGCCCGGGGGGCGGGGATCATCCGGGCACCTGGGGGCGGAGCCGGCCCGGGGGCGGGGATCATCCGGGCACCTGGGGGCGGAGCCGGCCCGGGGGGCGGGGATCATCCGGGCACCTGGGGCGGGGCCGGAACTGGAGGCGGGGCTCCTCTGGGCAACTAGGGGCGGGGCCGAGCAGGTTGCGCACGTTGCGACCTGGGAAGGAGGCACGATTCCTCACAACAAGCCAGGCAGCCTCAATCGGAGCCCGGGGCAGCGGCACCAACACCCACCACCAATATAATACGAACTTTGTGCACCAGCAGCGACTCTCCACATCAGCGGCGCATCGCGGCCGAATCCAGTTGTTGATGATGAGTGATTCACCCCCCGTTTTGCAATGGTACACTCGGAGCCCAGCTACACGCATGCGCCCTGCTTGGTATAGTCCATCTTGCCGGGAGGGGAACAAGAATCTTCGCACACACACAAATATTCAGGAATCGGCCGGGCATTTAGCAGGAAATGGGACAGAACTGAACCACTTTCAAAAAATCAGATCTTACCACTTCCCGCTCAGTCACTGCGCCTCCCTCCGAGGTTCAGCGGAGAGTCCGAGATGAGCGCAGATCCCCCGCCCTCGGTGGTACATCCGGAACCTGCCACGTCAGACAGCAGCACGTGTCCGTCCACCATTGGCCGAGCGCGGGTGACAGGCAGGCCGGGCCGACCAATAGAAACCCTCCCTCCATGAGACCCTAAGACACAGGAGCAGAATTAGGCCACTCGGCCCATCGAGTCTGCTCCGCCATTCTATCATGGCTGATATTCTCACCCCCATTCTCCCCATAACCCTGATCCCCGTATTGATCAAGAACCTATCTATCTCGGTCTTAAAGACACTCAGTGATTTAGCCTCCACAGCTTCTGCGGCAAAGAGTTCCAGAGATTCACCACCCTCTGGCTGAAAAAACTCCTCTTCATCTCCTTCTAAACTCCAGCGAGTACAGACCCAGAGTCCTCAACCGCTCCTCATACGACAAGCTCTTCATTCCAGGGACCATCCTTGTGAATCTCCTCTGGACCCTTTCCCAGGCCCCAGCACATCCTTCCTTAGACACGGGGCCCAAAACGGCTCACAATACTCCAAATGGGGTCTGACCAGAGCCTCCTACAGCCTCAGAAGTACATCCCTGGTCTTACAATATACAATGCAGAAGGAGCCCATTCGGCCCATCGGGTCTGCACCAAGCCACTTGAGCCCTCACTGCCACCCTATCCCTGTAACCCAATAACCCCACCCAACCTTTTTTGGACACTAAGGGCAATTTATCATGTCCAATCCACCCAACCTGCACGTCTTTGGACTGTGGGAGGAAACTGGAGCACCCGGAGGAAACCCACGCACACATGGGGAGAACGTGCAGACTCCGCACAGACAGAGACGCAGCGGGGAATCGAACCTGGAGCTGTGAAGCCACAGTTCTATCCATTTGTGCTACCGTGCTGCCCTTTGACATGAATGCTAACATTGCATTTGCCTTCTTAACTACCGACTGAACCTACATGTTAACCTTAATAGAATCGTGAACAAGGACTCCCAAGTCCCTTTGTGCTCTGATTTCTGAAGCATTTCCCCATTTAGAAAATAGTCTATGCCTAGATTCCTCCTTCCAAAGTGCATAACCTCACCCTTTTCCACATTGTATTTAATTTGCCACTTCACTGCTCACTCTCCTAGCCTGTCCAAGTCCTTCTGCAGCCCCCTTGCTTCCTCAATACTACCTGTCCCTGTACAGATCTTTGTATCATCTGCAGACTTAGCAACAGTGCCTTCAGTACCTTCTTCCAGATCATTAATGTATATTGTAAAAAGTTGTGGTCCCAGCACCGACCCCTGAGGCACATCACTAGTCACCGGCTGCCGTCCTGAAAAAGACCCTTTAACCCCACTCTTTGCCTTCTGCCAGTCAGCCAATCCTCTATACAGGCCAGGATCTTACCCTTAACGCCATGAGCTCTTAACTTATTTAACAGTCTCCTAGTGGCACCTTGTCTTCTGGAAATCTAAATAAATCACCTCCACTGATTCTCCTTTGTCTAACTTCCTTGTTACTTCCTCAAAGAATTCAACACATTTGTCAGACACGACCTCCCTTTGACAAAGCCGTGCTGACTCAGTCCTATTTTACCATGCACTTCCAAGTGCTTTGCGATCTCATCTTTAATAGCAGACTCTAAAATCTTACCAATGACCGAAGTCAGGCTAACCGGCCTATAATTTCCCATCTTCTGCCTCCCTCCCTTCTTAAACAATGGTGTTACATTAGCCACTTTCCAGTCCTCTGGGGCCCTTCCTGCCTCCAGTGATTCCTGAAAGATCATCACTAATGCCTCCACAATTTCCTCAGCTAGCTTTTTTAGGACCCTGGGGTGTAGTCCATCCGGTCCAGGTGACTTATCCACCTTCAGACCTTTCAGTTTCCCCAGAACCTTCTCCTTAGTAACGGGCACTGCATTCACCTCTGCCCCCTGGTTCTCCTGGAGCTCTGGCATCCCACTGGTGTCTTCCTCCGTGACGACTGCCCTGGTTCTCCTGGAGCTCTGGCATCCCACTGGTGTCTTCCTCCGTGACGACTGATGCAAAATAACTATTCACTTCCTCTGCCATTTCTTTGTTTCCTATTATTACTTCTCCAGCCACATTTTCCAGTGGTCCAATGTCTATTTTTGCCTCTCTCTTACCTTTTATATATTGAAAAAACTCTTCCTATCTTCCTTTGTATTACGAGCTAGCTTGCACTCGTACTTCATCTTCTCCCCCCTTATTGCTTTTTTAGTTGTCCTCTGCTCGCTTTTAAAGGCTTCCCAATCCTCTGGTTTTCCACTAATCCTCACCACTTTGTATGCTTTTTCTTTAGCCTTTATGCTGTCCTTGACATCCCTCGTCAGCCGTGGATGCCGTGTCCTCCCCTTAGCATGTTTCCTCCTCCTTGGCATGAATTTCTGTTGTGCCTCCCTAATAACCCCCCAAAACACCTTCCATTGCTGTTCCACTGTCTTCCCGGCTCGGCTCCTTTTCCACTCAACTCTGGCCAGCTCCTCCCTCATGTCTTTGTAGTTACTCTTATTTAATTGTAATACCATTACAGGGGCTGTTTAACACAGGGCTAAATCGCTGGCTTTGAAAGCAGACCTAGGCAGGCGAGCAGCACGGTTCAATTCCCGTAACAGCCTCCCCGAACAGGTGCCGGAATGTGGCGACTAGGGGCTTTTCACAGTAACTTCATTTGAAGCCTACTTGTGGCAATAAGCCATTTTCATTTAATTTTTTCATTACATCTGATTGCAGCTTCTCCCTCTGAAACTGCAGGGTAAATTCTATCATATTGTGGTCACTGCTCCCTAAGGGTTCCTTCACCTTCAGTTCCCTAATCAAGTCTGCCTAATTACACACCACCAAATCCAGAATTGCCTGTTCCCTAGCAGGCTCTGTCACAAGCTGCTCCAAAAACCCATCTCTTAGACATTCCACAAATTCCATTTCTTGGGACCCATTACCAACCTGATTTTCCCAGTCCACCTGCATATTGATGTCCCCCATGATTATTGTAATCTTGCCTTTTTTACAGCCTTTTCTATCTCCTGATTTATTTTCTGCCCCACATCCTGACTACTGCTAGGGGGCCTGTACATAACTCCCATCAGGGTCTTTTTACCTTTGCGATCCTTAACTCTTCCCACAGAGATTCTATGCCTTTGGATCCTATATCGCTCCTTTCTAACGATTTAACTTAATTCCTTACCATAAATGGAACCCTGCCCCCTTTACCCACCTGCCTGTCCTTTCAATATGACATATATCCTTGGATATTTAGATCCCAGCGCTGATCCCCTTGCAGCCACGTCTCTGTGATGCCCACAACATCGTACCGGCGAATTTCAATGTGCGCAACAAGCTCATTTACCTTGTTCCGTATAATGCGCGCATTTAGGTACAACACCCTCAATTCTGCATTGGCCACCTCCCTTTTCACACTCTCCTCAGTCACTGTACCCTGTACTGTCGCCCTTTTTGATTTTTGACTATGGCTTCTCTGCCTTACACTTTCCCCCTTACTGCTTTTTGTTTCTGGCCCCACTTTACTTCCCTCCGACTTCCTACATCGGATCCCATCCCCCTGCCACATTAGTTTAAACCCTCCCCAACAGCACAAGCAAACCCCCCCCCCCCTAGGATACCGGTTCCAGTCTGTCAACCATCTCCACCTCGGCCCTGTTGATGCTGACAGGGCTGTGTACAGTATTTTGCTTCCCAAAATCGATGACCAGCTGTTCCCAATGGCAGGATTGGCAACTGGAGAACGGCAAGTTCAATTTAAAAAAAAATGTTATGTACCCAATGCATTCTTTTTTGCTAATTAAGGGGCAATTTAGTGTGACCAATCCACCTACCCTGCACATCTTTGGGTTGTGGGAGCGAAACTCACACAGACACGGGGAGAATGTGCAAACTCCACAAGGACCCGGGCTGGGATCAAACCCGGATCCTCGGCGGCGTGAGGCAGCAGTGCTAACCACTGTGCTGCCCTAGAGAACAGCAAGTTCAAATAATTGGCAACAGAACCAAAAAGGGAAATGAGGATTTTTTTTTTTAAACGCACCCAGTGGGTATTTGGAACGTGTTGCTTGAGAGGAAGCAGATTAATTATAATGTGTGAAAGGGAATTGGATTAATATTGGAAAAGGAGAAATTTGCAGTGAAATCAGCCTAATGGAATCAAATATTTTTAGGAAAGAGGGAAAATAATAAACCCTTGCCTTATTTTCCTTCCATAAATCAATCAGTACTCCCCAGAAAGACAGCTAATCTCTCAAATCCAATTATCTTTGTAAATATACAAACCAGTTAAACTCCGTCACGTCATATTGTGGCCACAGTGTGTTTGATCTAGACACAGCATTGGGCAAAGTAATCAAGGTTACTGCAACAGCATCTCTTTCTCCTGTGACCTCTGGAATACAAATATTTAATAAACTTACGAAGGAGAAAGGGGCATTTGGATACGTTGAATGGTGAGATATTCCATCTTCTATCCAGCCATATGTTGAAGGTGAGAGAGTGGAACAAGCTGAGAACATCCTGTACGTTGACCGCTGCCTCTCTCAACTGTTGCCACTGTTGCGAAGATTCAACTCCCGACCAGCGCACAAACTCAGCCTTCCACAAACTACAGCACCAAGTGTTTGACAAGAAAGAGTTTCTCAAGCCAACAAAAGTCCCAGTGTCCAGAGCAGCGGTCACCTCCACACTGCTGTCCAGAGCAGCGGTCACCTCCACACTGCTGTCCAGAGCAGCAGCCACCTCCACACTGCTGTCCAGAGCAGCAGCCACCTCCACACTGCTGTCCAGAGCAGCGGTCACCTCCACACTGCTGTCCAGAGCAGCGGTCACCTCCACACTGCTGTCCAGAGCAGCGGTCACCCCCACACTGCTGTCCAGAGCAGCGGCCACCCCCACACTGCTGTCCAGAGCAGCGGTCACCCCCACACTGCTGTCCAGAGCAGCGGTCATCGCCACACTGCTGTCCAGAGCAGCGGCCACATCCACACTGCTGTCCAGAGCAGCGGTCACCTCCACACTGCTGTCCAGAGCAGCGGTCACCCCCACACTGCTGTCCAGAGCAGCGGTCATCGCCACACTGCTGTCCAGAGCAGCGGTCACCCCCACACTGCTGTCCAGAGCAGCGGTCACCTCCACACTGCTGTCCAGAGCAGCGGCCACCTCCACACTGCTGTCCAGAGCAGCAGCCACCTCCACACTGCTGTCCAGAGCAGCGGTCACCTCCACACTGCTGTCCAGAGCAGCGGTCACCTCCACACTGCTGTCCAGAGCAGCGGTCACCCCCACACTGCTGTCCAGAGCAGCGGCCACCCCCACACTGCTGTCCAGAGCAGCGGTCACCTCCACACTGCTGTCCAGAGCAGCGGTCATCGCCACACTGCTGTCCAGAGCAGCGGCCACATCCACACTGCTGTCCAGAGCAGCGGTCACCTCCACACTGTTGTCCAGAGCAGCGGTCACCCCCACACTGCTGTCCAGAGCAGCGGTCATCGCCACACTGCTGTCCAGAGCAGCGGCCACATCCACACTGCTGTCCAGAGCAGCGGTCACCTCCACACTGCTGTCCAGAGCAGCGGTCACCTCCACACTGCTGTCCAGAGCAGCGGTCACCCCCACACTGCTGTCCAGAGCAGCGGTCACCCCCACACTGCTGTCCAGAGCAGCGGTCACCTCCACACTGCTGTCCAGAGCAGCGGCCACCTCCACACTGCTGTCCAGAGCAGCGGCCACCTCCACACTGCTGTCCAGAGCAGCGGTCACCCCCACACTGCTGTCCAGAGCAGCGGCCACCTCCACACTGCTGTCCAGAGCAGCGGTCACCTCCACACTGCTGTCCAGAGCAGCGGCCACCTCCACACTGCTGTCCAGAGCAGCGGTCACCCCCACACTGCTGTCCAGAGCAGCGGCCACCTCCACACTGCTGTCCAGAGCAGCGGTCACCTCCACACTGCTGTCCAGAGCAGCGGTCACCCCCACACTGCTGTCCAGAGCAGCGGCCACCTCCACACTGCTGTCCAGAGCAGCGGCCACCTCCACACTGCTGTCCAGAGCAGCGGCCACCTCCACACTGCTATCCAGAGCAGCGGTCACCCCCACACTGCTGTCCTGTAGTGAGACATGGCAGGTGTCACATAGAGACGCAAAAGTGTTTCAGAAATTCCATCTGTATTGATTCTGCCGCATCCTCCAGATCCTGCGGCCAAACAAATGCTAGTGTCCTTTTTCAGACGGGCCACACGAGCATTCTGACGAAACCTCTGCACAGAATCAAGCTCAATGGACTGGACACTGTGTCATATGGGCCGAAAAACATCCCCCCCCACCTCACCCTGCCCCAACCAGGTCCTGTTCTCTTAATTCTGAAATGGCCAACGTTACAGGGAAGACAAAATGCTTCAAAGTCACTCTGTGAAGGGCGACAATATTCACTCTAATGACTGGAAGGAGCTTGCTACCAACTGTTCAACATGGCGACAACTTGTCCATCAAACTGCATCACATTTTGACGTCACAATGTCTGAATGATGAGGCAGAGCGACGACAGAGAAGTAAACCCTCCATTCCAGGTCACACCTCCTCAAGGGACATCCTGCCCCATGTGCTGACAGATCTGTGGCTCATGAATCTGCCCGTTCAGTCACATGAAAACCTGTGGCAGAAACCCACGGCCCTGAGTGCACACCATCCTCGAACCCAGGGACAGCCAATGGCGGTTATGATGTCACGATCAAGAAGGTAAGAGCCGCGAGGTTTTGCTGCAGCTTTATAAAACTCTAGTTAGACCACACTTGGAATATTGTGCCCAGTTCTGGTCGCCTCATTATATGAAGGATGTGGATGCTTTGGAGAGGGTACAGAGGAGATTTACCAGGATGCTGCCTGGACTGGAGGACATGTCTTATGAAGAAAGGTTGAGGGGGCTAGGGCTTTTCTCACTGGAGTGAAGAAGGCAGAGAGGTGACTTGATAGAGGTGTACAAGGTGATGAGAGGTATGGATAGAGTGGATAGCCAGAGACTTTTCCCCAGGGTGGAAATGGCTGTCACGAGGGGACATAATTTTAAGGTGATTGGAGGAAGGTATAGGGGAGATGTCAGAGGTAGGTTCTTTACGCAGAGAGTGGTGGGTGTGTGGAATGCACTGTCAGCGGAGGTGGTGGAGTCAGAGTCATTCGGGACATTTAAGCGACTCTTGGACAGGCACATGGACAGCAGTAAATTGAAGGGGTGGAGGTTAGGTTGATCTTGGATGAGGATAAGTGGTCGGCACAACATGGTGGGCCGAAGGGCCTGTACTGTTCTACGTTCTATGCTCTAAGGTTTATGTTGGGAGCACAAGGCCATTTGTCTGAAGGGCCTGTTTATCTGTGCTGTGGAATTCGGTGTAAAGATCAGCAATGTCGTGGAAACATCATCAGCTCCAAGCTCCACACACCGTCCTGACTTGAAGATACATTGCCATTCCTTCGCTGTCCCTGAGTCAAAGTCCTGAAACTCCCCAGCCCCAAGGTGTGGGAGCATCACCGGTACAATGGCAGCAGCGGATCGAGAAGGCAGCTCCCCAGCACCTGCTCAATGCAATTGGTGATGGACAACAAATGGCTCAGGTTCCAGGAGCAAATCAGAAGAATTGTACCCTTCAATGTGCCTGTCCTGATTTGTGTGATGCCTGTTGCCCAGAACAAGACTAGCTGCTGTCCACCAGTTTGCCTGAAGCTCTGAGTGACTGCTTAACATCACTGGATATCACTGATCATGGAAATCACATCCAGATGTGTTTATTTTTATTCATTTGCGAGGATGTGGGTTCGGCCCATCCCTAATTACCCCTTCAGAAGGTGGTGGTGTGCTGCTTTCTTGAACCGCTGCAATCCTTGGGTGTAGGTACGCCCATAGTGCTGTTAGGGAAGGATTTTGACCCAGCGACAGTGAAGGAATGCTGGTACAATTCCAAGTCAGGACGATGAGTGATTTGGGCGGGAATTTTAATTACAACATTTTAATTTGGATGGACAATCTGGTTATTGGTGTGTACTCTGCACCCGGGAGCCATTAAGCAAACTTCAGTATCACCCCATTCAGAATTGTCCAAATTATCCAGATTCACCATTAGATAATCCATTCAGTGAAAAATGTTCCTTTCCTTTCCTGCTGTTCACTTCCTTGTTTCTAACCGTGTCCCTCTGAGATCTGTCTCCTCATCAGCACTGAACCAGTTGCCTGGATCAATTTCACTAAACAGCATCAATTAGACGGTAATTAATGAATATTAATCACCGAGGTTATTGTCCCTCACTGGTCTTTCCAGGAGTTTTCGCTGACGGGTAATGATTGGTTGGGAACATCTCTTGGTGATATGTATAAAAGCAAATGATTGAAAGTGTCTTCAGCGACATAAAGACAGTCACAGATAGGCAATCACTGACACACAGTCACAGATACAGTCACTGACAGGCAGTCACAGACACACAGTCACAGACAGGCAGACACAGACACACAGTCACAGATACAGTCACTGACAGGCAGTCACAGACAGGCACTCACAGACAGGCACTCACAGACAGGCAGTCACAGACAGGCAGTCACAGACACAGTCACTGACAGGCAGTCACAGACACAGTCACTGACAGGCAGTCACTGACAGGCAGTCACAGACACACACTCACTGACAGGCAGTCACAGACACACAGTCACAGACAGGCAGTCACAGACAGGCAGTCACTGACAGGCAGTCACTGACAGGCAGTCACTGACAGGCAGTCACAGACAGGCAGTCACTGACAGGCAGTCACTGACAGGCAGTCACAGACAGGCAGTCACTGACAGACAGTCACTGACAGGCAGTCACTGACAGGCAGTCACAGACACACACTCACTGACAGGCAGTCACTGACAGGCAGTCACAGACAGAAAGTCACCGACAGGCAGTCATAGACAGACAGCTAATGACTGACAGCCACAGACAGGCAGTCACAGACAGTCACAGGCAGATAGACAGTCATTCACACATTCACAGTCACACAGACTCACAGTCACAGACAGACAGGCAGCCACACACAGGCAGGTCAGGTGAGGCAGTTGTTATTCAGCTTTCCATCAACAATATAAAATATAGATTTCTAATATTTTGCTCTCTGAGAAAGTAAGGAGCATCCGTTCAGTATTTATATTAATTTAATTTGAATATTAAAAAAACACAGATTCAACCCAGCGAGTCCAATTTCAAATGTAATGAAAGAATTTCTAGAAAGGTTATATCCATTTTTAAACTTCCATGTCCAATTTACAAATGAAACAATAGAATTGGGACAGTTTTAAATCTTTAGAAAGCGTTCAGTTAATTTGTTTGGAAGGACGGGGGTCACAATTAAAAAGCTAGAGGTCCCTGAATGCAACAGAATAAAATTATTGCAGGACGATCTGTCCCACCCCAATACCCCGTCTGGGCTCAGTCTGGGAATGTCCCACCCCAATACCCCGTCTGGGCTCAGTCTGGGAATGTCCCACCCCAATACCCCGTCTGGGCTCAGTCTGGGAATGTCCCACCCCAATACCCCGTCTGGGCTCAGTCTGGGAATGTCCCACCCCAATACCCCGTCTGGACTCAGTCTGGGAATGTCCCACCCCGTCTGGGCTCAGTCTGGGAATGTCCCACCCTGTCTGGGCTCAGTCTGGGAATGTCCCACCCCAATACCCCGTCTGGGCTCAGTCTGGGAATGTCCCACCCCGTCTGGGCTCAGTCTGGGAATGTCCCACCCTGTCTGGGCTCAGTCTGGGAATGTCCCACCCTGTCTGGGCTCAGTCTGGGAATGTCCCACCCCAATACCCTGTCTGGGCTCAGTCTGGGAATGTCCCACCCCAATACCCTGTCTGGGCTCAGTCTGGGAATGTCCCACCCCAATACCTCGTCTGGACTCAGTCTGGGAATGTCCACCCGTCTGGGCTCAGTCTGGGAATGTCCCACCCCAATACCCTGTCTGGACTCAGTCTGGGAATGTCCCACCCCGTCTGGGCTCAGTTTGGGAATGTCCCACCCCAATACCCTGTCTGGGCTCAGTCTGGGAATGTCCCACCCCGTCTGGGCTCAGTTTGGGAATGTCCCACCCCAATACCCTGTCTGGGCTCAGTCTGGAAATGTCCACCCGTCTGGGCTCAGTCTGGGAATGTCCACCCATCTGGGCTCAGTCTGGGAATGTCCCACCCCAATACCCTGTCTGGGCTCAGTCTCGGAATGTCCCACCCCAATACCCTGCCTGGGCTCAGTCTGGGAATGTCCCACCCGGTTAATGTAGATAGGGCCCTTGCCGCCCGGTTAATGTAGATAGAGTCCCTGCCGCCCGGTTAATGTAGATAGGGCCCCTGCCGCCCGGTTAATGTAGATAGAGTCCCTGCCGCCCGGTTAATGCAGATAGGGCCCTTGCTGCCCGGTTAATGTAGATAGGGCCCTTGCCGCCCGATTAATGTAGATAGAGTCCCTGCCGCCCGGTTAATGTAGATAGGGCCCTTGCCGCCCGATTAATGTAGATAGTGTCCCTGCCGCCCGGTTAATGTAGATAGGGCCCTTGCCGCCCGGTTAATGTTGATAGGGCCCCTGCCGCCCGGTTAATGTAGATAGAGTCCCTGCCGCCCGGTTAATGTAGATAGGGCCCTTGCCGCCCGGTTAATGTAGATAGGGCCCTTGCCGCCCGGTTAATGTAGATAGGGCCCTTGCCGCCCGGTTAATGTAGATAGGGCCCTTGCCGCCCGGTTAATGTAGATAGTGTCCCTGCCGCCCGGTTAATGTAGATAGGGCCCTTGCCGCCCGGTTAATGTTGATAGGGCCCCTGCCGCCCGGTTAATGTAGATAGAGTCCCTGCCGCCCGGTTAATGTAGATAGGGCCCTTGCCGCCCGGTTAATGTAGATAGGGCCCTTGCCGCCCGGTTAATGTAGATAGAGTCCCTGCCGCCCGGTTAATGTAGATAGGGCCCTTGCCGCCCGGTTAATGTAGATAGGGCCCCTGCCCCCCGGTTAATGTAGCCGGGCCCTTGCTGCCCGGTTAATGTAGATAGGGCCCTTGCCGCCCGGTTAATGTAGATAGGGCCCTTGCCGCCCGGTTAATGTAGCCGGGCCCCTGCCGCCCGGTTAATGTAGATAGGGCCCCTGTCGCCCGGTTAATGTAGCCGGGCCCTTGCTGCCCGGTTAATGTAGATAGGGCCCTTGCTGCCCGGTTAATGTAGATAGGGCCCTTGCTGCCCGGTTAATGTAGATAGGGCCCTTGCTGCCCGGTTAATGTAGATAGGGCCCTTGCCGCCCGGTTACTGTAGATAGGGCCCTTGCTGCCCGGTTAATGTAGCCGGGCCCTTGCCGCCCGGTTAATGTAGATAGGGCCCTTGCCGCCCGGTTAATGTAGATAGAGTCCCTGCCGCCCGGTTAATGTAGATAGGGCCCTTGCCGCCCGGTTAATGTAGATAGGGCCCCTGCCCCCCGGTTAATGTAGCCGGGCCCTTGCTGCCCGGTTAATGTAGATAGGGCCCTTGCCGCCCGGTTAATGTAGATAGGGCCCTTGCCGCCCGGTTAATGTAGCCGGGCCCCTGCCGCCCGGTTAATGTAGATAGGGCCCCTGTCGCCCGGTTAATGTAGCCGGGCCCTTGCTGCCCGGTTAATGTAGATAGGGCCCTTGCTGCCCGGTTAATGTAGATAGGGCCCTTGCTGCCCGGTTAATGTAGATAGGGCCCTTGCTGCCCGGTTAATGTAGATAGGGCCCTTGCCGCCCGGTTACTGTAGATAGGGCCCTTGCTGCCCGGTTAATGTAGCCGGGCCCTTGCCGCCCGGTTAATGTAGATGGGGCCCTTGCCGCCTGGTTAATGTAGATAGGGCCTTTGCCGCCTGGTTAATGTAGATAGGGCCCTTGCTGCCCGGTTAATGTAGCCGGGCCCTTGCCGCCCGGTTAATGTAGATAGGGCCCTTGCTGCCCGGTTAATGTAGCCGGGCCCTTGCTGCCCGGTCAATGTAGCCGGGCCCTTGCTGCCCGGTTAATGTAGATAGGGCCCTTGCCGCCCGGTTAATGTAGATAGGGCCCTTGCTGCCCGGTTAATGTAGATAGGGCCCTTGCTGCCCGGTTAATGTAGATAGGGCCCTTGCTGCCCGGTTAATGTAGATAGGGCCCTTGCCGCCCGGTTACTGTAGATAGGGCCCTTGCTGCCCGGTTAATGTAGCCGGGCCCTTGCCGCCCGGTTAATGTAGATGGGGCCCTTGCCGCCTGGTTAATGTAGATAGGGCCCTTGCCGCCTGGTTAATGTAGATAGGGCCCTTGCCGCCTGGTTAATGTAGATAGGGCCTTTGCCGCCTGGTTAATGTAGATAGGGCCCTTGCTGCCCGGTTAATGTAGCCGGGCCCTTGCCGCCCGGTTAATGTAGATAGGGCCCTTGCTGCCCGGTTAATGTAGCCGGGCCCTTGCTGCCCGGTTAATGTAGCCGGGCCCTTGCTGCCCGGTTAATGTAGATAGGGCCCTTGCTGCCCGGTTAATGTAGATAGGGCCCTTGCCGCCCGGTTAATGTAGATAGGGCCCTTGCTGCCCGGTTAATGTAGATAGGGCCCTTGCCGCCTGGTTAATGTAGCCGGGCCCTTGCTGCCCGGTTAATGTAGCCGGGCCCTTGCTGCCCGGTTAATGTAGATAGGGCCCTTGCCGCCCAGTTAATGTAGATAGGGCCCTTGCTGCCCGGTTAATGTAGATAGAGCCCTTGCTGCCCGGTTAATGTAGATAGAGCCCTTGCCGCCCGGTTAATGTAGATAAGGCCCTTGCCGCCTGGTTAATGTAGATAGGGCCCTTGCCGCCCGGTTAATGTAGATAGGGCCCTTGCCGCCTGGTTAATGTAGATAGGGCCTTTGCCGCCTGGTTAATGTAGATAGGGCCCTTGCTGCCCGGTTAATGTAGCCGGGCCCTTGCCGCCCGGTTAATGTAGATGGGGCCCTTGCCGCCTGGTTAATGTAGATAGGGCCCTTGCCGCCTGGTTAATGTAGATAGGGCCCTTGCCGCCTGGTTAATGTAGATAGGGCCTTTGCCGCCTGGTTAATGTAGATAGGGCCCTTGCTGCCCGGTTAATGTAGCCGGGCCCTTGCCGCCCGGTTAATGTAGATAGAGCCCTTGCCGCCCGGTTAATGTAGATAAGGCCCTTGCCGCCTGGTTAATGTAGATAGGGCCCTTGCTGCCCGGTTAATGTAGATAGGGCCCTTGCCGCCTGGTTAATGTAGATAGGGCCCTTGCTGCCCGGTTAATGTAGCCGGGCCCTTGCCGCCCGGTTAATGTAGATAGGGCCCCTGCCGCCCGGTTAATGTAGATAGGGCCCCTGCCCCCCTGTTAATGTAGATAGGGCCCCTGCCCCCCGGTTAATGTAGATAGGGCCCCTGTCGCCCGGTTAATGTAGCCGGGCCCTTGCTGCCCGGTTAATGTAGATAGGGCCCTTGCTGCCCGGTTAATGTAGATAGGGCCCTTGCTGCCCGGTTAATGTAGATAGGGCCCTTGCTGCCCGGTTAATGTAGATAGGGCCCTTGCCGCCCGGTTACTGTAGATAGGGCCCTTGCTGCCCGGTTAATGTAGCCGGGCCCTTGCCGCCCGGTTAATGTAGATGGGGCCCTTGCCGCCTGGTTAATGTAGATAGGGCCTTTGCCGCCTGGTTAATGTAGATAGGGCCCTTGCTGCCCGGTTAATGTAGCCGGGCCCTTGCCGCCCGGTTAATGTAGATAGGGCCCTTGCTGCCCGGTTAATGTAGCCGGGCCCTTGCTGCCCGGTTAATGTAGCCGGGCCCTTGCTGCCCGGTTAATGTAGATAGGGCCCTTGCCGCGCGGTTAATGTAGATAGGGCCCTTGCTGCCCGGTTAATGTAGATAGGGCCCTTGCTGCCCGGTTAATGTAGATAGAGCCCTTGCTGCCCGGTTAATGTAGATAGAGCCCTTGCCGCCCGGTTAATGTAGATAAGGCCCTTGCCGCCTGGTTAATGTAGATAGGGCCCTTGCCGCCCGGTTAATGTAGATAGGGCCCTTGCCGCCTGGTTAATGTAGATAGGGCCTTTGCCGCCTGGTTAATGTAGATAGGGCCCTTGCTGCCCGGTTAATGTAGCCGGGCCCTTGCCGCCCGGTTAATGTAGATGGGGCCCTTGCCGCCTGGTTAATGTAGATAGGGCCCTTGCCGCCTGGTTAATGTAGATAGGGCCCTTGCCGCCTGGTTAATGTAGATAGGGCCTTTGCCGCCTGGTTAATGTAGATAGGGCCCTTGCTGCCCGGTTAATGTAGCCGGGCCCTTGCCGCCCGGTTAATGTAGATAGAGCCCTTGCCGCCTGGTTAATGTAGATAAGGCCCTTGCCGCCTGGTTAATGTAGATAGGGCCCTTGCTGCCCGGTTAATGTAGATAGGGCCCTTGCCGCCTGGTTAATGTAGATAGGGCCCTTGCTGCCCGGTTAATGTAGCCGGGCCCTTGCCGCCCGGTTAATGTAGATAGGGCCCTTGCCGCCCGGTTAATGTAGCCGGGCCCTTGCCGCCCGGTTAATGTAGATAGGGCCCCTGCCGCCCGGTTAATGTAGATAGGGCCCCTGCCCCCCTGTTAATGTAGATAGGGCCCCTGCCCCCCGGTTAATGTAGATAGGGCCCTTGCCGCCTGGTTAATGTAGATAGGGCCCTTGCCTCCCGGTTACTGTAGATAGGGCCCTTGCTGCCCGGTTAATGTAGCCGGGCCCTTGCCGCCCGGTTAATGTAGATAGGGCCCTTGCCGCCCGGTTAATGTAGATAGAGTCCCTGCCGCCCGGTTAATGTAGATAGGGCCCTTGCCGCCCGGTTAATGTAGATAGGGCCCCTGCCCCCCGGTTAATGTAGCCGGGCCCTTGCTGCCCGGTTAATGTAGATAGGGCCCTTGCCGCCCGGTTAATGTAGATAGGGCCCTTGCTGCCCGGTTAATGTAGATAGGGCCCTTGCCGCCCGGTTACTGTAGATAGGGCCCTTGCTGCCCGGTTAATGTAGCCGGGCCCTTGCCGCCCGGTTAATGTAGATGGGGCCCTTGCCGCCTGGTTAATGTAGATAGGGCCTTTGCCGCCTGGTTAATGTAGATAGGGCCCTTGCTGCCCGGTTAATGTAGCCGGGCCCTTGCCGCCCGGTTAATGTAGATAGGGCCCTTGCTGCCCGGTTAATGTAGCCGGGCCCTTGCTGCCCGGTTAATGTAGCCGGGCCCTTGCTGCCCGGTTAATGTAGATAGGGCCCTTGCCGCGCGGTTAATGTAGATAGGGCCCTTGCTGCCCGGTTAATGTAGATAGGGCCCTTGCTGCCCGGTTAATGTAGATAGAGCCCTTGCTGCCCGGTTAATGTAGATAGAGCCCTTGCCGCCCGGTTAATGTAGATAAGGCCCTTGCCGCCTGGTTAATGTAGATAGGGCCCTTGCCGCCCGGTTAATGTAGATAGGGCCCTTGCCGCCTGGTTAATGTAGATAGGGCCTTTGCCGCCTGGTTAATGTAGATAGGGCCCTTGCTGCCCGGTTAATGTAGCCGGGCCCTTGCCGCCCGGTTAATGTAGATGGGGCCCTTGCCGCCTGGTTAATGTAGATAGGGCCCTTGCCGCCTGGTTAATGTAGATAGGGCCCTTGCCGCCTGGTTAATGTAGATAGGGCCTTTGCCGCCTGGTTAATGTAGATAGGGCCCTTGCTGCCCGGTTAATGTAGCCGGGCCCTTGCCGCCCGGTTAATGTAGATAGAGCCCTTGCCGCCCGGTTAATGTAGATAAGGCCCTTGCCGCCTGGTTAATGTAGATAGGGCCCTTGCTGCCCGGTTAATGTAGATAGGGCCCTTGCCGCCTGGTTAATGTAGATAGGGCCCTTGCTGCCCGGTTAATGTAGCCGGGCCCTTGCCGCCCGGTTAATGTAGATAGGGCCCTTGCCGCCCGGTTAATGTAGCCGGGCCCTTGCCGCCCGGTTAATGTAGATAGGGCCCCTGCCGCCCGGTTAATGTAGATAGGGCCCCTGCCCCCCTGTTAATGTAGATAGGGCCCCTGCCCCCCGGTTAATGTAGATAGGGCCCTTGCCGCCTGGTTAATGTAGATAGGGCCCTTGCCGCCCGGTTACTGTAGATAGGGCCCTTGCTGCCCGGTTAATGTAGCCGGGCCCTTGCCGCCCGGTTAATGTAGATAGGGCCCTTGCCGCCCGGTTAATGTAGATAGAGTCCCTGCCGCCCGGTTAATGTAGATAGGGCCCTTGCCGCCCGGTTAATGTAGATAGGGCCCCTGCCCCCCGGTTAATGTAGCCGGGCCCTTGCTGCCCGGTTAATGTAGATAGGGCCCTTGCCGCCCGGTTAATGTAGATAGGGCCCTTGCCGCCCGGTTAATGTAGCCGGGCCCCTGCCGCCCGGTTAATGTAGATAGGGCCCCTGTCGCCCGGTTAATGTAGCCGGGCCCTTGCTGCCCGGTTAATGTAGATAGGGCCCTTGCTGCCCGGTTAATGTAGATAGGGCCCTTGCTGCCCGGTTAATGTAGATAGGGCCCTTGCTGCCCGGTTAATGTAGATAGGGCCCTTGCCGCCCGGTTACTGTAGATAGGGCCCTTGCTGCCCGGTTAATGTAGCCGGGCCCTTGCCGCCCGGTTAATGTAGATGGGGCCCTTGCCGCCTGGTTAATGTAGATAGGGCCTTTGCCGCCTGGTTAATGTAGATAGGGCCCTTGCTGCCCGGTTAATGTAGCCGGGCCCTTGCCGCCCGGTTAATGTAGATAGGGCCCTTGCTGCCCGATTAATGTAGCCGGGCCCTTGCTGCCCGGTTAATGTAGCCGGGCCCTTGCTGCCCGGTTAATGTAGATAGGGCCCTTGCCGCCCGGTTAATGTAGATAGGGCCCTTGCTGCCCGGTTAATGTAGATAGGGCCCTTGCTGCCCGGTTAATGTAGATAGGGCCCTTGCTGCCCGGTTAATGTAGATAGGGCCCTTGCCGCCCGGTTACTGTAGATAGGGCCCTTGCTGCCCGGTTAATGTAGCCGGGCCCTTGCCGCCCGGTTAATGTAGATGGGGCCCTTGCCGCCTGGTTAATGTAGATAGGGCCCTTGCCGCCTGGTTAATGTAGATAGGGCCCTTGCCGCCTGGTTAATGTAGATAGGGCCTTTGCCGCCTGGTTAATGTAGATAGGGCCCTTGCTGCCCGGTTAATGTAGCCGGGCCCTTGCCGCCCGGTTAATGTAGATAGGGCCCTTGCTGCCCGGTTAATGTAGCCGGGCCCTTGCTGCCCGGTTAATGTAGCCGGGCCCTTGCTGCCCGGTTAATGTAGATAGGGCCCTTGCTGCCCGGTTAATGTAGATAGGGCCCTTGCCGCCCGGTTAATGTAGATAGGGCCCTTGCTGCCCGGTTAATGTAGATAGGGCCCTTGCCGCCTGGTTAATGTAGCCGGGCCCTTGCTGCCCGGTTAATGTAGCCGGGCCCTTGCTGCCCGGTTAATGTAGATAGGGCCCTTGCCGCCCGGTTAATGTAGATAGGGCCCTTGCTGCCCGGTTAATGTAGATAGAGCCCTTGCTGCCCGGTTAATGTAGATAGAGCCCTTGCCGCCCGGTTAATGTAGATAAGGCCCTTGCCGCCTGGTTAATGTAGATAGGGCCCTTGCCGCCCGGTTAATGTAGATAGGGCCCTTGCCGCCTGGTTAATGTAGATAGGGCCTTTGCCGCCTGGTTAATGTAGATAGGGCCCTTGCTGCCCGGTTAATGTAGCCGGGCCCTTGCCGCCCGGTTAATGTAGATGGGGCCCTTGCCGCCTGGTTAATGTAGATAGGGCCCTTGCCGCCTGGTTAATGTAGATAGGGCCCTTGCCGCCTGGTTAATGTAGATAGGGCCTTTGCCGCCTGGTTAATGTAGATAGGGCCCTTGCTGCCCGGTTAATGTAGCCGGGCCCTTGCCGCCCGGTTAATGTAGATAGAGCCCTTGCCGCCCGGTTAATGTAGATAAGGCCCTTGCCGCCTGGTTAATGTAGATAGGGCCCTTGCTGCCCGGTTAATGTAGATAGGGCCCTTGCCGCCTGGTTAATGTAGATAGGGCCCTTGCTGCCCGGTTAATGTAGCCGGGCCCTTGCCGCCCGGTTAATGTAGATAGGGCCCTTGCCGCCCGGTTAATGTAGCCGGGCCCTTGCCGCCCGGTTAATGTAGATAGGGCCCCTGCCGCCCGGTTAATGTAGATAGGGCCCCTGCCCCCCGGTTAATGTAGATAGGGCCCCTGCCCCCCGGTTAATGTAGATAGGGCCCTTGCCGCCTGGTTAATGTAGATAGGGCCCTTGCCGCTTGGTAAATTTTCACACGGATTAGGCAAGCAGAGGAGATGAGCTGTTCTTTCGGGCTGAGGCTGGAGTATCCTCTTAAGAGCTGCAGAAATTAGTTAAATTCATTAATAAACAACAAATGTTGTCAAAACCTGGGGCGAAAGAGGCTGATTAACATTGTGTAAGTGGGTTTAATTGCTGGAACATTTCAGTAATTTGTGCTGTGTGTGGGGGCATTTATTAGGATGGTGATGTTGGGGAGAGAAGATTAGAACAGCCTGACCTCTTGGCAATAGCCTCAAGCGAGTGAGTGTGTCACTGAAGAGGAGGCAACCAAGAAAAATCACACCCTGAACAATCTCCCCAATCTCTGATTGAACAATAATAGCAATGGATCTGCTGCAGGAATCATCACTGTATTTAAACACGTGTTAATCTCAGGATGTGAGCTTCACTGACAAGTTCAGGATTAATTTTATCTGCAGTAAAAAGCCAATATTAGTCATGGTGACCATGAAACTAGTGGATTAGGGGTTAATCTAAATACGCACCTGGTTCACTAATGTCCTTTAGGAAATCTGCCATCCCGACCTGGTCTGGCCTACACGTGTCTCCAGATCTAAGGCAGTGTGGGTGACCCTTAACTGCCCTCTGAAGTGGCCGAGGAAGCCTTTCGGGTTGTTCACCACCATCTTCTCAAGTACATGTCACATCCTGGGACTGACTTACAGCGCGATAAGGATTTGATGAAGCTATTTCATTTTTTCATTCATTTTCATTTTCATTTTTCTGATCCTCCAGCGAGGGAGAGGGAGGGGAAGGTGAGGATGGGCATTAGGGAGTGAAGGAGGGGGAGTGAGGATCAAAACATTGAGACTCTTTCATGCATGTAGCACAATGTAATGGTGTTCAGCGTGATGTGCCTGTACTGAATGTTGCTCGACCTGCTTCATCTCCGTTAATCACTATGTTGTGTTATTATAATGACATAATACCCATTTGTTCATCAGACGTTGAGTAAACATTTTCTGGGTTCATTTATTTAGACTAGGCACCTGAGATTAGTGACAGACGGAGGTAAGGCAGCACAACTGTGCTCCTGTGCTCTGATCGAAAGCTAAGTCCAATCACATTTTGTGATGTTATGCTGATATCCCTGAAAGATATTTCACATCCCTCTCCTCCCCCCCACCACTCCCACCCCTCTCCTCCCCCCCTCCCCCTCCTCTCCCACCCCTCTCCTCCTCTCCTACCCCTCTCCTCCTCTCCCACCCCTCTCCTCCCCTCCCACCCCTCTCCTCCCCTCCTGTGCTCCGAAAGCTAGTGATTCGAAACAAACCTGTTGGACTTTAACCTGGTGTTGTCAGACTTCTTACTGTGCTCACCCCAGTCCAATGCCGGCACCTCCATATCGTAGTTTCGGTGATAAATACAAGGGCTCGTTGGTGTTCCCATAATAGACTCATTGCTTTTCTGTTAACATCTAAGATAAGCTTGAAGTTAGAGTAAGGCTCCCTCTACACTGTCCCCATCAAACACTCCCAGGACAGGTACAGCACGGGGTTCGATACAGAGTAAAGCTCCCTCTACACTGTCCCCATCAAACACTCCCAGGACAGGTACAGCACGGGGTTAGATACAGAGTAAAGCTCCCTCTACACTGTCCCCATCAAACACTCCCAGGACAGGTACAGCACGGGGTTAGATACAGAGTAAAGCTCCCTCTACACCGTCCCCATCAAACACTCCCAGGACAGGTATAGCACGGGGTTAGATACAGAGTAAAGCTCCCTCTACACTGTCCCATCAATCACTCCCAGGACAGGTACAGCACGGGGTTAGATACAGAGTAAAGCTCCTTCTACACCGTCCCCATCAAACACTCCCAGGACAGGTACAGCTCGGGGTTAGATACAGAGTAAAGCTCCCTCTACACTGTCCCCGTCAAACACTCCCAGGACAGGTACAGCACGGGGTTAGATACAGAGTAAAGCTCCCTCTACACCGTCCCCATCAAACACTCCCATGACAGGTACAGCACGGGGTTAGATACAGAGTAAAGCTCCCTCTACACTGTCCGCATCAAACACTCCCAGGACAGGTACAGCACGGGGTTAGATACAGAGCAAAGCTCCCTCTACACTGTCTCCATCAAACACTCCCAGGACAGGTACAGCACGGGGTTAGATACAGAGTAAAGCTCCCTTTACACCATCCCCATCAAACACTCCCAGGACAGGTACAGCACGGGGTTAGATACAGAGTAAAGCTCCCTCTACACCGTCCCCATCAAACACTCCCAGGACAGGTACAGCACGGGGTTAGATACAGAGTAAAGCTCCCTCTACACTGTCCCCATCAAACATTCCCAGGACAGGTACAGCACGGGGTTAGATACAGAGTAAAGCTCCCTCCACACTGTCCCCGTCAAACACTCCCAGGACAGGTACAGCACGGGGTTAGATACAGAATAAAGCTCCCTCTACACCGTCCCCATCAAACACTCCCACGACAGGTACAGCACGGGGTTAGATACAGAGTAAAGCTCCCTCTACACTGTCCCCATCAAACACTCCCAGGACAGGTACAGCACGGGGTTAGATACAGAGCAAAGCTCCCTCTACACTGTCCCCATCAAACATTCCCAGGACAGGTACAGCACAGGGTTAGATACAGAGTAAAGCTCCTTCTACACCGTCCCCATCAAACACTCCCAGGACAGGTACAGCATGGGGTTAGATACAGAGTAAAGCTCCCTCTACACTGTCCCCATCAAACACTCCCAGGACAGGTACAGCACGGGGTTAGATACAGAGTAAAGCTCCCTCTACACTGTCCCCATCAAACACTCCCAGGACAGGTACAGCACGGGGTTAGATACAGAGTCCCTGGGTGAGGACTGGGTCCTGGGTATCATGGCATCATAGAATTTACAGTGCAGAAGGAGGCCATTCAGCCCATTGAGTCTGTACTGGCCCTTGGAAAGAGCACCCCACTTATGCCTACGCCTCCACCCTATCCCTTTTATCCCCGTAACCCAGTAACCCTACCTACCTTTTTGGACGCAAAGGGCAATTTAGCGTGGCCAATCCACCTAACCTGCACATCTTTGGACTGTGGGAGGAAACCGGAGCACCCGGAGGAAACCCACGCAGACACAGGGAGAACGTGCAGACTCCGCACAGACAGTGACCCAAGCCGGGAATCAAACCCGGGCCCCTGGTGCTGTGAAGCAACTGTGCTAACCACTGTGCTACCGTCCTGCCCATCAGGAGTGGTTCCTGGGTAATGAGTGGTTCCTGGGGAGGGAGTGGTTCCTGGGGAGGGAGTGGTTCCTGGGGAGGGAGTGGTTCCTGGGGAGGGAGTGGTTCCTGGGGAGGGAGTGGTTCCTGGGGAAGGAGTGGTTCCTGGGGAAGGAGTGGTTCCTGGGGAGGGAGTGGTTCCTGGGGAAGGAGTGGTTCCTGGGGAGGGAGTGGTTCCTGGGGAGGGAGTGGTTCCTGGGGAGGGAGTGGTTCCTGGGGAAGGAGTGGTTCCTGGGGAAGGTGTGGTTCCTGGGGAGGGAGTGGTTCCAGGGAAGGGAGTGGTTCCTGGGGAAGGAGTGGCTCCTGGGGCGGGAGTGGTTCCTGGGGAGGGAGTGGTTCCTGGGGAGGGAGTGGTTCCTGGGGCGGGAGTGGTTCCTGGGGAGGGAGTGGTTCCTGGGGAGGGAGTGGTTCCTAGGGAGGGTGTGGTTCCTGGGGAGGGAGTGGTTCCTGGGGAGGGAGTGGTTCCTGGGGAAGGAGTGGTTCCTGGGGAGAGAGTGGTTCCTGGGAAGGAGTGGCTCCTGGGGCGGGAGTGGTTCCTGGGGAAGGAGTGGTTCCTGGGGAAGGAGTGGTTCCTGGGGAAGGAGTGGTTCCTGGGGAGGGAGTGGTTCCTGGGGAGGGAGTGGTTCCTGGGGAAGGTGTGGTTCCTGGGGAGGGTGTGGTTCCTGGGGAGGGAGTGGTTCCAGGGAAGGGAGTGGTTCCAGGGAAGGGAGTGGTTCCTGGGGAAGGAGTGGTTCCTGGGGAAGGAGTGGTTCCTGGGGAAGGAGTGGTTCCTGGGGAGGGAGTGGTTCCAGGGAAGGGAGTGGTTCCTGGGGAAGGAGTGGTTCCTGGGGAAGGAGTGGTTCCTGGGGAAGGAGTGGTTCCTGGGGAGGGAGTGGTTCCTGGGGAGGGAGTGGTTCCTGGGGAAGGAGTGGTTCCTGGGGCGGGAGTGGTTCCTGGGGAGGGAGTGGTTCCTGGGGAAGGAGTGGTTCCTGGGGAGAGAGTGGTTCCAGGGAAGGGAGTGGTTCCAGGGAAGGGAGTGGTTCCTGGGGAAGGAGTGGTTCCTGGGGATGGAGTGGTTCCTGGGGCGGGAGTGGTTCCTGGGGAGGGAGTGGTTCCAGGGAAGGGAGTGGTTCCTGGGGAAGGAGTGGTTCCTGGGGAGGGAGTGGTTCCTGGGGAGGGAGTGGTTCCTGGGGAGGGTGTGGTTCCTGGGGAAGGAGTGGTTCCTGGGGAAGGAGTGGTTCCAGGGAAGGGAGTGGTTCCTGGGGAGAGAGTGGTTCCTGGGGAAGGAGTGGTTCCTGGGGAAGGAGTGGTTCCTGGGGAGGGAGTGGTTCCTGGGGAGGGAGTGGTTCCTGGGGAAGGAGTGGTTCCTGGGGAGGGAGTGGTTCCTGGTGAGGGAGTGGTTCCTGGGGAGGGAGTGGTTCCTGGGGAGGGTGTGGTTCCTGGGGAGGGAGTGGTTCCTGGGGAAGGAGTGGTTCCTGGGGAGGGAGTGGTTCCTGGGGAGGGTGTGGTTCCTGGGGAGGGAGTGGTTCCTGGGGAAGGAGTGGTTCCTGGGGCGGGTGTGGTTCCTGGGGAGGGAGTGGTTCCTGGGGAGGGAGTGGTTCCTGGGGCGGGTGTGGTTCCTGGGGAGGGAGTGGTTCCTGGGGAGGGAGTGGTTCCTGGGGAGGGAGTGGTTCCTGGGGAGGGAGTGGTTCCTGGGGAAGGAGTGGTTCCTGGGGAAGGAGTGGTTCCTGGGGAGGGAGTGGTTCCTGGGGAGGGAGTGGTTACTGGGGAGGGAGTGGTTCCAGGGAAGGGAGTGGTTCCTGGGGAAGGAGTGGTTCCTGGGGAAGGAGTGGTTCCTGGGGAGGGAGTGGTTCCTGGGGAAGGAGTGGTTCCTGGGGAGGGAGTGGTTCCTGGGGAAGGAGTGGTTCCTGGGGAGAGAGTGGTTCCTGGGAAGGGAGTGGTTCCTGGGGAGGGAGTGGTTACTGGGGAGGGAGTGGTTCCTGGGGAGGGAGTGGTTACTGGGGAGGGAGTGGTTCCTGGCAGGCGGTGATATTGACGTCCTGGGATGGGCATTCTGTCGAGCTGGCTCTCGCTTCTTTAGGTGGTCCACGTGCCCAAGTAGGGTCATTCCTTGGACCTTGACCTTGTATGACCCCTGGGAGTCAGAGTGCACCATGCGGTAATAGATTGTGGCTCCCGATTGGAAATCCCGCCCTGGTGTCCGATGGTCATGATCCCGTTTCTGCCAATCCTGTTGTAGCTCTGCTTTCCTGCCCAGGTTTGGGAAAGTGAGGTTAAACTGGGTCCTGAGGCCCATCAGCAGCTCCGGTGGTGCCACCCCTGCGGAATAGTCCTATAATTAAAAAGGAATCTTTCCAATCATGTATCCAGACTGCCAGCAATTTGCTTCTGTAAATCTCTTTGGAATGTCCGACCTGCCCCTTCAGTCAGGCCGTGGCGGCACGGTAGCATTGTGGATAGCACAATTGCTTCACAGCTCCAGGGTCCCAGGTTCGATTCCGGCTTGGGTCACTGTCTGTGCGGAGTCTGCACGTCCTCCCCGTGTCTGCGTGGGTTTCCTCCGGGTGCTCCGGTTTCCTCCCACAGTCCAAAGATGTGCAGGTTAGGTGGATGGGCCATGATAAATTGCCCTTCGTGTCCAAAATTGCCCTTAGTGTTGGGTGGGGTTGCTGGGTTGTGTGGATAGGGTGGAGGTGTTGACCTTGGTTAGGGTGCTCTTTCCAAGAGCCGGTGCAGACTCGGTGGGCCAAATGGCCTCCTTCTGCACTGTAAATTCTGTGACGGTGATAGGGGCGGTTCTGATATGTCTGAATCCGTTCATTTTTGCTAACGTTGAAAACTCTTTGCTTGTGAATGTTGTCCCGTTGTGGGATACCAGGGATCCCGTGAGTGCTGAATGACCACCTCAATGCCTGGATGTTGGCCCTCGATGTGATCGAGGCCAGTTTGTAGACATTGAGCCATTTGGAATGGGCGTCCACAACGATGGGTAATACGGACTCCTTACAGGGCCCAGTGAAGTCAGCGGGCAGCCTTGCCCAGGAACACCCTGCCCATTCCCAGTGAAGTCAGCGGGCAGCCTTGCCCAGGAACACCCTGCCCATTCCCAGTGAAGTCAGCGGGCAGCCTTGCCCAGGAACACCCTGCCCATTCCCAGTGAAGTTGGCATGCAGCCTTGCCCAGGAACACCCTGCCCATTCCCAGTGAAGTCGGCATGCAGCCTTGCCCAGGAACACCCTGCCCATTAATAGAACATAGAACAATACAGCGCAGTACAGGCCCTTCGGCCCACGATGTTGCACCGAAACAAAAGCCATCTAACCTACACTGTGCCATTATCATCCATATGTTTATCCAATAAACTTTTAAATGCTCTCAATGTTGGCGAGTTCACTACTGTAGCAGGTAGGGCATTCCACGGCCTCACTACTCTTTGCATAAAGAACCTACCTCTGACCTCTGTCCTATATCTATTACCCCTCAGTTTAAAGCTATGTCCCCTCGTGCCAGCCATTTCCATCCGTGGGAGAAGGCTCTCACTGTCCACCCTATCTAACCCCCTGATCATTTTGTATGCCTCTATTAAGTCTCCTCTTAACCTTCTTCTCTCCAACGAAAACAACCTCAAGTCCATCAGCCTTTCCTCATAAGATTTTCTCTCCATACCAGGCAACATCCTGGTAAATCTCCTCTGCACCCGCTCCAAAGCCTCCACGTCCTTCCTATAATGCGGTGACCAGAACTGTACGCAATACTCCAAATGCGGCCGTACCAGAGTTCTGTACAGCTGCAACATGACCTCCTGACTCCGGAACTCAATCCCTCTACCAATAAAGGCCAACACTCCATAGGCCTTCTTCACAACCCTATCAACCTGGGTGGCAACTTTCAGGGATCTATGTACATGGACACCTAGATCCCTCTGCTCATCCACACTTCCAAGAACTTTACCATTAGCCAAATATTCCGCATTCCTGTTATTCCTTCCAAAGTGAATCACCTCACACTTCTCTACATTAAACTCCATTTGCCACCTCTCAGCCCAGCTCTGCAGCTTATCTATATCCCTCTGTAACCTGCTACATCCTTCCTCACTATCGACAACACCACCGACTTTAGTATCGTCTGCAAATTTACTCACCCACCCTTCTGCGCCTTCCTCTAGGTCATTGATAAAAATGACAAACAGCAACGGCCCCAGAACAGATCCTTGTGGTACTCCACTTGTAACTGAACTCCATTCTGAACATTTCCCATCAACCACCACCCTCTGTCTTCTTTCAGCTAGCCAATTTCTGATCCACATCTCTAAATCACCCTCAATCCCCAGCCTCCGTATTTTCTGCAATAGCCTACCGTGGGGAACTTTATCAAACGCTTTGCTGAAATCCATATACACCACATCAACTGCTCTACCCTCGTCTACCTGTTCAGTCACCTTCTCAAAGAACTCGATAAGGTTTGTGAGGCATGACCTACCCTTCACAAAGCCATGCTGACTATCCCTGATCATATTATTCCTATCTAGATGATTATAAATCTTGTCTCTTATAATCCCCTCCAAGACTTTACCCACTACAGACGTGAGGCTCACCGGTCTAGAGTTGCCGGGGTTTTCTCTGCTCCCCTTTTTGAACAAAGGGACCACATTTGCTGTCCTCCAGTCCTCTGGCACTATTCCTGTAGCCAATGATGACATAAAAATCAAAGCCAAAGGTCCAGCAATCTCTTCCCTGGCCTCCCAGAGAATCCTAGGATAAATCCCATCAGGACCCGGGGACTTATCTATTTTCAGCCTGTCCAGAATTGCCAACACCTCTTCCCTACATACCTCAATGCCATCTATTCTATTAGCCTGGGGCTCAGCATTCTCATCCACAACATTATCTTTTTCCTGAGTGAATACTGACGAAAAATATTCATTTAGTATCTCGCCTATCTCTTCAGACTCCACACACAACTTCCCATCCCTGTCCTTGACTGGTCCTACTCTTTCCCTAGTCATTCGCTTATTCCTGACATACCTATAGAAAGCTTTTGGGTTTTCCTTGATCCTACCTGCCAAATACTTCTCATGTCCCCTCCTTGCTCGTCTTAGCTCTCTCTTTAGATCCTTCCTCGCTACCTTGTAACTATCCATCGCCCCAAATGAAACTTCACACCTCATCTTCACATAGGCCTCCTTCTTCCTCTTAACAAGAGATTCCACTTCTTTGGTAAACCATGGTTCCCTCGCTCTACGCCTTCCTCCCTGCCTGACCGGTATGTACTTATCAAGAACACGCAGTAGCTGATCCTTGAACAAGCTCCACTTATCCAGTGTGCCCAACACTTGCAGCCTACTTCTCCACCTTATCCCCCCCCAAGTCACGTCTAATGGCATCATAATTGCCCTTCCCCCAGCTATAACTCTTGCCCTGCGGTGTATACTTATCCCTTTCCATCATTAACGTAAACGTCACCGAATTGTGGTCACTGTCCCCAAAGTGCTCTCCTACCTCCAAATCCAACACCTGGCCTGGTTCATTACCCAAAACCAAATCCAACGTGGCCTCGCCTCTTGTTGGCCTGTCAACATATTGTTTCAGGAAACCCTCCTGCACACACTGTACAAAAAACGACCCATCTAATGTACTCGAACTATATCTTTTCCAGTCAATATTTGGAAAGTTAAAGTCTCCCATAATAACTACCCTGTTACTTTCGCTCTTATCCAGGATCATCCTCGCCATCCTTTCCTCTACATCCCTAGAACTATTTGGAGGCCTATAGAAAACTCCCAACAGGGTGACCTCTCCTTTCCTGTTTCTAACCTCAGCCCATACTACCTCGGAAGATGAGTCCCCATCTAGCATCCTCTCCGCCACCGTAATACTGCTCTTGACTAGCAGCGCCACACCTCCCCCTCTTTTGCCTCCTTCTCTGAGCTTACTAAAACACCTAAACCCCGTAACATGCAACATCCATTCCTGTCCCTGCTCTATCCATGTCTCCGAAATGGCCACAACATCGAAGTCCCAGGTACCAACCCACGCTGCCAGTTCCCCTATCTTTTTTCGTATACTCCTGGCATTGAAGTAGACACACTTCAAACCACCTACCTGAACACTGGCCCCCTCCTGCGACGTCAAATCTGTGCTCCTGACCTCCTGACCCCATTCCCAGTGAAGTCAGCAAGCCGCCTTGCCCAGGAACACCCTGCCCATTCCCAGGGAGTCAGCATGCAGCCTTGCCCAGGAACACCCTGCCCATTCCCAGGGAGTCAGCATGCAGCCTTGCCCAGGAACACCCTGCCCATTCCCAGGGAGTCAGCATGCAGCCTTGCCCAGGAACACCCTGCCATTCCCAGTGAAGTCAGCGGGCAGCCTTGCCCAGGAACACCCTGCCCATTCCCAGGGAGTCAGCATGCAGCCTTGCCCAGGAACACCCTGCCCATTCCCAGTGAAGTCAGCTTGCAGCCTTGCCCAGGAACACCCTGCCCATTCCCAGGGAATCAGCATGCAGCCTTGCCCAGGAACACCCTGCCCATTCCCAGTGAAGTCAGCTTGCAGCCTTGCCCAGGAACACCCTGCCCATTCCCAGTGAAGTCAGCGGGCAGCCTTGCCCAGGAACACCCTGCCCATTCCCAGGGAGCCAGCTTGCAGCCTTGCCCAGGAACACCCTGCCCATTCCCAGGGAGTCAGCTTGCAGCCTTGCCCAGGAACACCCTGCCCATTCCCAGGGAGTCAGCGGGCCGCCTTGCCCAGGAACACCCTGCCCATTCCCAGGGGTGGAAGGAGACAGCCGGTGGAAGCTTCTGGTTTTCCTGGCACGCAGGGCAACTACGATACCCACCGATCCCACTCGGGCACTACCCTGGGATCTCACAGACGTCCGCTATGGAGGTCGGGTCACACTATGGACCCCACAGTCCATGGACCCTTGAAATTCCTGTTCTCCGTGTTTTCACGGGAGAGCAAACTCAATGGCTCGCTTCAAATACAAATAGACTGCACCAGAGCTTCCTTCCACACGAAGGCCGTTCCCTGAACATTTCACATCGGGATGGCCCGAACTCGCAGCGCTCCACCAGCTACCTGAGGCAGGTCAACAAACCAGTCACTGACTCTCCCAGAGTTCTCACCGTCATGTTGAACCTGTGACGTTGCTTTGCAACTGATGGCTTTGGGTCATATGGTCAGACACCTGTGCAACCGACTCATCAAATGACTTGGAATCCGGAGAAGTGGATACACGAGGCTCTTTATAATCCTGAAGGTCAGGGCCTCGCAAGCTGACAGGAGGATCACCTTTTGAAGTCTTCCCCCAAAGTGCCCCTTGCCTGAAAAAAGTAGCTAATTCGTTCCACGTATTGAGCTCCGTCTCCCAGGCCAGCGGCAAAGGCATTCAGTTCACCTCTGACAGTGCAGCACTCCCTCAGCTCTGACCCTCTGACAGTGCGGCACTCCCTCAGTACTGACCTCTGACAGTGCAGCACTCTCTCAGTACTGACCCTCTGACAGTGCAGCACTCCCTCAGCTCTGACCCTCTGACAGTGCAGCACTCCCTCAGTACTGACCCTCTGACAGTGCAGCACTCCCTCAGTACTGACCCTCTGACAGTGCGGCACTCCCTCAGTACTGACCCTCTGACAGTGCGGCACTCCCTCAGTACAGACCCTCTGACAGTGCGGCACTCCCTCAGTACTGACCCTCTGACAGTGCAGCACTCCCTCAGTACTGACCCTCTGACAGTGCAGCACTCCCTCAGTACTGACCCTCTGACAGTGCTGTCCCATACTGTAACTGCACAAGGTGTGTTTGATTTGAGTCTCTCTCTGATTAAATGTGAATCCAATGTGATACTTGCATCAATATCTCCAGGAGGAGAGACAGTTCTGACAATTACACATTAATTTCTGCAAAATCTACAGGGTTGTGCAGATGAAAATATGTAATGCATGTGAAATGTGGTCCTGCTGAGAGACTCCCCTCATTGGGAATCCATAAATAGCTGCATTGCAGGCAGGAACTCACCCAATCAATCTTCCTTCATGTGATTTTCAGTGTTATGTTTGCAGTCAGCATTCCTTTCAATGCTACTCCCTAGTTTATCATTCCTCCATCAACACCGTAGGACTCACTGCACAATTCCTCAGTCCACTCCCTCAGTACTGACTCTCTGACAGTGCAGCACTCCCTCAGTACTGACCCTCTGACAGGTCAGCACTCCCTCAGTACTGACCCTCTGACAGGTCAGCACTCCCTCAGTACTGACCCTCTGACAGTGCGGCTCTCCCTCAGTACTGACCCTCTGACAGTGCGGCACTCCCTCAGTACTGACCCTCTGACAGTGCGGCACTCCCTCAGTACTGACACTCTGACAGTGCAGCACTCCCTCAGTACTGACCCTCTGACAGTGCGGCACTCCCTCAGTACTGACCCTCTGACAGTGCAGCACTCCCTCAGTACTGACCCTCTGACAGTGCGGCACTCCCTCAGTACTGACCCTCTGACAGTGCGGCACTCCCTCAGTACTGACCCTCTGACAGTGCGGCACTCCCTCAGTACTGACCCTCTGACAGTGCGGCACTCCCTCAGTACTGATCCTCTGACAGTGCAGCACTCCCTCAGTACTGACCCTCTGACAGTGCAGCACTCCCTCAGTACTGACCCTCTGACAGTGCGGTACTCCTTCACTACTGACCCAAAAGATTAGGTTATTAAGTTACGGGAATACGGTGGGGAATTGTGTCTGGGTCGGTGCTCTTTTGGAGGGTTAGTGTAGACGCGATGGGCTCTCTGGCCTCCTGCTGACCTGTCAATTCAAGGCTTTCAGATATAAAGGTCAGCATTCTATATATTTTCTTTTAATGAACATTTTATTGAGGTATTTTTTGGTATTATAACAGTAACACAATAAACAATGTACATGAAACTATAAACATAGTGCAAAAGCCGTCTCCCTCCCTTACAGATCCCACCATTATTAACCCCCTCCTCTAAGCTAAACTAACCCCCCCCACCTTTTGCTGACGATTAATTTTCCTCAAAGAAATCAACGACCTCCGGGTGATCCCTAACAGTGACCCTCTCTCGGCGAGCTTGATTTTCTCCAAACAGAGAAAGCTAGCCATGTCCGATAGCCAGGTTTCCGACTTCGGGGGCTTTGAGTCCCTCCAAGCTAATAGTATCCGTCTCCGGGCTATCAGAGAAGCAAAGGCCAGAACGTCTGCCTCTTTCTCCTCCTGGATTCCCGGGTCTTCCGACACCCCAAAAATCGCCACCTCTGGACTCAGAACCACCCTTGTTTTTAACACCATGGACTTGACATCTGCCAAAATCCCCTAAGCTTCGGACATGCCCAGAACATGTGGACATGGTTCGCTGGTCCTCCCGCACATTTCGCACACCTGTCTTCCACCCCAAAGAATCTGCTCATCGGGGCCACTGTCATGTGAGCCCAGTGAACGACCTGCAGGCTGAGCCTGGCACATGTTGCGGACACGTTGACTTTATTCAATACGTCCGCCCATAGACCATCCTTTATCTCTCGCCCCAGCTGCTCCTCCCACTAGCGCTTCAGCTCCTCGGTCTGCGTCTCCTCTGACCCCATAAGTTCCTTGTAAATGACCGAGACGCTTCCTTCTCCTACCCACCCTCTGGAAACTACCCTGTCCTGAATCCCCCTTAGCGGTAGGAGTGGGAAGGTTGACACCTGTTTACGTAGGAAGTCCCGCACCTGCAGATACCTGAATTTGTTTCCCCTCGCCAACCCAAACTTCTCCTCCAGCGCCCTCATACTCGGAAAGCTCCCCTCTATAAACATACCCCCCATCCGCTCAATCCCCGCTCTCCGCCATATCCAGAAGCCCCCGTCCATACTTCCCGGGGCAAACCGGTGATTATTACAGATTGGGGATTGGGTTACCATTGATCAGAAACTGAACTGGACCCAGCCAGATTAATACTGTGGCTACCAGGGCAGGTCAAAGGCTACAGGGAGTAACTCACCTCCTGACTCCCCAAAGCCTGTCCACCATCTACAAGGCATAAGTTAGGAGTGTGATGGAATACTCTCCACTTGCCTGGATGAGTGCAGCTCCAACAACACTCAAGAAGCTCAACACCATCCAGGACAAAGCAGCCCCGCTTGATTGCTCCCCTTCCACAAACATTCAAACCCTCCATCACCGACGCACAGTGCCAGCCGTGTGTACCATCTACAAGATGCACTGCAGGGACTCACCAAGGCTCCTCAGACAGCACCTTCCAAACCCACGACCACTACCATCTAGAAGGACAAGGGCAGCAGATACCTGGGAACCCCACCACCTGGAGGTTCCCCTCGAACTCACTCACCATCCTGACTTGGAAACATATCGCCGTTCCTTCACTGTCGCTGGGGCAACATCCTGGAACTCCCTCCCTATCAGCACAGTGGGTGTACCTACACTTCAAAGACTTGCAGCGGTTCAAGAAGGCAGCTCACCCCCACCTTCTGAAGGGCAACTAGGGATGGGCAATAAATGCTGGCCTAACCAGCGACACCCACATCCCGGAAATTAATATTTTAAAAAATCAGGTCAGGGCTGTAAATCGAGTTGTAACACAAACACTCGGGGAGTGAGTGCTGAGGGACGAGAGCGGTAATGTTGGGAATGAATGAATATCATTAACCTGATAGATGTTCCCCAGGGAAAGCACTCTTGTTAAATCCCCAATGCCTTTGGAGTGAAATGAGCTGAGTTTTAAACACTGGAAACTGTCTTATTGCCCATCAGAGCTACAGGCGAACCGTGAACCCCAGGAAAGATCATTGACTCAAACAATTTACCGTAAGTAGGAGCTCTGGCCGAGAATGGAGCTGTGTTGGGATGTGAGAACTTGAGTGATCTGAGGAGTCCTCCTCGGTGATGCACGATTTACTTGCAGCTCTTTCAATTTAATCTATTGTATTCCCGGCTCCCAGTGTGGTCTCCACTACATTGGAGAGACTCAACACAGATTGGGTGACCGCTTTGCACAACACCCTCGGTCCGTCCGCAAGCTGCACCCAGACCTTCCTGTTGCTGCCATTTTAACTCACCGTCCTGCCCTCACGCCCACATGTCCGTCCTTGGCCTGCTGCCGTGTTCCAGTGAAGCCCAACACAAACTGGAGGAACAGCACCTCATCTTCCGATTAGGCACGTTCCAGCCTTCCGGACTGAACATTGAGTTCAACACCTTACTCGAATTTCAAATTCAGATTGAGTGAGAGAAGACAGAGTTCCACACTGGAGATTTAGCGTTGGGCAGAGGTAATTATTCAGGCCAGAGGAAAGAGTTGGCCCAAGTAGACTGGGGACAAATAATTGAGGGTAGGACAGTTGAGGAACAATGGCGGATGTTCAGGGAGATATTAAATACCTTTCAAAGTACATTCCTGAGAGGAGGAGGAATTGTAAAAGGGAGAAAAACGTTCCATTGTTAAACAAGGAAGTCAAGGAAGACATCAAGGCAAAAACTAGGGGATACCATACTGCAAAAGCTAGTGGTAAGCTGGAGGATTGGGGGAACTTTAAGGTTCAGCAAAAGGCTACTACAAATAAAATCAAAAGAGCTAAGATGAACTATGAAAGGAAACTAGTACAAAACATAAACACTGATACCAAAAGTTTCTATAAGTATATAAAGAGGAAGAGAATAGCTAAAGCAAATGTTGGCCCTTTAGAGAACAATACTGGTGAGGCAATAATGGGGAACACAGAGATGGTGGAGGCACTGAACCAATATTTTGCCTCTGTCTTTACGGTAGAGGATAATAAAACAATTCCAAAAACTGCAGTTAATGCAGAGGAACTTGGTGCAATAACCATCACTGGGGAGAAGGTATTGAATAAACTAATGGGACTAAAGGCAGATAAGTCTCCGGGACCTGGTGGCCTGCACTCTCGGGTATTAAGGGAAGTGGCAGCAGAGATAGTGGATGCATTGGTTATGATATTTCAAAATTCCCTGGATTCTGGAAGAGTCCTGGTGGATTGGAAATGAGCTCATGTGACGGTCCTGTTCAAAAAGGGAGAGAGAGATAAAACATAGGAATATAGACTGGTTAGCTTGACCTCTGTGGTGGGGAAGTTGCTGGATTCAATCATTAAGGAGGAGATGACTGAACATTTGGAAAGACAAAGCTCAATCCACCATTGTCAGCGCGGTTTTATGAAGGGTAAGTCGTGCTTGACAAACTTGCTGGAGTTATTCGAGGATGTAACCAGCAAGGTGGATAATGTGGAACCTGTGGATGTGGTTTATCTAGACTTCCAGAAGGTGTTTGACAAGGTGCCACATAAAAGACTGATCCAGAAGGTGAGATCGCAGGGGATTGGGGTAGAGTACTAGATTGGATTGAGGATTGGCTGACTGACAGAAAGCAGAGGGTCGGGATAAATGGATCCTTCTCAGGCTGGTGAACTGTAACTGGCGGGGTGCCGCAGGGGTCAGTCCTCGGGACCTCAACTGTTTACAATCTGTATCAATGATCTACAAACAGGGACAGAGTGTAACATAGCAACATTTGCAGATGATACTGAAATAGACGGGAAAGCAGACAGTGAAGAGGAGATACAGATTTTACAGACGGATATAGATAGGCTAGGAGATTGGGCCAAAGTTTGGCAGATGGAGTTTAATGTGGATAAATGTGAGGTTTTCCAATTTGGCCGAAAAAATAGAAAGACAAATTATTATCTAAATAAAAAGCAGATTCAAGATGTTTCTGGGCAGAGGGATCTGGGTGAATTTGTTCATGAATCACAGAAAGTCGGTTTGCAGGTACAGCCGGTAATTAAAAAGGCAAATGGAATGTTAGCGTTTGTTGCAAAAGGACTGGAGTATAAAAGTAGAGAAGTGTTGTTGCAGTTGTTTAGGGTGTTGGTGAGACCACATCTGGAGTAGTGTGTCCAGTTTTGGTCTCCTTATTTGAGGAAGGATGTGGTGGGATTGGAGGCAGTTCAGAGGAGGGTCACCAGATTGAGTCCGGGGATGAAAGGGTTGACGTATGAGGAGAGATTAAACAGTTTGGGCTTATACTCGCTGGAGTTTAGAAGGATGGGAGGGGATCTGATCGAGGTGTAGAAAATACTAAAAGGGACCGATAAAGTAAACGTAGACCAAATGCTCCCCCTTGTGGGGCAATTTAGAGTGAGAGGTCATGGATATAGGTTGAGAGGCAGTAGATTTAGAACTGAGATGAGGAGGAACTACTTCTCGCAGAGGGTTGTGAATTTGTGGAACTCGTTGCCCCATAGTGCGGTGGAGTCTGAGCCATTAAATGGCTTCAAGAAGGAGATAGATGTATTTCTGATTTGAATAAATGAGTTAAAAGGATATGGGGATCAGGTGGGGAGGTGGATTTGAGACCAGGAAGAGATCAGCCAGGATCTGACTGAATGGCGGAGCAGGTTCGAGGCTGAATTGCCGACTTCTGCTCCTAATTCCTATGTTCAGACTGTGAACCCTGTCTCCCACTTTGAAATCCCCCACCCCAGTGCCAGTCTGTATCTTATTCTCATGTTTTTGTTTTCAGACAGTGCTGGACTTCATTCTGCTATTCAAACTTCATTTGGACCAAAGCTTTAGTGTTTAACATGACCATTACCACTCCCTTTGTCTTGTGTTCCAAGCCATCTTTGTCATTTATTCTCTTCTGCACTCCCTGACCTCCTATTCTGTCCCCCGCTTTTCCCCACAGAATAAAACCCACCACTTGTCTCCTCTCTGGCTTTGAAGAAGAGTCACATGGACTCAAACCATTAACTTTCTTTGTCTCCACAGACTCTGCCAAACCTGCTGAGATTTTCCACAGCATTTTCTGTATTTCTTTCAGATTCCACAGCGAGTTACTTTAATTATATCGAATTGTGGGTGGCCTTGCTCATGGGATTTGATACTTTGTCGTTTTTGGTGTAAAATGGAGAGATGATTATTTTGAGAGCAGGAGGTAGTCGAGATGTTTATACTGCTGAGATTCGGAAGCGGCTGCACCCCAATGGGTAAGCCGGGGTTTATAGACCGGGGGGGGGGGGGGGTGTGCCTGGACCTTGTGGAGGCAACTAGCCTTGTTCTCACACTGTCCCACTCCATTAGATTAAACACCGTCAAAGTCACAGTACGTGACCCAGTCTCTCTTTAACATCCTCAGCTAAGAATATCTTACCAACCAACCTTAACAGGGAAAACAGAAGTCGTTACCATGACTACAGGCTGCAGGTTAGACTGTTCATTTGCAACTGATGCAGGTAGAGTTAGAGGGAGCTCCTTATTCAGATAACGAGTTAACACAATTAGCCCCAACCTTTAGCTATTCTGGTTCTCACCTTACTCAATAACCGTTCCATCCATCCTCAGTGAAATGACTCTTCAATCCCATAAAATAGAAATCAGAGAAGAACAAAGAACATTCCAGCACAGGAACAGGCCCGTCGGCCCACCAAGCCCACGCCAATCCTGATTCCTTATTCAGACCTACCGCTTATCCCCAGATGATCTGTATCCCTCCATTCCCCGTCCGATCTTGTGTCTATCAAGATACATCTTAAACATTGCTATCGAGCCTGCTTCCACCACCTCCACTGGCAGCACGTTTCCGGCACCCACCTCCCTCTGCGTGAAAAACTTTCCCAACACATCTCCCCTAAACCTTCCCCCTCTCACCTTGAACCTGTGCCCCCTTGTAATTGAGCCTCCCGCCTTGGGAAAAAGCTTCTGACTATTCACCCTGTCTATACTTCTCGTAATTCTGTAGACCTCAATCAGGTCTCCCCTCATCCTCTGTCTTTCCAATGAAAACAATCTGAGTTTATTCAGCCTCTCCTCATAGCTAACACCCTCCAGACCAGGCAACATCCTGGTGAACCTTCTTTGCCCTCTCTCCAAATCTTCCATGTGCTTCTGGTAGAACGGTGACCAGAACTGCACGCAATACTCCAAACGTGGCCTAACTAAAGTTTCATAGAACTGTAACATGACCTGCCAACTCTTGTACTCAATGCCCCGGCCGATGAAGGCCAGCATGCCGTATGCCTTCATGACCACCTTATCCACCTGCATTGCCACCTTCATGGAACTGTGGACCTGAACGCCCAGATCCCTCTGTATGTAAATGTTCCTAAGGGCTCTGCCATTTACCGGACAATTCACACCTGAATTTGGTCTTCCAAAACGCATCACCTCGGATTCAGAGGAGGCCGTTCAACCCGTCAATCCTGTGCTGACACTTTGAAAGCCCTGTCCAATAAATGCCACTGCTGCCTGTTTAGGGTTCTGCAAATGTCTTATCTTCAACTGTTGCTCCAGTTCCTTTATGAAAGGTATTATTGAATCTGCTTCTGCCACCCATTCAGGCAGCGCCTTCCAGAACACAAGAACTGGTGCAAAAATTAAATTCTCCTCATCTGCCCCTCTGGTTCTTTATGGGAATTATCTTCAATCTGTGTCCCCAAGTGACAGACCCTCGGTCAATAGAACTGAGTCCTCCTTTTGTACTAGACCAAAAACCACCTCTATGAATTTTCTACTTAATCTACTCTTCTTAATCTTCTCTGCTATAAGGGGGACAATCCCAGCTTCTGCGTTCTCCCCTTCATTACAAATAAACCCCGATCCCAATCCAGTAAATCAGTTCCGCATCCCCTTCCAGGCTTTGGAATCCTTCCTCAACTGCGGAGCCCTGTTCTGCAAAATGACCCTTCTTTTTTCTGGAGGAAGCCTTCAGATCTGATGCCCATGTGAGTTTGGGTTTTTCACCCTCAGATCATGGATCATACAGTGCAGAAGGAGGCCATTCAGCCCATCGAGTCTGCACCGGCCCTTGGAAAGAGCACCCTACTTAAGCCCACACCTCCACCCCATCCCCGTAACCCGGTAACCCAACCTAATCTTTTTGGACACTAAGGGCAATTTACCGTAACCAATCCACCGAACCTGCACATCTTTGGACTGTGGGAGGAAACCGGAGCACCCGGAGGAAACCCACGCAGACACGGGTAGTATGCAGACTCCGCACAGACAGTGACCCAAGCCGGAATCGAATCTGTTCCCTGGAGCTGTGAAGCAACAGTACTAACCACTCTGCTACCCTGCTGCCCTTGTTCCACCCTGCATACACAGCATGTAGTATTTACATTTAGATAGCGCCTTTCATTGTCTCAGATACTTCCAAAGAGTTTTTCAACCAGAGAAGCATTTTCACAGCAAACTCCCTCAACCAATAACCTGTGACGACCACACAGTTCTTGTGATGTTGATTGAAGGATAAACATTGACCATAACACTGGGGAGAACTCCCCCTGCTCTTCGGGATTGTGCCCTGGGATCTGTCCCACCTTCCTGACCAAACACAATCTGGTGAGCACCACACAGTTGCTGCTGCACATCAGGTGGAGGCAGGAACAGCCAATGGAGATAACAGCCGGGGATCTGCTGGATCCGAGTCCGATGCCGAGCTTCCGGACACGGTTGTCCCTGAGCTGATGCAGATGATGGGACGGCTGTGACATTCAGAAGGGGATGTCAGTGATATCCCAGTGACTGCATCGCTGATTGGAGGAGTCCCAAAGGCTTTGGGTGCAGCAGATGATTCCGACAATTCGAGGCCAACACTGCTAGGGTGGCGACCTGGAGCACGAGGCCAGCGTCTTGAGTGGTAGTCCTCTTCCCCCCCCCCCCCCCCCCCGCCATGCTGCGCTATAAACGTCTCTGTTTACCTTCATGCTGCCTGTTACACATGAGTCTCCTTTGGTGATCTTTGGGGGAAAGCCTGGATCTTGTTTGTCAGCCCAGGTTGACTCACCGATGGCATTATTGGAGAGGGACAGGAAGTCTTTTCTGTGTCTTGGCCAACATTCATCCCCTAACCAATACCAGAATGGTGAGGTTATAATGATCAGAAAAGATTCAATAGGCTGCGACTTTTTTCTCTTCAAATGAGATAAATTTGCTGATATTAAGATCCTGAAAGTGAGAAAATGTTTTCACTTGCAAGGGAAGGTCCCAGACTGATTTCAGAAGGTTCACTGCTTTTCTCGCCAGTTTCAAATGGGCGGGATTCTGCCGCCCCGTGGCAGTGAATGGGAGACTGGGCGCCCCGTGGCAGTGAATGGGAGATTGGGCGCCCCGTGGCAGTGAATGGGAGACTGGGCGCCCCGTGGCAGTGAATGGGACATTGGGCGCCCCGTGGCAGTGAATGGGAGATTGGGCGCCCCGTGGCAGTGAATGGGAGATTGGGCGCCCCGTGGCAGTGAATGGGAGACTGGGCGCCCCGTGGCAGTGAATGGGAGATTGGGCGCCCCGTGGCAGTGAATGGGAGATTGGGCGCCCCGTGGCAGTGAATGGGAGATTGGGCGCCCCGTGGCAGTGAATGGGAGATTGGGCGCACCGTGGCAGTGAATGGGAGATTGGGTGCCCCGTGGCAGTGAATGGGAGATTGGCTGCCCCGTGGCAGTGAATGGGAGATTGGGCGCACCGTGGCAGTGAATGGGACATTGGGCGCCCCGTGGCAGTGAATGGGAGATTGGGCGCCCCGTGGCAGTGAATGGGAGATTGGGCGCACCGTGGCAGTGAATGGGAGATTGGGTGCCCCGTGGCAGAGAATGGGAGATTGGCCGCCCCATGGCAGTGAATGGGAGACTGGGCGCCCCGTGGCAGTGAATGGGAGATTGGGTGCCCCGTGGCAGTGAATGGGAGATTGGGCGCCCCGTGGCAGTGAATGGGAGATTGGGCGCCCCGTGGCAGTGAATGGGAGACTGGGGGCCCGTGGCAGTGAATGGGAGACTGGGCGCCCCGTGGCAGTGAATGGGAGATTGGGCGCCCCGTGGCAGTGAATGGGAGATTGGGCGCCCCGTGGCAGTGAATGGGAGACTGGGCGCCCCGTGGCAGTGAATGGGAGATTGGGCGCCCCATGGCAGTGAATGGGAGATTGGGCGCCCCGTGGCAGTGAATGGGAGATTGGGTGCCCCGTGGCAGTGAATGGGAGATTGGGCGCCCCATGGCAGTGAATGGGAGATTGGGCGCCCCGTGGCAGTGAATGGGAGATTGGGTGCCCCGTGGCAGTGAATGGGAGATTGGCTGCCCTGTGGCAGTGAATGGGAGATTGGGCGCCCCGTGGCAGTGAATGGGAGATTGGGCGCCCCGTGGCAGTGAATGGGAGATTGGGCGCCCCATGGCAGTGAATGGGAGATTGGCTGCCCCGTGGCAGTGAATGGGAGATTGGGTGCCCCGTGGCAGTGAATGGGAGACTGGGCGCCCCGTGGCAGTGAATGGGAGATTGGGCGCCCCGTGGCAGTGAATGGGAGACTGGGGGCCCGTGGCAGTGAATGGGAGACTGGGCGCCCCGTGGCAGTGAATGGGAGATTGGGCGCCCCGTGGCAGTGAATGGGAGATTGGGCGCCCCGTGGCAGTGAATGGGAGATTGGGCGCCCCGTGGCAGTGAATGGGAGACTGGGCGCCCCGTGGCAGTGAATGGGAGATTGGGCGCCCCGTGGCAGTGAATGGGAGGTTGGGTGCCCCGTGGCAGTGAATGGGAGATTGGGCGCCCCGTGGCAGTGAATGGGAGATTGGGCGCCCCGTGGCAGTGAATGGGAGATTGGGCGCCCCGTGGCAGTGAATGGGAGACTGGGCGCCCCGTGGCAGTGAATTGGAGACTGGGGGCCCGTGGCAGTGAATGGGAGACTGGGCGCCCCGTGGCAGTGAATGGGAGATTGGGCGCCCCGTGGCAGTGAATGGGAGATTGGGCGCCCCGTGGCAGTGAATGGGAGACTGGGCGCCCCGTGGCAGTGAATGGGAGATTGGCGTCCCATGGCAGTGAATGGGAGGTTGGGCGCCCCGTGGCAGTGAATGGGAGATTGGGCGCCCCGTGGCAGTGAATGGGAGATTGGGCGCCCCGTGGCAGTGAATGGGAGACTGGGGGCCCGTGGCAGTGAATGGGAGACTGGGCGCCCCGTGGCAGTGAATGGGAGATTGGGCGCCCCGTGGCAGTGAATGGGAGATTGGGTGCCCCGTGGCAGTGAATGGGAGATTGGCTGCCCCGTGGCAGTGAATGGGAGATTGGGCGCCCCGTGGCAGTGAATGGGAGATTGGGCGCCCCGTGGCAGTGAATGGGAGATTGGCCGCCCCGTGGCAGTGAATGGGAGATTGGGTGCCCCGTGGCAGTGAATGGGAGACTGGGCGCCCCGTGGCAGTGAATGGGAGATTGGGCGCCCCGTGGCAGTGAATGGGAGACTGGGGGCCCGTGGCAGTGAATGGGAGACTGGGCGCCCCGTGGCAGTAAATGGGAGATTGGGCGCCCCGTGGCAGTGAATGGGAGATTGGGCGCCCCGTGGCAGTGAATAGGAGATTGGGCGCCCCGTGGCAGTGAATGGGAGACCGGGCGCCCCGTGGCAGTGAATGGGAGATTGGGCGCCCCATGGCAGTGAATGGGAGGTTGGGCGCCCCGTGGCAGTGAATGGGAGATTGGGCGCCCCGTGGCAGTGAATGGGAGATTGGGCGCCCCGTGGCAGTGAATGGGAGACTGGGCGCCCCGTGGCAGTGAATGGGAGATTGGGCGCCCCGTGGCAGTGAATGGGAGATTGGGCGCCCCATGGCAATGAATGGGAGATTGGGCGCCCCATGGCAGTGAATGGGAGGTTGGGCGCCCCGTGGCAGTGAATGGGAGATTGGGCGCCCCGTGGCAGTGAATGGGAGATTGGGCGCCCCGTGGCAGTGAATGGGAGACTGGGCGCCCCGTGGCAGTGAATGGGAGATTGGGCGCCCCATGGCAGTGAATGGGAGGTTGGGCGCCCCGTGGCAGTGAATGGGAGATTGGGCGCCCCGTGGCAGTGAATGGGAGATTGGGCGCCCCGTGGCAGTGAATGGGAGATTGGGCGCCATGGTATGAATGCATAATTTCCATTACCATCATATTCAATGTTGATACATGGGCGTTAAGGTAGCACAGTGGTTAGCACTGTTGCTTCACAGTGCCAGGGACCCGGGTTCGATTCCCGGCTTGGGTCACTGTCTGTGCGGAGTCTGCAATTTCTTCCCATGTCTGTGTGGGTTTCCTCCGGGTGCTCCGGTTTCCTCCCACAAGTCCTGAAAGACATGCTTGTTAGGTGAATTGGACATTCTGAATTCTCCCTCTGTGTACCCGAACGGGCGCTGGAATTTGGCGACTAGGGGTTTTCACAGTAACTTCATTGCAGTGTTAATGTAACCCTACTTGTGACAATAATAAACTGATATCTGGTTTCACAATAAGCAATGAAATCAGTGCGAAATCTTGAGTGCAAAACCGCTATTAATTCCTGGCTGGGATTTACAAACAGCGATCCTCTCCTCGGGTCAGCGATGAGTACACTTAAACATGAATCTTCCTGATCCATCGTTTGGTCTTCATATAAATCATTGCTCTCTTCGCGCAATATTTACAATTTTCTTTAAATCATCTTGAGAGGCTCCAATCTCCTGGTGACTGATTCCCTCAGGCTTTCTCTGAAATGTGGCCCAGTTGATAAGACATTTTCTCTAATCGCGCGGTTTGACGAGGTCACGCAAGATAATTTGTGTGGAGTTTACACCTTCTCCCCCTACACTTGGGCAATTTAAATATTTTATATGTGCAGGAACTAAAACGTCCCTCAAGGTGGGCGGCCAGAAAGTAGAGGCGGGAACCATAGTAACGCACCACTGGAAATGCTTATCGGTTTCCCTGGGGGAAAGGAAACAGTGATACAGCAAGCTGGGTCAAAGGGCAGGGATGGCCCCACTTGTAAAAGACTTGTCTCCTTGATGAGCATTGACCACCCACTGATGGTCACTCAGCTGAGCCTGGAATCTGAACCACCCATTCTGGTACAGTTCAGTTCCATTCCCATTCCCAATCCATACAGTTCAGCCCCATTCCCATTCCCAATCCATACAGTTCAGCCCCATTCCCATTCTCAATCCATACAGTTCAGTTCCATTCCCATTCCCAATCCATACAGTTCAATCCCATTCCCATTCACTGTAGTTCAATCCCATTCCAATTCCATGTCCATTCAGTTCAGTTCCACATCAAAGTGTAGGGCAGATAACAAAATACGAATTAATCTCAAACTGATGTTGTGATTTATTTTCCATTTTACTGTCCAATACCTTCGCTACCTCAACAAGCTCATTGGCCCGGACACTCTGCCACTTTCCTCCATGTTGTTTTGTTGGGGAAATGGGCAGGATTCACCGTTTTGGAGGCTAAGTGCCGACGCTGGCGTGGGAACTGCGATGTTTTATGACGGAAAAATTGGTGCCGAACCCTCAGCGATCCTGCGACTGGTGAGGGGCTAGCAGCTGTGCCGAGTGAAACTCCCGGCTCCCACGATATAAACGGCTGGAGAATGGTCGGGTCCGTGGCTGCGGATGCGCACGGTGATGACCTACAGCGGTCACACCGTAAAGCATGGCGCCGGCCACACGCGGACCCGACCTACCAGATAGTGCCCCCCCCCCGGCCAACCCCCACCAGTCCCCCCAGCCCCCGCGGAAGCCCCCCCCCCCCCCCCCGGCCAGCAGCATAGCTCCCACCCGACTGTGGCGGCGGTTGCCGACTGCTGAGACCGCACGTGAACGGCGCCGTGGGGAACTCGGCCCATCGGAGCCGGTGAATCGCGGAGGCCCCGGGCAATTGAGTGTCAGGCCCACGAATGATATGCCAATGGTGCTTAAACGGCGCGCGGCGAGCGAGGCATTTATGCCGTTTTCGCGGTGCTGGAGGGTCATGATTTGGCGTGAAACCGGCACCAACCGCGATTTTGCCGCCGGAGGCTATTCTCCGCCCAATCGTGTTTCGCGGTTTCGGCCTCGGCGGATGGAGAACCCCGCCCATGTTTTTGAAACGATTGGAGATGTCACAATCCGACCGTGGTCCCTGGCCACGCACGCACACACAGACACACACACACAGACACACACACACAGACACACACACACAGACACACACACACACACGCACACACACAGACACACACACACACGCACACACACACAGACACACACACACACACACACACAGACACACACAGACACACACACACACACACAGACACACACAGACACACACACAGACACACACAGACACACACACACACACACACAGACACACACAGACAGACACACACACACAGACACACACACACACGCACACACACACAGACACACACACACACGCACACACAGACACACACAGACACACTCACACAGACACACACACACGCACACACAGAGACACACACACACAGACACACACACGCGCACACACACACAGACACACACACACAGACACACACACACAGACACACACACACACGCACACACACACAGACACACACACACACGCACACACAGACACACACACACACGCACACACAGACACACACAGACACACTCACACAGACACACACACACACGCACACACACAGACACACACACGCGCACACACACACGCGCACACACACACAGACACACACACACAGACACACACACACAGACACACACACACACGCACACACACACACGCACACACACACAGACACACACACACACGCACACACAGACACACACAGACACACTCACACAGACACACACACACGCACACACACAGACACACACACACAGACACACACACGCGCACACACACACAGACACACACACACAGACACACGCACACACAGACACACACACACAGACACACGCACACACAGACACACACAGACACACACAGACACACTCACACAGACACACACACACACGCACACACACACAGACACACACACACAGACACACACACACGCACACACAGACACACTCACACAGACACACACAGACACACACACACAGACACACACAGACACACACAGACACACACACACAGACACACACAGACACACTCACACAGACACACACACACGCACACACAGACACACACAGACACACAGACACACACAGACACACTCACACAGACACACACACACACGCACACACAGACACACACAGACACACAGACACAGACACACACACACAGACACACACACACACAGACACACACACACACACAGACACAGACACACACACACAGACACACACACACACGCACACACACAGACACACACAGACACACACACACACGCACACACACACAGACACACACACACACAGACACACACACACAGACACACACACACAGACACACACACACACACACGCACACACAGACACACTCACACAGACACACACACACAGACACACTCACACAGACACACACACACACACACGCACACACAGACACACACACACACAGACACACACACACAGACACACACACACAGACACACACGCACAGACACGCACGCACACGCACACACAGACACACACACACACAGACACACACAGACACACACACAGACACACACACACAGACACGCATGCACACGCACACACAGACACACACACACAGACACACACAGACACACACACAGACACACACACACAGACACACACACAGAGACACACACACACAGACACACACACACAGAGACACACACACACAGACACACACACACACGCACGCACACACAGACACACACACACAGACACACACACACAGACACACACACACACGCACACAGACACACACACACAGACACACACACACACGCACGCACAGACACAGACACACACACACAGACACACACACACATTCCCCACCTAAAGCTCCGCCAGCCTCCCGTTCCTGCAACTTCCAGCAGGATATTCTACTCAGCAGCTGGGAATCCCGACACTGTAAGACTGTGGAACCTGTTACCCTTAACCCCCCCCACCTCACCCAGAAAACCAAACTGCAAAGCAGGTGAACATCAGACTCAAAACAATCAGTACAATGTGCAGCTGTGCGAAAATACTAAATAATTAACACGTCTGCATCCCCCCATCCCTAACCCTAACCAGTGGGTCGTCCGGTTTGACTTAAACAAACAGACTTCTAACTACGCTTCTGCATCCTATCTGTTCAGAAACGTAAATGGGACATGGGTATCGCTGGCAAGGACATGGGTATCGCTGGCAAGGACATGGGTATCGCTGGCAAGGACATGGGTATCGCTGGCAAGGACATGGGTATCGCTGGCAAGGACATGGGTATCGCTGGCAAGGACATGGGTATCGCTGGCAAGGACATGGGTATCGCTGGCAAGGACATGGGTATCGCTGGCAAGGACATGGGTATCGCTGGCAAGGACATGGGTATCGCTGGCAAGGACATGGGTATCGCTGGCAAGGACACGGGTATCGCTGGCAAGGACATGGGTATCGCTGGCAAGGACATGGGTATCGCTGGCAAGGACATGGGTATCACTGGCAAGGCCAGCGTTTGTGCTCCACCCCTAGTTGTCTTCATTTAAAGGTCACCCACATTGCTGTGGTTCTGGAGTCACACCTAGGCCAGACCGGGTAAGGATGGCAGATTTCCTCCCCTAAAGGATGCTAGTGAACACTAATACAGAGAGACTGGTGGGGGGTGGTCTGGGGTGGCGAGGGGGTGTCCAGGGGGGCACTATCTGGCAGGTCGGGTCTGCCCGCGGCCGGCGCCATGTTGGACGGTGTGGCCGCTGCAGGTGGTCGCCCTGCGCAGCCACGGACACGGCAATTCTCTGGCCGTTTATTTTGTGGAGGCCGTGTGTTTTAAGTGGCGCGGCTGCCAGCCCCTCACCGGTCGCCGGGTCGGTGCTGGAATCCTCGCCGATTTCTTCATCGTCGAACTGGACACTTTCTCCGGACATAGGGCTGGAGCCTCCGATTTAGCGACTAAGTGCCGATGCCGCCCTGGGAACAGGGGCGTTTTACGAAGCAAAAATCAGCGCCGAACTCTCACTGATTCCGGGACCGGTGAGGGGCTAGCAACGGCGCCGGGCTCCCGTGTCAAAAATGGCTGGAGAATGGCCGGGTCCCTGGCCACGCACGCACACGCACACACACACACACACAGACACACACACACAGACACACACACACACAGACACACACACACACAGACACACACACACAGACACACACACACAGACACACACACACAGACACACACGCACAGATACACACGCACAGATACACACGCACAGACACAGACACACACACACAGACACAGACACACACACACAGACACACACAGGCACACAGGCACACACACACAGACACACACACACAGACACACACAGACACACACACACACACAGACGCACACACACACACAGATGCACACAGATTCAGACACACACACACACACACATACAGATGCACACAGATTCAGACACACACACAGGCACACATACATACTTATACACACAAATGCTCAGATATGCAGACACAGAGTCAGAGAAGATGTTTGAAGGCTGGAAGGTGGGGGAGATGTAGTGAGGGTGAAGAATGTTCGAGAGCATTAGGACCTCTGGTACTGATGGGTCAACATGATGGGTAAGGTGTGGAGATGATTGGGAGTGTGGAGTGAGTGTGAGAGGTGTAGGATTGGATGATTTGCCATGGAGGGAGTTGAAATAAACACTACCATGCAATGGCCGACTGATGTCTAAACATGGAAAGATATAACTCGGAGCTTAAGATAAGGCAATGTTCTGGTCACATGCTCGCCACTTAAATAGGTCACACACTAAACGAGCAAAGAGCTGGACCACATTATAAAAACTGAGAGATAAAAGTTCCATTTAATTCTATGATAAGGTTTAAATTGAATTCCATATTTAGAGGGTATTCAATATGTAAACATTATAACACATTAAACATCTATTGACATTGTCATAATTAGGATCAGGAAGGGTTAGAGAAATCGAACATACAGAAAGGAAGGAAAAGATTGAGATGAAAAGTCTTGTTGTGTCTGACACGACTGTAATACGTAATGAATATTGGGGTGATAAAGTGAATATCAGAAGTTGTCTGCTTGCTGTTTAAGGTTGGTGTTAACAGCAAAAGCTTTGAGTGTAAGTGGCTTCTCACAGAAACCATCTTCCTCAAAATATATCTGAGGAATTCTCAGTTGAAAAAAAGCTCTTCAATACTTTATAAAAAAAGGAATTTCTTGTCTTGTTGTGGTAAAGGGAGATTCGGCATGTTAAAGATATTGGAAATGAGAGGTCACACAAACTCCCTACGGAGGGGATCTTTAACCTTGGTTAAACAATTAACTTCACGGTTTCACCCTGGGAGTTAAGCTACAATTGTTGATCTTACCAGGAACTGCAGCCATTTTATATTCTTTTCTGAACAAGGCTTATTTCACAATGTTTCCTTTCATGTCCCTGAGATATTTGTGTTCCTAATTAGGGACTCGAGGTGACGTTGGACTCTCTTCATATTGGATTGAGGCTTCCAGCAAATTTCAACATTGAGAGTCCAATAAATGATGACTTTGCCACTTCTCCCTTCCAAAAAGCAGAGTGTGGACTGAGAATTCACCGTTACCACTGTCTATCCTTTCTCTAAATACCAGAGACAGGCGTTGATTGGTGGAGGTTCGTCATACATTCTCAGGACTGATAGGTTAATTGCATCCTTGACCCTGTGACACCACCACACAGGTAATGGGCCGGTAAGTTATCCAACAAATTGAAATAAAATAAGGCCACAGGTTAGAAAAGGACTATCATTGAATTGAAAGCTCCTCAGGAGAACTCAACAAACACCCAGTTTTGCAGCTTCTAGTGATCTCTGCTGGACACATGAGGAATTTAATGGTGGGTACTAACCCAATACATAAAACAGGAGCACATGTGGACTCCACAGGTTCGTCATACAGAAATATCTCACCATGATGCACTGCAGAAAATTCTTCAGCCGCTTTGCTATCTCGTTTTCAGCCTCCTCCCCCTTCACCTTCCTTTGCAGTGAGTGGCATTGATGAAGGACGTGAACCAAGGATGAAAAATCAAGAACAAAAACACACATCCAGCCCACCTGGCACCCCCTCCCTGCTGTGGTGTTCTTCGTGTTGCTAAGTTAAGGATGGTTGGCGTAGTGATCACAAAGACCACAAATAGTTTTTACCTTGAACAAAGCTATAAATTTATGAACACTACTTAATAGGATTCAACACTTACTCCTATATAATACACAGTTGATAATAAACATCAGTCTACACTCATCTACAACTAATCTCTACACTATTACATTAACTATGATCTGCTCTCACTCACACTATGTTTCCTTCAGTCTGTCCTCTAGCTTTCTCCTCAACCTCTCACCCACAAGGCTTAGCATTGATGCCTTATATAGTTGTACATATAGCAGCTCCCTCTACTGGTTGATGTAGACATTACATTAACCCTTACAGTTCTTTACATTAACGATAAAGTCATTCTGGACACTTTCTGTCCCCCATCTCTCTCCCTCAGCAGCCACCACGCCGGTCTCACGATTTTTAAAAGCACAAGTGAACCGTGCTGTAGGGAATTCGTCTCAGTGGAGGCAGGGGCCCCAGAGAATACCGGGCCATGCCCACTAATGATATGCAAACGGCATTTACTGTATGTGAGGAGTGGAATGCACTGACTCCGTTGTCGAGGTGACGGAGAATTACAATTTGGCGTGAAGCTGGCGCCCGCCACGATTTTGGTGTCAAAACCGATTCTCCGTCTAATCGTGTTTCCCAATTCCAGCGTCAGCGGACGGAGAATCTCTCCCCTGTGTCCAGTTTCCAAGGACCGAGGTCACAGCTCTGTTGGTTGTCAGTGATGTGAGCGACAGATGGAGGAGGCTGTACGAGTTTCGCCGTCAATGCGTTGAGGGCGCAGAGTCCTGGATACTCCGAAATATTGATCAACTGATACATTGAATTCCATTGTGTGCAGGGGAATGTTCCCGTGTCCAATAGGAATTACATAACTCACAAATTATTATCTTAAAATCAAATTAAGCAGATAGAAAATTACAAAGCTTTGAATTAAAAATACAAAAAAAGATTTTATGTCAAAGTAATTAAAGAAGGAATGAGGACTGATATTATAATTAATCGAACTGTAAATCTCTGATTACTTTAAACCATGCGATCTAATTAGAGAATGAATGCACCAGAGTGTGAAATATAGCGGACATGAGTATCTGCAATGAGAACACAGCTTCTCAGGCACCCCCTCCAAATGTAGTTTGGTGCTGAAAAGTGTTAATCTGAAAGTCTGCAAAAGTTTCTTAACTCTGCCTTATTTAATTGTGGCTACATAACCCTCTTTGCCACAATTTCCCATTTGGTCATCTAAACCCCAATTCCATTACTTGTGATGTATATAAGACTCTTCCTTGTTTAATTTCTCCCTTACAAAAGCCATATATATATATATACATATATTATATATCCTACCTATCTCCCTATATATAACCACTTTAACTAACTCTATAATTACATAAACATCTGTGTGTTTAACTTCCCGTTATATATCCATGTGCCTGGGCAGCACGGTGGCACAGTGGTTAGCACTGCTGCCTCACGCAGATGAGGATCCGGGTTCGAATCCCGGCCCGGGTCACTGCCGAGTTTGCACATTCTCCCCGTGTCTGCGTGGGTCTCACCCCCACAACCCCAAAATATATGCAGGGTAGGTGGATTGGCCACGCTAAATTGGAAAAAAAATAAAATTGGGTCCTCTAAATTTATAAGAAATATCTATATCCATGTGTGTATAATTCCCAGGATATTAAACAGTCCAGTGTAGCCATCTGGGATGGCTACTGACAATAAGGAACATGGACGGATGCAAAGCATAACGGGAAAAATGGCCAATGTAAGATTCGGCAGGCTCAGAGTCTGAATGTATATTTGTGAGTGAAGAATCCAGACGGCATCGAAACCCCCAACCGATTAGCATTTTGATGGCCCATCTCCGTCAGACAAAGGACTGATACTTGAGTAACCGATACAATCCCAGACATTTCGGCGTCACTCCCTGTACTCAGGAAGCATCGACAACAGGGTCAATGACTGCTTAGGACACACCCAGCCATCAAGGCACCCGCCCCATTATTGGTTCGAATCGAACACAGTGATCAAGAATGACCCAATTAGTGGGGTCCAAACCAAGGATAAAGAGCGAGACCCCCATGTGTTCGGCCTCTCTTGGACCTGGCGCTCCGGCAACGTCCGTCTCCAATCACAGCACCACCAGAAGCAAGTTCAAGTTCAACGCCCGCGACCAGACGGATGAGCCAAGCTGAGCAGCAGTTACTTCTACAGACTCGATAGATCCAGATTCGAACAACGGCCACTGTTCCTCTGACCTAAGCCGGGTGCCTGAAGTTAAGTACAGGTTGTCATATGAACCCCCAACATATGTATTGCCCTCTTTGGCCGGGGGTCTTGCACACACACTTGCCACCAGCTGCAGAGTCCCCCATAAACTCACCTCCCAGCATTTCACCAGGTCCTTTCTCTGTCCTCAAGGATAAAACGGCCCATAATCGCCGGGAGCGATAGAAGACGGGAGGGGACATCCCAAATATTTGGGTCCTCACCCCCTCAGAGGAGAGGGCAGTGGCTGAGAAGGAGATTGACACGTGGCAAACAAGTGAGAGGTCAAAGTAGCTCCGGTGTCCCTCTAGCAAGTGAGTCACCCCCTCCCACAGACCAGCCCTCCCACAGACCAGCCCTCCCTCAGACCAGTCCTCCCACAGACCAGTCCTCCCTCAGACCAGTCCTCCCACAGACCAGCCCTCCACAGACCAGTCCTCCCACAGACCAGCCCTCCACAGACCAGTCCTCCCACAGACCAGTCCTCCCACAGACCAGTCCTCCCACAGACCAGCCCTCCACAGACCAGTCCTCCACAGACCAGTCCTCCCACAGACCAGTCCTCCCACAGACCAGCCCTCCCACAGACCAGTCCTCCCACAGACCAGCCCTCCCACAGACCAGCCCTCCCACAGACCAGTCCTCCCACAGACCAGTCCTCCCACAGACCAGTCCTCCCACAGACCAGTCCTCCCACAGACCAGTCCTCCCACAGACCAGCCCTCCCTCAGACCAGTCCTCCCACAGACCAGTCCTCCCACAGACCAGTCCTCCCACAGACCAGCCCTCCCACAGACCAGCCCTTCCCAAGATCTCGCCCCCTTGTCTTTTGTCTCGCAGTGTCACCATCAGACAAGGCCGGGCTGTCCGGGATCACTGACCCCCCCTCCCCTACCCAAAGCCAACAACGTCTTGACACTGAAGCCGCCACACTCTCTACCTTCACGGAGACCTCCTCTGTGGGAAATGTTAATGATGAGGATCCTGGGCCACCTTCTGGTGAGCCTCACACACTGCAGCACATCAGATGGAGGCAGGATCTCCCGAGGGAGTGAACGGTTGGAGAACTACCCGATCCCAGGAAATAGCTGTCGTCCACACAGGTGTTGCATTTATGGAAAGTATGATCCCATCAGCGGTGCAGATGCAGAGCCAGAATCTGCAGGACGGGGTGAACTTTCCAGCGCCTGCAAACCCAGCTGGACGAGAAATACCACCTTCAGGCGCAGGAGATGTTGTCGACAATGCATGGTACCCAGGCCAACGCTGAAAATGTGACGTACGTGGTGTACGGGTCCCGGGCACACATGGACATTGCAGCGCAAGAGGCGCTGCACAAAAGGTCATGGCTGAGGGCATTGGGAGCAATGGTCGGACGCTGACTGACCTTAGCCAGTCACAGAGGGACATGACTGAGGCAGTGAGGGACATATTCCAAAGTCAGTGCACTGAGTGTCTTTAAGACAGAGATAGAGACTTCCGGTTGCGGCTATGCCTAGGTAGGTCGCACGTTCGGCAGCTCCTGCCGGGAACGGACTTTTGGGCTTTTCAGAGGGGTCCCAACGGCAATTGTTCGACGGCTTCCAGTGTGGGAAGGTGACAGCAAGGTCCCCCCGACATATGGATTGGACCAGGAGTGGAGCGGTTAAAAAAGTGATCCTGGTGCAGCGGAAAGTGCGAGAGAGGAAAAGCAAGATGGCGGCGGGTGGAGACCAAGCAGCGTGAGCGCAGGAGCAGCAGGTGTTTCTTAAACGCTGCTTTGAGGAGCTGAAGACAGAAATGCTGGCACCAATGAAGGCGGCGATTGAGAAGCTTGTGGAGACCCAGAAGGCCCAAGGGGTGGCGATCCGGGAGGTGCGGCAAAAAGCCTCGGAGAACGAGGACGAGATCTTGGGCCTGGCAGTGAAGGTGGAGGCGCACGAGGCGCTGCACAAGAGGTGGGCGGAAAGATCCGAGGACCTGGAGAATAGGTCGAGGAGGAAGAATCTTCGGATTCTGGGTCTCCCTGAAGGAGTGGAGGGGCCCGATGCCGGGGCACACTGAGCACGATGCTCAATTCGCTGATGGGCGCGGGAACTTTCCCGAGGCCCCTGGAGCTGGATGGGGCTCATTGGGTCCTGGTAAGGAGACCCAAAGCCAACGAGCCGCCAAGGGCTGTAGTGGTGAGGTTCCACCGCTTTGTGGACAGAGAGTGTGTCCTGAGGTGGGCCAAAAAAGAGCGGAGCAGCAGGTAGGAGAACACGGAGATCCGAATTTACCAGGACTGGAGTGCGGAGGTGGCTAAGAAGAGGGCTGGTTTTAACCGGGCTAAGGCGGTTCTCCATCGGAAGGGGGTGACGTTCGGAATGCTGCAGCCAGCGCGATTGTGGGTCACATTCCAAGACCGGCACCACTATTTTGAAACGCCTGATGAGGCATGGAACTTTATACAGACTGAAAAGTTGGACTCAAATTGAGGGTTTGTTGTGGGGGGGGGGGGGGTTTTACTGTGTTTACTGCGTTTGGGGAATGTTCTTTTTGTTTGAGTGCTGGGTGGGGATGGGTGAATGGATTTGATGTGGGGGCTGTGGGAGAGTGTGGGCGTCCCGGGAAGGATGGATGGGGGGTTTTGGAGCTGTCATCGGGCAGGGATTAGAAGAATGGGGGACCTGTTCATCAATGGGACGTTTGCGAGCCTAGGGGCATTGGAGGAGAGGTTTGGGCTATCCCCGGGAAACGCTTTCAGGTACATGCAAGTGAGGGCGTTTGTGAGGCGGCTGCTTCCGTCACGTGGGATTCAGGACAGGGTGATTTCGGGTGTATGGGTTGGAGAAGGCAAGGTTTCGGCGATTTACCAGGAGCTGAAGGAAGAGGAGGAGGCCTCGGTGGAGGAGTTAAAGGACAAGTGGGAGGAGGAGCTTGGGGAGGAGATAGATGAGGGTCTGTGGGCTGATGCCCTGAGTAGGGTTAATTCTTCCTCCTCTTGCGCCAGGCTCAGCCTGATCAAAGTTACTCACATAGCGCATATGACAGGGGCGAGGTTGAGTAGGTTCTTTAGGGTGGAGGACAGATGTGGGAGGTGCTCGGGGAGCCCGGCGAATCATGTCCATATGTTCTGGTCGTGCCCGACGCTGAATGGGTTTTGGAGGGGTTTTGCGAGGACTATGTCCAAGGTGGTGAATGCCCGGGTCAAGCCGAGCTGGAGATTAGCATTATTTGGGGTATCGGCGAGCCGGGAGTGCAGGAGGCGAAAGAGGCCGGTATTCTGGTCTTTGCGTCCCTGGTAGCCCGGCGGAGGATTTTGCTACTATGGAAAGATGCGAAGCCCCCTGGTGTGGAAGCTTGGATCAATGACATGGCAGGGTTCATCAAGCTGGAGAGGATAGAGTTTGCCTTGCGAGGGTCTGTGCAAGGGGTCCTCAGGCGGTGGCAACCGTTCCTAGACTTTCTCACGGAGTGTTAGGAGGAGGTCAGCAGCAGCAGCAGCCCAGGGGTGGCCCCGGGGGGGGGGGGGGGCGTTTGGGTGAAGGTGTTTTTTTTTCTCTATTTGTGTTTTTAAATGTTACATGGGGGGTTAGTGTATATGGGGGAAATCCAATGTATAATTTCTGCTTGTTGTGTTCTTGTCTCTTTCTTTTTGTTGAAAATTTGTTGAAAAATTTGAATAAATATATTTTTTAAAAAGACATAGATAGGTTCTTGACGGCATCGACACCGTGGTTCAGACAAGGGAATCCAGGGTTGGCACAACCAGGTGATGGTGGGGCTTTTGAAGCTCCCTCCGGCTTCATCCCTGTTCCTAGGCCCAGAGAGCTCCCAGTGTGAGGAGGAAGTGTTGGGGCCTATGCCTGGAACACCTCAGCCCTTCCAAAGATTCCAAGATTAGGTGGCGCTTAAATTGTAGTAGATAGAAGATAATAAGACCATAAGACACAGGAGAGTATTAGGCCATTCGGCCCATCGAGTCTGCTCCGCCATTCAATCACGGCTGATATGTTTCTCATCCCCATTCTCCCGCCTTCTCCCCATAACCCCTGACCCCCTTATTAATCAAGAACCTATCTATCTCTGTCTTAAAGACACTCAGTGATTTGGCCTCCACAGCCTCTGCGGCAAAGAGTTCCACAGATTCACCACCCTCTGGCTAAAGAAATTCCTCCTCATCTCGGTTTTAAAGGATCGTCCCGACTTTCGTCTGAGATGGTGTCATCTGGTTCTAGTTTTTCCTACAAGTGGAAACATCCTCTCCACGTCCACTCTATCCAGGCCTCGCAGTATCCTGTAAATTTCAATAAGATCCCCCCTGATCAACTCCCACGAGTACAGACCCAGAGTCCTCAACCGTTCCTCATATGACAAGCTCTTCATTCCAGGGATCATTCTTGTGAACCTCCTCTGGACCCTTTCCAAGGCCAGCACATCCTTCCTTCGATACGGGGCCCAAAACTCCTCACAATACTCCAAATGGGGTCTGACCAGAGCCTTATATAGCCTCAGAAATACATCCCTGGTCTTGTATTCTAGCCCTCTCGACATGAATGCTAACATTGCATTTGCCTTCCTAACTGCCGACTGAACCTGCACGTTAACCTTAAGAGAATCGTGAACAAGGACTCCCAAGTCCCTTTGTGCTTCTGATTTCCTGAGCATTTCCCCATTTAGAAAATAGTCTATGCCTCCATTCCTCCTTCCAAAGTGCATAACCTCACACTTTTCCACATTGTATTCCATCTGCCACTTCTTTGCCCACTCTCCTAGCTTGTCCAAATCCTTCTGCAGCCCCCTTGCTTCCTCAATACTACCTGTCCCTCTACAGATCTTTGTATCATCTGCTAACTTAGCAACAGTGCCTTCAGTACCTTCTTCCAGATCATTAATGTATATTGTAAAAAGATGTGGTCCCAGCACAGACCCCTGAGGCACACCACTAGTCACCAACTGCCATCCTGAAAAAGACCCCTTTATCCCCACTCTCTGCCTTCTGCCAGTCAGCCAATCCTCTATCCATGCCAGGATCTTACCCTGAACACCATGGGCTCTTAACTTATTTAACAGTCTCCTATGCGGCACCTTGTCAAAGGCCTTCTGGAAATCTAAATACATCACCTCCACTGATTCTCCTTTGTCTAACTTCCTTGTTACCTCCTCAAAGAACTCTAACAGATTTGTCAGACACGACCTCCCCTTGATGAAGCTGTGCTGACTCAGCTCTATTTTACCATGCACTTCCAAGTACTCCGCGATCTCATCTTTAATAACAGACTCTAAAATCTTACCAATGACCGAAGTCAGGCTAACCGGCCTATAATTTCCCATCTTCTGCCTCCCTCCCTTCTTAAACAGCGGTGTTACATTCGCCACTTTCCAGTCCTCTGAGACCCTCCCTGCCTCCAGTGATTCCTGAAAGATCATCACCAAAGCCTCCACAATCTCCTCAGCTATCTCTTTTAGGACCCTGGGGTGTAGTCCATCCGGTCCAGGTGACTTATCCACCTTCAGACCTTTCAGTTTCCCCAGAACCTTCTCCTTGGTAATGGGCACTGCACTCACCTCTGCCCCCTGGTTCTCCTGGAGCTCTGGCATCCCACTGGTGTCTTCCTCCATGAAGACTGATGCAAAGTAACTAATCAGTTTGTCTGTCATTTCTTTGTTTCCTATTATTACTTCTCCAGCCACATTTTCTAGTGGTTCAATGGCTATTTTTGACTCTCTCGTCCCTTTTATATATTGAAAAAAAACTCTTCCTATCTTCCTTTATTTAACCAGCTATCTGGCACTCATACTTCATCTTCTCCCCCCTTATTGCTTTTTTAGTTGTTCTCTGCTTGCTTTTAAAGGCTTCCTAATCCTCTGGCTTCCCAATAATTCTCGCCACTTTGTATGCTTTTTGTTTAGCTTTTATGCTGTCCTTGACATCCCTTGTCAGCCTTGGATGCCTTGTCCTCCCCTTAGCATGTTTCCTCCTCCTTGGGATGAATTTCTGTTGTGCCTCCCTAATAACCCCCAAAAACTCCTGCCATTGCTGTTCCACTGTCTTCCCGGCTAGGCTCCTTTTCCAATCAACTCTGGCCAACTCCTCCCTTATGTCTTTGTAGTTACCCTTATTTAATTGTAATACCGTTACATCTGATTGCAGCTTCTCCCTCTCAAACTGCAGGGTAAATTCTATCATATTGTGGTCACTGCTCCCTAAGGGTTCCGTCACTTGAAGTTCCCTAATCAAGTCTGCCTCAATACACATCACCAAATCCAGAATTGCCTGTTCCCTCGTAGGCTCTGTCACAAGCTGCTGCAAAAAAAATCTCTTAGACATTCTACAAATTCCATTTCTTGGGACCCACTACCAACCTGATTTTCCCAGTCCACCTGCATATTGATGTCCCCCATGATTATTGTAATATTGCTCTAATATTATAATAAGGCGGAAGGGCACACCTGTTGTAAGTACACACAATCAAACACTTTTTTGCACCACCAGTTTGATCTGCCTCTCACCTCTGTTTCACTTGTGTGGGCCGAGGCTGTGTGGCGGGGGGTGAGGGCGGGGGCGTGAGGGGGGGGGGGGGGGGCGGGGAAGCACCAGAGCTCATCTCGTAGCGAGTCATCATCACCGTCCGCCCCACAGTTGATACTGACAACCCTGTGGTAATGTTGGGGTGACCCTCGGAGAGGTCATCTGTGTGAGTTGCTGTGACAAATTCCAGACTGATATAGATTTTGGTTATATCTGTACTCACACTTGATATTCAGTGATCAGTGCTGTCCTGGATACCTGGTCAGGCACAAGAGGATTTTACTCTTAGTGGAGCAGGAAGTCTTCCAGAGAGAGAAAGAAGAAGTGAAGTGATTGGGGAAACTGATGTTCAATTCTCCAACATCTCCACTCGACACAGAGCTGAATAAATCACTGATTTCCCCCAAGTAATGTATGATCACACCTAGAACATCCAGGACTGTGGTGTGTGTTTTATAAGTTGCCCCAATCCTCCATCAATCACCCAGTGAGTGTGTTGCGATGTTGGAAATGGCTCTGTAACTATAAATGCAGAATCGTTCCACACTTTAACATTGGCAAACACTACAGTCACTGGCCCGAACTCACACACATCAACTCCTTGGGGATTTCAAATCCACAGCATTTAGCCAAGCCTCACTGTGTTTACAAATGGAGAGGACTTGTTAGCACATATTTACTAATTAAAAGCAACATTTAAAAGAAAAGGACCGAGCTCAACAATTACCAACTTAGTGACAGCTCACAACACCTATTCATCACAGGAAATTGGGTTTAATTCAAGCCTTGGTTTCAACTCACAGCTACCTTCAATCACACTGGCCGGGCAGAAACAGAGGCTAAATTATCCACAGTCGAGTCACAATTCATCCTGTTAGACCCTCAGAGATTGCAAAATAGCTCATCGGACAGCTCAGCATCATACCAGAGAGACACACTCAGAGAGACACACTCAGAGAGACACACTCAGAGAGACACAAACAGAGAGTCACAATCAGAGAGTCACAATCAGAGAGTCACAATCAGGGAGACACACTCAGAGAGACACAATTAGAGAGTCACAATCAGAGAGACACAATCAGGGAGACACAATCAGGGAGACACAATCAGAGAGACACAATCAGGGAGACACAATCAGAGAGTCCCAATCAGAGAGACACAATCAGAGAGACACAATCAGAGAGACACAATCAGAGAGACACAATCAGAAAGACACAATCAGAGAGTCACAATCAGAGAGACACAATCAGAGAGACACAATCAGAGAGTCACAATCAGAGAGTCACAATCAGAGAGACACAATCAGAGAGACACAATCAGAGAGACACAATCAGAGAGTCACAATCAGAGAGTCACAATCAGAGAGACACAATCAGAGAGTCACAATCAGAGAGTCACAATCAGAGAGACACAATCAGAGAAACACAATCAGAGTCACATTCAGAGAGTCACAATCAGAGAGACACAATCAGAGAGTCACAATCAGAGAGACACAATCAGAGAGACACAATCAGAGAGTCACAATCAGAGAGTCACAATCAGAGAGTCACAATCAGAGAGACACAATCAGAGAAACACAATCAGAGTCACATTCAGAGAGTCACAATCAGAGAGACACAATCAGAGAGTCACAATCGGAGAGTCACACTCAGAGAGTCACAATCAGAGAGACACAATCAGAGAGTCACAATCGGAGAGTCACACTCAGAGAGTCACAATCAGAGTCACACTCAGAGAGTCACAATCAGAGTCACATTCAGAGAGTCACAATCAGAGAGACACACTCAGAGAGACACACTCAGAGAGTCACACTCAGAGAGTCACAATCGGAGAGTCACAATCAGAGAGACACAATCAGAGAGACACAATCGTGGAGACACAATCAGAGAGTCACAATCAGAGAGACACAATCAGAGAGACACACTCAGAGAGTCACAATCAGAGAGTCACAATCAGAGAGTCACAATCAGAGAGTCACAATCAGAGAGACACAATCAGAGAGACACAATCAGAGAGACACAATCAGAGAGACACAATCAGAGAGACACAGTCAGAGAGGCACAATCAGAGAGACACAATCAGAGAGACACAATCAGAGAGACACAATCAGAGAGACACAATCAGAGAGACACAATCAGAAAGACACAATCAGAGAGTCACAATCAGAGAGTCACAATCAGAGAGACACAATCAGAGAGTCACAATCAGAGAGACACAATCAGAGAGACACAATCAGAGAGTCACAATCAGAGAGGCACAATCGTGGAGACACAATCAGAGAGTCACAATCAGAGAGTCACAATCAGAGAGTCACAATCAGAGAGTCACAATCAGAGAGACACAATCAGAGAGACACAATCAGAGAGACACAATCAGAGAGACACAATCAGAGAGACACAATCAGAGAGTCACAATCAGAGAGTCACAATCAGGGAGACACACTCAGAGAGTCACAATCAGAGAGACACAATCAGAGAGTCACAATCAGAGAGACACAATCAGAGAGACACAATCAGAGAGTCACAATCAGAGAGACACAATCAGAGAGACACAATCAGAGAGACACAATCAGAGAGTCACAATCAGAGAGACATAATCAGAGAGACACAATCAGAGAGTCACAATCAGAGAGTCACAATCAGAGAGACACAATCAGAGAGACACAATCAGAGAGTCCCAAACAGAGAGTCCCAATCAGAGAGACACAATCAGAGAGTCACAATCAGAGAGTCACAATCATAGTCACAATCAGAGAGACACAATCAGAGAGGCACAATCAGAGAGTCACAATCAGAGCCACAATCAGAGAGACACAATCAGAGAGTCACAATCAGAGAGACACAATCAGAGAGACACAATCAGAAAGACACAATCAGAGAGTCACAATCAGAGTCACAATCAGAGAGACACAATCAGAGAGTCACAATCAGAGAGACACAATCAGAGAGTCACAATCAGAGAGTCACAATCAGTGAGACACAATCAGAGAGACACAATCAGAGAGGCACAATCAGAGAGTCACAATCAGAGTCACAATCAGAGAGACACAATCAGAGAGTCACAATCAGAGAGACACAATCAGAGAGACACAACCAGAAAGACACAATCAGAGAGTCACAATCAGAGAGTCACAATCAGAGAGTCACAATCAGAGTCACAATCAGAGAGACACAATCAGAGAGACACAATCAGAGAGTCACAATCAGAGAGTCACAATCAGAGAGTCACAATCAGAGAGTCACAATCAGGGAGACACACTCAGAGAGTCACAATCAGAGAGACACAATCAGAGTCACAATCAGAGAGACACAATCAGAGAGTCACAATCAGAGAGTCACAATCAGAGAGTCACAATCAGGGAGACACACTCAGAGAGTCACAATCAGAGAGTCACAATCAGAGTCACAATCAGAGAGACACAATCAGAGAGTCACAATCAGAGAGTCACAATCAGAGAGTCACAATCAGAGAGTCACAATCAGGGAGACACACTCAGAGAGTCACAATCAGAGAGACACAATCAGAGAGTCACAATCAGAGAGACACAATCAGAGAGACACAATCAGAGAGGCACAATCAGAGAGTCACAATCAGAGAGACACAATCAGAGAGACACAATCAGAGAGTCACAATCAGAGAGACACAATCAGAGAGTCACAATCAGAGAGTCACAATCAGAGAGACACAATCAGAGAGACACAATCAGAGAGTCACAATCAGAGAGTCCCAATCAGAAAGACACAATCAGAGAGTCACAATCAGAGAGTCACAATCAGAGTCACAATCAGAGAGACACAATCAGAGAGGCACAATCAGAGAGGCACAATCAGAGTCACAATCAGAGAGACACAATCAGAGAGTCACAATCAGAGAGACACAATCAGAGAGATACAATCAGAAAGACACAATCAGAGAGTCACAATCAGAGTCACAATCAGAGAGACACAATCAGAGAGTCACAATCAGAGAGACACAATCAGAGAGTCACAATCAGAGAGTCACAATCAGTGAGACACAATCAGAGAGACACAATCAGAGAGGCACAATCAGAGAGTCACAATCAGAGTCACAATCAGAGAGACACAATCAGAGAGTCACAATCAGAGAGACACAATCAGAGAGACACAATCAGAAAGACACAATCAGAGAGTCACAATCAGAGAGTCACAATCAGAGAGACACAATCAGAGAGTCACAATCAGAGAGACACAATCAGAGAGACACAATCAGAGAGTCCCAATCAGAGAGACACAATCAGAGAGACACAATCAGAAAGACACAATCAGAGAGTCACAATCAGAGAGTCACAATCAGAGTCACAATCAGAGAGTCACAATCAGAGAGTCACAATCAGAGTCACAATCAGAGAGACACAATCAGAGAGGCACAATCAGAGAGTCATAATCAGAGTCACAATCAGAGAGACACAATCAGAGAGTCACAATCAGAGAGACACAATCAGAAAGACACAATCAGAGAGCCACAATCAGAGTCACAATCAGAGAGACACAATCAGAGAGTCACAATCAGAGAGACACAATCAGAGAGTCCCAATCAGAGAGACACAATCAGAGAGTCACAATCAGAGAGACACAATCAGAGAGACACAATCAGAGAGTCCCAATCAGAGAGACACAATCAGAGAGACACAATCAGAAAGACACAATCAGAGAGTCACAATCAGAGAGTCACAATCAGAGAGACACAATCAGAGAGTCACAATCAGAGAGACACAATCAGAGAGTCACAATCAGAGAGACACAATCAGAGAGTCACAATCAGAGAGGCACAATCAGAGAGTCACAATCAGAGTCACAATCAGAGAGACACAATCAGAGAGTCACAATCAGAGAGACACAATCAGAGAGACACAATCAGAAAGACACAATCAGAGAGTCAAAATCAGAGAGTCACAATCAGAGAGACACAATCAGAGAGTCACAATCAGAGAGACACAATCAGAGAGTCACAATCAGAGAGTCCCAATCAGAGAGACACAATCAGAGAGACACAATCAGAAAGACACAATCAGAGAGTCACAATCAGAGAGTCACAATCAGAGTCACAATCAGAGAGTCACGATCAGAGAGTCACAATCAGAGTCACAATCAGAGAGACACAATCAGAGAGGCACAATCAGGGAGTCACAATCAGAGTCACAATCAGAGAGACACAATCAGAGAGTCACAATCAGAGAGACACAATCAGAGAGACACAATCAGAAAGACACAACCAGAGAGTCACAATCAGAGTCACAATCAGAGAGACACAATCAGAGAGTCACAATCAGAGAGGCACAATCAGAGAGGCACACTCAGAGAGACACAATCAGAGAGACACAATCAGAGAGTCACAATCAGGGAGACACACTCAGAGAGTCACAATCAGGGAGACACACTCAGAGAGTCACAATCAGAGAGACACAATTGGACTGGATTGGATTGGATTTGTTTATTGTCACGTGTACCGAGGTACAGTGAAAAGTATTTTTCTGCGAGCAGCTCAACAGATCATTAAGTACATGGGAAGAAAAGGGAATAAAAGAAAATACATAATAGGGCAACACAACATATACAATGTAACTACACAAGCCCCGGCATCGGATGAAGCACACAGGGTGTAGTGTTAATGAGGTCAGTCCATAAGAGGGTCATTTAGGAGTCTGGTGACAGCGGGGAAGAATCTGTTTTTGAATCTGTTTGTGCGTGTTCTCAGACTTCTGTATCTCCTGCCCGATGGAAGAAGTTGGAAGAGTGAGTAAGCCGGGTGGGAGGGATCTTTGATTATACTGCCCGCTTTTCCCAGGCAGCAGGAGGTGTAGATGGAGTCAATGGATGGGAGGCAGGTTCGTGTGATGGACTGGGCGGTGTTCACGACTCTCTGAAGTTTCTTGTGGTCCTGGGCCGAGCAGTTGCCATACCAGGCTGTGATGCAGCCCGATAGGATGCTTTCTATGGTGCATCTGTAAAAGTTGGTAAGGGTTAATGTGGACATGCTCAATTTCCTTAGTTTCCTGAGGAAGTATAGGCGCTGTTGTGCTTTCTTGGTGGTAGCGTCGACGTGGGTGGACCAGGACAGATTTTTGGAGATTTGCACCCCTAGGAATTTGAAACTGCTAACCATCTCCACCTCGGCCCCGTTGATGCTGACAGGGGTGTGTACAGTACTTTGCTTCCTGAAGTCAATGACCAGCTCTTTAGTTTTGCTGGCATTGAGGGAGAGATTGTTGTCGCTACACCACTCCACTAGGTTCTCTATCTCCCTCCTGTACTCTGACTCGTCGTTATTCGAGATCCGGCCCACTATGGTCGTATCGTCAGCAAACTTGTAGATGGAGTTGGGACCAAGTTTTGCCACGCAGTCGCGTGTGTACAGGGAGTAGAGTAGGGGGCTAAGTAGGTAGCCTTGCGGGCCCCGGTGTTGAGGACTATTGTGGAGGAGGTGTTGTTGTTCATTCTTACTGATTGTGGTCTGTTGGTCAGAAAATCGAGGATCCAGTTGCAGAGTGGGGAGCCAAGTCCTAGGTTTTGGAGCTTTGATATGAGCTTGGCTTGGATTATGGTGTTGAAGGCGGAGCTGTAGTCAATAAATAGGAGTCTGATGTAGGAGTCTTTGTTTTCGAGATGCTCTAGGGGTGAGTGTAGGGCCAGGGAAATGGCGTCTGATGTGGACCGGTTGCAGCGGTATGCAAATTGCAGTGGATCAAGGCGTTCTTGGAGTATGGAGGTGATGCGCTTCATGATCAACCTCTCGAAGCACTTCATTACGACTGAAGTCAGGGCCACTGGACAGTAGTCATTGAGGCACGTTGCCTGGTTCTTCTTTGGTACCGGAATGATGGTGGTCTTCTTGAAGCAGGTGGGGACCTCGGAGTGGAGTAGGGACAGGTTAAAGATGTCCGCGAATACCTCTGCCAGCTGGTCTGCGCAGGCTCTGAGTGCACGACCAGGGATCCCGTCTGGGCCCGTCGCCTTCCGAGGGGTCACTGTCAGGAAGGCCAATCTGACTTTGGAAGCTGTGATGGTGGGTATGGGTGAATTATGGGCTGCTGGGGCACTCGCCAGTGGATTGTTGGTTACCTGCTCGAACCGAGCATAGAATGCATTGAGTTCATCGGGGAGGGGTGCGCTGCTGCCAGAGATACTGTTCGACTTCGCTTTGTAGCCCGTTATGTTGTTTAGTCCTTGCCACATCCGCCGAGAGTCTGTCTGTGACTCTAGCTTGGTTTGATATTCTCTCTTGGCATTCCGGATGGCTTTGAGGAGGTCGTACCTGGATTTCTTGTATAGGTCAGGGTCGTCTGTCTTGAACGCCTCAGATCTGTCCTTCAGTAGGGACTCAATCTCGCGATTGAGCCATGGTTTCCGGTTGGGGAACGCACGGAATGCTTTCTTTGGCACGCAGTCGTCCACACATTTGCTGATGAAGTCTGTGACGGTGGTGGCATACTCATTTAAGTTGGTCGCTGAGTTCTTAAATATGGACCAGTCCACTGTCGCTAAGCAGTCACAATCAGAGAGTCACAATCAGAGAGACATAATCAGAGAGTCACAATCAGAGAGACACAATCAGAGAGTCACAATCAGAGAGACACAATCAGAGAGACACAATCAGAGAGTCACAATCAGAGAGACACAATCAGAGAGTCACAATCAGAGAGTCAATCAGAGAGACATAATCAGAGAGTCACAATCAGAGAGACACAATCAGCGAGTCACAATCAGAGAGTCACAATCAGAGAGACACAATCAGAGAGACATAATCAGAGAGACACAATCAGAGAGTCACAATCAGAGAGGCACAATCAGAGAGACACAATCAGAGAGACACAATCAGAGAGTCAAACAGAGAGACATAATCAGAGAGTCACAATCAGAGAGTCACAATCAGAGAGTCAATCAGAGAGACACAATCAGAGTGACACAATCAGAGAGACATAATCAGAGAGACATAATCAGAGTGACACAATCAGAGAGACATAATCAGAGAGTCACAATCAGAGAGACACAATCAGAGAGTCACAATCAAAGAGTCACAATCAGAGAGTCACAATCAGAGAGTCACAATCAGACAGACATAATCAGACAGTCACAGTCAGAGAGACACAATCAGAGAGTCACAATCAGAGAGACACAATCAGAGAGACACAATCAGAGAGTCACAATCAGAGAGACACAATCAGAGAGACACAATCAGAGAGTCACAATCAGAGAGACACAATCGGAGAGACACAATCAGAAAGACACAATCAGAGAGTCACAATCAGAGAGTCACAATCAGAGAGTCACAATCAGAGAGACACAATCAGAGAGTCACAATCGGAGAGTCACAATCAGAGAGGCACAATCAGAGAGACATAATCAGAGAGTCACAATCAGAGAGGCACAATCAGAGAGTCACAATCAGAGAGACACACTCAGAGAGTCACAATCAGAGTCACAATCACAGAGTCACAATCGTGGAGACACACTCAGAGAGACACAATCAGAGAGTCACAATCAGAGAGACACAATCAGAGAGACACAATCAGAGAGTCACAATCAGAGAGACACAAGCAGAGAGTCACAATCAGAGAGACACAATCGGAGAGAAACAATCAGAGAGACACAATCAGAGAGTCACAATCAGAGAGACACAATCAGAGAGTCACAATCATAGAGACACAATCGGAGAGACACAATCAGAGAGGCACAATCAGAGAGTCACAATCAGAGAGTCACAATCAGAGAGTCACAATCAGAGAGACACAATCAGAGAGTCACAATCGGAGAGTCACAATCAGAGAGGCACAATCAGAGAGACATAATCAGAGAGTCACAATCAGAGAGGCACAATCAGAGAGTCACAATCAGAGAGACACACTCAGAGAGTCACAATCAGAGAGTCACAATCAGAGAGACACAATCAGAGAGTCACAATCAGAGAGACACAATCGGAGAGTCCCAATCAGAGAGCCCCAATCAGAGAGTCACAATCAGAGAGACACAATCAGAGAGACACAATCAGAGAGTCACAATCAGAGAGACACAATCAGAGAGACACAATCAGAGAGTCACAATCAGAGAGGCACAATCAGAGAGACATAATCAGAGAGTCACAATCAGAATGGCACAATCAGAGAGTCACAATCAGAGAGACACACTCAGAGAGTCACAATCAGAGTCACAATCAGAGAGTCACAATCAGAGAGTCACAATCAGAGAGTCACAATCAGAGAGACACAATCAGAGAGTCACAATCGGAGAGGCACAATCAGAGAGTCACAATCAGAGAGACACAATCAGAGTGACACTCTCAGAGAGACACAATCAGAGAGTCACAATCAGAGAGACACAATCGGAGAGTCCCAATCAGAGAGTCCCAATCAGAGAGTCACAATCAGAGAGACACAATCAGAGAGGCACAATCAGAGAGACACAATCGGAGAGACACAATCAGAGAGTCACAATCAGAGAGACACAATCAGAAAGTCACAATCAGAGAGACACAATCGGAGAGTCCCAATCAGAGAGCCCCAATCAGAGAGACACAATCAGAGAGACACAATCAGAGAGACACAATCAGAGAGTCACAATCAGAGAGACACAATCAGAGAGACACAATCAGAGAGTCACAATCGGAGAGGTACAATCAGAAAGACACAATCAGAGAGTCACAATCAGAGAGTCACAATCAGAGAGTCACAATCATAGAGTCACAATCAGAGAGACACAATCGGAGAGACACAATCAGAGAGACACAATCAGAGAGTCACAATCAGAGAGACACACTCAGAGAGACACAATCAGAGAGACACAATCAGAGAGACACACTCAGAGAGACACACTCAGAGAGTCACAATCAGAGAGTCACAATCAGAGAGACACACTCAGAGAGACACAATCAGAGAGTCACAATCAGAGAGACACAATCGGAGAGACACAATCAGAGAGGCACAATCAGAGAGTCACAATCAGAGAGACACAATCGGAGAGACACAATCAGAAAGAAACAATCAGAGAGTCACAATCAGAGAGTCACAATCAGAGAGTCACAATCAGAGAGACACAATCAGAGAGTCACAATCAGAGAGTCACAATCAGAGAGACACAATCGGAGAGACACAATCGGAAAGACACAATCAGAGAGTCACAATCAGAGAGTCACAATCAGAGAGACACAATCAGAGAGTCACAATCAGAGAGTCACAATCAGAGAGGCACAATCAGAGAGTCACAATCAGAGAGACACACTCAGAGAGTCACAATCAGAGAGTCACAATCAGAGAGACACAATCAGAGAGTCACAATCAGAGAGACACAATCGGAGAGTCCCAATCAGAGAGCCCCAATCAGAGAGTCACAATCAGAGAGACACAATCAGAGAGACACAATCAGAGAGTCACAATCAGAGAGACACAATCAGAGAGACACAATCAGAGAGTCACAATCAGAGAGGCACAATCAGAGAGACATAATCAGAGAGTCACAATCAGAATGGCACAATCAGAGAGTCACAATCAGAGAGACACACTCAGAGAGTCACAATCAGAGTCACAATCAGAGAGTCACAATCAGAGAGTCACAATCAGAGAGTCACAATCAGAGAGACACAATCAGAGAGTCACAATCGGAGAGGCACAATCAGAGAGTCACAATCAGAGAGACACAATCAGAGTGACACTCTCAGAGAGACACAATCAGAGAGTCACAATCAGAGAGACACAATCGGAGAGTCCCAATCAGAGAGTCCCAATCAGAGAGTCACAATCAGAGAGACACAATCAGAGAGGCACAATCAGAGAGACACAATCGGAGAGACACAATCAGAGAGTCACAATCAGAGAGACACAATCAGAAAGTCACAATCAGAGAGACACAATCGGAGAGTCCCAATCAGAGAGCCCCAATCAGAGAGTCACAATCAGAGAGACACAATCAGAGAGACACAATCAGAGAGTCACAATCAGAGAGACACAATCAGAGAGACACAATCAGAGAGTCACAATCGGAGAGGTACAATCAGAAAGACACAATCAGAGAGTCACAATCAGAGAGTCACAATCAGAGAGTCACAATCATAGAGTCACAATCAGAGAGACACAATCGGAGAGACACAATCAGAGAGACACAATCAGAGAGTCACAATCAGAGAGACACACTCAGAGAGACACAATCAGAGAGACACAATCAGAGAGACACACTCAGAGAGACACACTCAGAGAGTCACAATCAGAGAGTCACAATCAGAGAGACACACTCAGAGAGACACAATCAGAGAGTCACAATCAGAGAGACACAATCGGAGAGACACAATCAGAGAGGCACAATCAGAGAGTCACAATCAGAGAGACACAATCGGAGAGACACAATCAGAAAGACACAATCAGAGAGTCACAATCAGAGAGTCACAATCAGAGAGTCACAATCAGAGAGACACAATCAGAGAGTCACAATCAGAGAGTCACAATCAGAGAGACACAATCGGAGAGACACAATCGGAAAGACACAATCAGAGAGTCACAATCAGAGAGTCACAATCAGAGAGTCACAATCAGAGAGACACAATCAGAGAGTCACAATCAGAGAGACACAGTCAGAGAGTGACAATCAGAGAGTCACAATCAGAGAGACACAATCAGAGAGACACAATCAGAGAGTCACAATCAGAGAGACACAATCAGAGAGTCACAATCAGAGAGACACAATCAGAGAGTCACAATCAGAGAGTCACAATCAGAGAGACACAATCAGAGAGTCACAATCAGAGAGACACAATCAGAGAGTCACAATCAGAGAGACACAATCAGAGAGTCACAATCAGAGAGTCACAATCGGAGAGACACAATCAGAGAGGCACAATCAGAGAGTCACAATCAGAGAGTCACAATCAGAGAGACACAATCAAAGAGTCACAATCAGAGAGACACAATCAGAGAGTCACAGTCAAAGAGACACAATCATAGAGTCACAATCAGAGAGACACAATCAGAGAGTCACAATCAGAGAGACACAATTGGAGAGACACAATCAGAAAGACACAATCAGAGAGACACAATCAGAGAGTCACAATCAGAGAGTCACAATCAGAGAGACACAATCAGAGAGTCACAATCAGAGAGACACAATCAGAGAGTCACAATCAGAGAGACACAATCAGAGGGTCACAATCAGAGAGACACAATCGGAGAGACACAATCAGAGAAGCACAATCAGAGAGTCACAATCAGAGAGTCACAATCAGAGAGACACAATCAGAGAGTCACAATCAGAGAGACACAATCAGAGAGTCACAGTCAGAGAGACACAATCATAGAGTCACAATCAGAGAGACACAATCAGAGAGTCACAATCAGAGAGACACAATTGGAGAGACACAATCAGAAAGACACAATCAGAGATTCACAATCAGAGAGTAACAATCAGAGAGTCACAATCAGAGAGACACAATCAGAGAGTCACAATCAGAGAGACACAATCAGAGAGGCACAATCAGAGAGTCACAATCAGAGAGACACAATCAGAGAGACACAATCAGAGAGTCACAATCAGAGAGACACAATCGGAGAGACACAATCAGAAAGACACAATCAGAGAGTCACAATCAGAGAGTCACAATCAGAGAGTCACAATCAGAGAGACACAATCAGAGAGTCACAATCAGAGAGCCACAATCGGAGAGTCACAATCAGAGAGGCACAATCAGAGAGACATAATCAGAGAGTCACAATCAGAGAGGCACAATCAGAGAGTCACAATCAGAGAGACACACTCAGAGAGTCACAATCAGAGTCACAATCACAGAGTCACAATCGTGGAGACACACTCAGAGAGACACAATCAGAGAGTCACAATCAGAGAGACACAATCAGAGACTCACAATCAGAGAGTCACAATCAGAGAGACACAATCAGAGAGTCACAATCAGAGAGACACAATCGGAGAGACACAATCAGAGAGACACAATCAGAGAGTCACAATCGGAGAGACACTATCAGAGAGGCACAATCAGAGAGTCACAATCAGAGAGTCACAATCAGAGAGTCACAATCAGAGAGACACAATCAGAGAGTCACAATCGGAGAGTCACAATCAGAGAGACACACTCAGAGAGTCACAATCAGAGTCACAATCACAGAGTCACAATCGTGGAGACACACTCAGAGAGACACAATCAGAGAGTCACATTCAGAGAGACACAATCAGAGAGACACAATCAGAGAGTCACAATCAGAGAGACACAATCGTGGAGACACACTCAGAGAGTCACAATCAGAGAGACACAATCAGAGAGACACAATCGTGGAGACACACTCAGAGAGACACAATCAGAGAGTCACAATCAGAGAGACACAATCGTGGAGACACAATCAGAGAGACACAATCAGAGAGACACAATCAGAGAGACACAATCAGAGAGTCACAATCAGGGAGACACAATCAGAGAGTCACAATCAGAGAGGCACAATCAGAGAGTCACAATAAGAGAGACACAATCAGAGAGTCACAATCAGAGAGGCACAATCAGAGAGTCACAATCAGAGAGTCACAATCAGAGAGACACAATCGTGGAGACACAATCAGAGAGACACAATCAGAGAGACACAATCAGAGAGTCACAATCAGAGAGACACAATCAGAGAGACACAATCAGAGAGACACAATCAGAGAGTCACAATCAGAGAGTCACAATCAGAGAGACACTATCAGAGAGTCACAATCAGAGAGTCACAATCAGAGAGTCACAATCAGAGAGACACAATCGTGGAGACACAATCAGAGAGACACAATCAGAGAGACACAATCAGAGCGTCACAATCAGAGAGACACAATCAGAGAAACACAATCGTGGAGACACAATCAGAGAGACACAATCAGAGAGACACAATCAGAGAGTCACAATCAGAGAGTCACAATCAGAGAGTCACAATCAGAGAGACACAATCAGAGAGTCACAATCAGAGAGACACAATCAGAGAGTCACACACAGAGAGACATAATCAGACAGGCACAATCAGAGAGACACAATCAGAGAGTCACAATCGGAGAGTCACAATCAGAGAAACACAATCAGAGAGACACAATCAGAGAGACACAATCAGAGAGTCACACTCAGAGAGACATAATCAGAGAGACATAATCAGAGAGGCACAATCAGATAGTGACAATCAGAGAGACACAATCAGAGAGTCACAATCAGAGTCACAATCAGAGAGTCACAATCAGAGAGTCACAATCAGAGAGACACAATCAGAGAGACATAATCAGAGAGGCACAATCAGAGAGACATAATCAGAGAGGCACAATCAGAGAGACACAATTAGAGAGACACAATCAGAGAGACATAATCAGAGAGGCACAATCAGAGTGACACAATTAGAGAGTCACAATCAGAGAGTCACAATCAGAGTGTCACAATCAGAGAGACACAATCAGAGAGACACAATCAGAGAGACACAATCAGAGAGTCACAATGAGAGAGTCACAATCAGAGAGACACAATCGGAGAGACACAATCAGGGAGTCACAATGAGAGAGTCACAATGAGAGAGTCACAATCAGAGAGTCACACCAGAGAGACACAATCAGAGAGACACAATCAGAGAGACATAATCAGAGAGGCACAATCAGAGAGACACAATCAGAGAGTCACAATCAGAGAGTCACAACCAGAGAGTCACAATCAGAGAGACACACTCAGAGAGACACAATCAGAGAGACATAATCAGAGAGGCACAATCAGAGAGACACAATCAGAGAGTCACAATCAGAGAGTCACAATCTGAGAGTCACAATCAGAGAGACACAATCAGAGAGTCACAATCAGAGAGACACAATCGGAGAGTCCCAATCAGAGAGTCCCAATCAGAGAGTCACAATCAGAGAGACACAATCAGAGAGGTACAATCAGAGAGACACAATCGGAGAGACACAATCAGAGAGACACAATCAGAGAGTCACAATCAGAGAGACACAATCAGAGAGACACAATCAGAGAGTCACAATCGGAGAGGCACAATCAGAAAGACACAATCAGAGAGTCACAATCAGAGAGTCACAATCAGAGAGTCACAATCAGAGAGACACAATCGGAGAGACACAATCAGAGAGACACAATCAGAGAGTCACAATCAGAGAGTCACAATCAGAGAGACACACTCAGAGAGACACAATCAGAGAGACACAATCAGAGAGACACACTCAGAGAGTCACAATCAGAGAGTCACAATCAGAGAGACACACTCAGAGAGACACAATCAGAGAGTCACAATCAGAGAGACACAATCGGAGAGACACAATCAGAGAGGCACAATCAGAGAGTCACAATCAGAGAGACACAATCGGAGAGACACAATCAGAAAGACACAATCAGAGAGTCACAATCAGAGAGTCACAATCAGAGAGTCACAATCAGAGAGTCACAATCAGAGAGACACAATCAGAGAGTCACAATCAGAGAGTCACAATCAGAGAGACACAATCGGAGAGACACAATCAGAAAGACACAATCAGAGAGTCACAATCAGAGAGTCACAATCAGAGAGACACAATCAGAGAGTCACAATCAGAGAGACACAATCAGAGAGTCACAATCAGAGAGTCACAATCAGAGAGACACAATCAGAGAGACACAATCAGAGAGTCACAATCAGAGAGACACAATCAGAGAGTCACAATCAGAGAGACACAATCAGAGAATCACAATCAGAGAGTCACAATCAGAGAGACACAATCAGAGAGTCACAATCAGAGAGACACAATCAGAGAGTCACAATCAGAGAGACACAATCAGAGAGTCACAATCAGAGAGACACAATCGGAGAGACACAATCAGAGAGGCACAATCAGAGAGTCACAATCAGAGAGTCACAATCAGAGAGACACAATCAGAGAGTCACAATCAGAGAGACACAATCAGAGAGTCACAATCAGAGAGACACAATCAGAGAGTCACAATCAGAGAGACACAATCTGAGAGTCACAATCAGAGAGACACAATCGGAGAGACACAATCAGAAAGACACAATCAGAGAGTCACAATCAGAGAGTCACAATCAGAGAGTCACAATCAGAGAGACACAACCAGAGAGTCACAATCAGAGAGACACAATCAGAGAGACGCAATCAGAGAGTCACAATCAGAGAGACACAATCAGAGAGACACAATCAGAGAGTCACAATCAGAGAGACACAATCGGAGAGACACAAGCAGAAAGACACAATCAGAGAGTCACAATCAGAGAGTCACAATCAGAGAGTCACAATCAGAGAGTCACAATCAGAGAAACACAATCAGAGAGTCACAATCGGAGAGTCACAATCAGAGAGGCACAATCAGAGAGACATAATCAGAGAGTCACAATCAGAGTGGCACAATCAGAGAGTCACAATCAGAGAGACACACTCAGAGAGTCACAATCAGAGTCACAATCAGAGAGTCACAATCAGAGAGTCACAATCAGAGAGTCACAATCAGAGAGACACAATCAGAGAGTCACAATCGGAGAGGCACAATCAGAGAGTCACAATCAGAGAGACACAATCAGAGTGACACACTCAGAGAGACACAATCAGAGAGTCACACTCAGAGAGACACAATCAGAAAGACACAATCAGAGAGTCACTCTCAGAGAGACACAATCAGAGAGTCACAATCAGAGAGACAGAATCAGAGAGTCACAATCAGAGAGACACAATCGGAGAGTCCCAATCTGAGATTCCCAATCAGAGAGTCACAATCAGAGAGACACAATCAGAGAGGCACAATCAGAGAGACACAATCGGAGAGACACAATCAGAGAGTCACAATCAGAGAGACACAATCAGAGAGTCACAATCAGAGAGACACAATCGGAGAGTCCCAATCAGAGAGCCCCAATCAGAGAGTCACAATCAGAGATACACAATCAGAGAGACACAATCAGAGAGTCACAATCAGAGAGACACAATCAGAGAGACACAATCAGAGAGTCACAATCGGAGAGGCACAAGCAGAAAGACACAATCAGAGAGTCACAATCAGAGAGTCACAATCAGAGAGTCACAATCAGAGAGTCACAATCAGAGAGACACAATCGGAGAGACACAATCAGAGAGACACAATCAGAGAGTCACAATCAGAGAGACACACACAGAGAGACACAATCAGAGAGACACAATCAGAGAGACACACTCAGAGAGTCACAATCAGAGAGTCACAATCAGAGAGACACACTCAGAGAGACACAATCAGAGAGTCACAATCAGAGAGACACAATCGGAGAGACACAATCAGAGAGGCACAATCAGAGAGTCACAATCAGAGAGACACAATCGGAGAGACACAATCAGAAAGACACAATCAGAGAGTCACAATCAGAGAGTCACAATCAGAGAGACACAATCAGAGAGTCACAATCAGAGAGTCACAATCAGAGAGACACAATCGGAGAGACACAATCGGAAAGACACAATCAGAGAGTCACAATCAGAGAGTCACAATCAGAGAGTCACAATCAGAGAGACACAATCAGAGAGTCACAATCAGAGAGACACAGTCAGAGAGTCACAATCAGAGAGTCACAATCAGAGAGACACAATCAGAGAGACACAATCAGAGAGTCACAATCAGAGAGACACAATCAGAGAGTCACAATCAGAGAGACACAATCAGAGAGTCACAATCAGAGAGTCACAATCAGAGAGACACAATCAGAGAGTCACAATCAGAGAGACACAATCAGAGAGTCACAATCAGAGAGACACAATCAGAGAGTCACAATCAGAGAGACACAATCGGAGAGACACAATCAGAGAGGCACAATCAGAGAGTCACAATCAGAGAGTCACAATCAGAGAGACACAATCAGAGAGTCACAATCAGAGAGACACAATCAGAGAGTCACAATCAGAGAGACACAATTGGAGAGACACAATCAGAAAGACACAATCAGAGAGTCACAATCAGAGAGTAACAATCAGAGAGTCACAATCAGAGAGACACAATCAGAGAGTCACAATCAGAGAGACACAATCAGAGAGACACAATCAGAGAGTCACAATCAGAGAGACACAATCAGAGAGACACAATCAGAGAGTCACAATCAGAGAGACACAATCGGAGAGACACAATCAGAAAGACACAATCAGAGAGTCACAATCAGAGAGTCACAATCAGAGAGTCACAATCAGAGAGACACAATCAGAGAGTCACAATCGGAGAGTCACAATCAGAGAGGCACAATCAGAGAGACATAATCAGAGAGTCACAATCAGAGAGGCACAATCAGAGAGTCACAATCAGAGAGACACACTCAGAGAGTCACAATCAGAGTCACAATCACAGAGTCACAATCGTGGAGACACACTCAGAGAGACACAATCAGAGAGTCACAATCAGAGAGTCACAATCAGAGAGACACAATCAGAGAGTCACAATCAGAGAGACACAATCAGAGAGTCACAATCAGAGAGACACAATCGGAGAGAAACAATCAGAGAGACACAATCAGAGAGTCACAATCAGAGAGACACAATCAGAGAGTCACAATCAGAGAGACACAATCGGAGAGACACAATCAGAGAGGCACAATCAGAGAGTCACAATCAGAGAGTCACAATCAGAGAGTCACAATCAGAGAGACACAATCAGAGAGTCACAATCGGAGAGTCACAATCAGAGAGGCACAATCAGAGAGACATAATCAGAGAGTCACAATCAGAGAGGCACAATCAGAGAGTCACAATCAGAGAGACACACTCAGAGAGTCACAATCAGACTCACAATCACAGAGTCACAATCGTGGAGACACACTCAGAGAGACACAATCAGAGAGTCACAATCAGAGAGACACAATCAGAGAGACACAATCAGAGAGTCACAATCAGAGAGACACAATCATGGAGACACACTCAGAGAGACACAATCAGAGAGACACAATCAGAGAGACACAATCGTGGAGACACACTCAGAGAGACACAATCAGAGAGTCACAATCAGAGAGACACAATCGTGGAGACACAATCAGAGAGACACAATCAGAGAGACACAATCAGAGAGACACAATCAGAGAGGCACAATCAGGGAGACACAATCAGAGTGTCACAATCAGAGAGGCTCAATCAGAGAGTCACAATCAGAGAGACACAATCAGAGAGTCACAATCAGAGAGGCACAATCAGAGAGTCACAATCAGAGAGACACAATCAGAGAGACACAATCAGAGAGACACAATCAGAGAGTCACAATCAGAGAGGCACAATCAGAGAGTCACAATCAGGGAGATACAATCAGAGAGACACAATCAGAGAGACACAATCAGAGAGTCACAATCAGAGAGTCACAATCAGAGAGACACAATCGTGGAGACACAATCAGAGAGACACAATCAGAGAGTCACACTCAGAGAGACACACTCAGAGAGACACACTCAGAGAGACACAATCAGAGAGTCACAATCAGAGAGACACAATCAGAGAGTCACAATCAGAGAGACACAATCAGAGAGTCACAATCAGAGAGACACAATCGGAGAGTCCCAATCTGAGATTCCCAATCAGAGAGTCACAATCAGAGAGACACAATCAGAGAGGCACAATCAGAGAGACACAATCGGAGAGACACAATCAGAGAGTCACAATCAGAGAGACACAATCAGAGAGTCACAATCAGAGAGACACAATCGGAGAGTCCCAATCAGAGAGCCCCAATCAGAGAGTCACAATCAGAGATACACAATCAGAGAGACACAATCAGAGAGTCACAATCAGAGAGACACAATCAGAGAGACACAATCAGAGAGTCACAATCGGAGAGGCACAAGCAGAAAGACACAATCAGAGAGTCACAATCAGAGAGTCACAATCAGAGAGTCACAATCAGAGAGTCACAATCAGAGAGACACAATCGGAGAGACACAATCAGAGAGACACAATCAGAGAGTCACAATCAGAGAGACACACACAGAGAGACACAATCAGAGAGACACAATCAGAGAGACACACTCAGAGAGTCACAATCAGAGAGTCACAATCAGAGAGACACACTCAGAGAGACACAATCAGAGAGTCACAATCAGAGAGACACAATCGGAGAGACACAATCAGAGAGGCACAATCAGAGAGTCACAATCAGAGAGACACAATCGGAGAGACACAATCAGAAAGACACAATCAGAGAGTCACAATCAGAGAGTCACAATCAGAGAGACACAATCAGAGAGTCACAATCAGAGAGTCACAATCAGAGAGACACAATCGGAGAGACACAATCGGAAAGACACAATCAGAGAGTCACAATCAGAGAGTCACAATCAGAGAGTCACAATCAGAGAGACACAATCAGAGAGTCACAATCAGAGAGACACAGTCAGAGAGTCACAATCAGAGAGTCACAATCAGAGAGACACAATCAGAGAGACACAATCAGAGAGTCACAATCAGAGAGACACAATCAGAGAGTCACAATCAGAGAGACACAATCAGAGAGTCACAATCAGAGAGTCACAATCAGAGAGACACAATCAGAGAGTCACAATCAGAGAGACACAATCAGAGAGTCACAATCAGAGAGACACAATCAGAGAGTCACAATCAGAGAGACACAATCGGAGAGACACAATCAGAGAGGCACAATCAGAGAGTCACAATCAGAGAGTCACAATCAGAGAGACACAATCAGAGAGTCACAATCAGAGAGACACAATCAGAGAGTCACAATCAGAGAGACACAATTGGAGAGACACAATCAGAAAGACACAATCAGAGAGTCACAATCAGAGAGTAACAATCAGAGAGTCACAATCAGAGAGACACAATCAGAGAGTCACAATCAGAGAGACACAATCAGAGAGACACAATCAGAGAGTCACAATCAGAGAGACACAATCAGAGAGACACAATCAGAGAGTCACAATCAGAGAGACACAATCGGAGAGACACAATCAGAAAGACACAATCAGAGAGTCACAATCAGAGAGTCACAATCAGAGAGTCACAATCAGAGAGACACAATCAGAGAGTCACAATCGGAGAGTCACAATCAGAGAGGCACAATCAGAGAGACATAATCAGAGAGTCACAATCAGAGAGGCACAATCAGAGAGTCACAATCAGAGAGACACACTCAGAGAGTCACAATCAGAGTCACAATCACAGAGTCACAATCGTGGAGACACACTCAGAGAGACACAATCAGAGAGTCACAATCAGAGAGTCACAATCAGAGAGACACAATCAGAGAGTCACAATCAGAGAGACACAATCAGAGAGTCACAATCAGAGAGACACAATCGGAGAGAAACAATCAGAGAGACACAATCAGAGAGTCACAATCAGAGAGACACAATCAGAGAGTCACAATCAGAGAGACACAATCGGAGAGACACAATCAGAGAGGCACAATCAGAGAGTCACAATCAGAGAGTCACAATCAGAGAGTCACAATCAGAGAGACACAATCAGAGAGTCACAATCGGAGAGTCACAATCAGAGAGGCACAATCAGAGAGACATAATCAGAGAGTCACAATCAGAGAGGCACAATCAGAGAGTCACAATCAGAGAGACACACTCAGAGAGTCACAATCAGACTCACAATCACAGAGTCACAATCGTGGAGACACACTCAGAGAGACACAATCAGAGAGTCACAATCAGAGAGACACAATCAGAGAGACACAATCAGAGAGTCACAATCAGAGAGACACAATCATGGAGACACACTCAGAGAGACACAATCAGAGAGACACAATCAGAGAGACACAATCGTGGAGACACACTCAGAGAGACACAATCAGAGAGTCACAATCAGAGAGACACAATCGTGGAGACACAATCAGAGAGACACAATCAGAGAGACACAATCAGAGAGACACAATCAGAGAGGCACAATCAGGGAGACACAATCAGAGTGTCACAATCAGAGAGGCTCAATCAGAGAGTCACAATCAGAGAGACACAATCAGAGAGTCACAATCAGAGAGGCACAATCAGAGAGTCACAATCAGAGAGACACAATCAGAGAGACACAATCAGAGAGACACAATCAGAGAGTCACAATCAGAGAGGCACAATCAGAGAGTCACAATCAGGGAGATACAATCAGAGAGACACAATCAGAGAGACACAATCAGAGAGTCACAATCAGAGAGTCACAATCAGAGAGACACAATCGTGGAGACACAATCAGAGAGACACAATCAGAGAGTCACACTCAGAGAGACACACTCAGAGAGACACACTCAGAGAGACACAATCAGAGAGTCACAATCAGAGAGACACAATCAGAGAGTCACAATCAGAGAGACACAATCAGAGAGACACAATCGGAGAGACACAATCGGAAAGACACAATCAGAGAGTCACAATCAGAGAGTCACAATCAGAGAGTCACAATCAGAGAGACACAATCAGAGAGTCACAATCAGAGAGACACAATCGGAGAGTCCCAATCTGAGATTCCCAATCAGAGAGTCACAATCAGAGAGACACAATCAGAGAGGCACAATCAGAGAGACACAATCGGAGAGACACAATCAGAGAGTCACAATCAGAGAGACACAATCAGAGAGTCACAATCAGAGAGACACAATCGGAGAGTCCCAATCAGAGAGCCCCAATCAGAGAGTCACAATCAGAGATACACAATCAGAGAGACACAATCAGAGAGTCACAATCAGAGAGACACAATCAGAGAGACACAATCAGAGAGTCACAATCAGAGAGTCACAATCAGAGAGTCACAATCAGAGAGACACAATTGGAGAGACACAATCAGAAAGACACAATCAGAGAGTCACAATCAGAGAGTAACAATCAGAGAGTCACAATCAGAGAGACACAATCAGAGAGTCACAATCAGAGAGACACAATCAGAGAGACACAATCAGAGAGTCACAATCAGAGAGACACAATCAGAGAGACACAATCAGAGAGTCACAATCAGAGAGACACAATCGGAGAGACACAATCAGAAAGACACAATCAGAGAGTCACAATCAGAGAGTCACAATCAGAGAGTCACAATCAGAGAGACACAATCAGAGAGTCACAATCGGAGAGTCACAATCAGAGAGGCACAATCAGAGAGACATAATCAGAGAGTCACAATCAGAGAGGCACAATCAGAGAGTCACAATCAGAGAGACACACTCAGAGAGTCACAATCAGAGTCACAATCACAGAGTCACAATCGTGGAGACACACTCAGAGAGACACAATCAGAGAGTCACAATCAGAGAGTCACAATCAGAGAGACACAATCAGAGAGTCACAATCAGAGAGACACAATCAGAGAGTCACAATCAGAGAGACACAATCGGAGAGAAACAATCAGAGAGACACAATCAGAGAGTCACAATCAGAGAGACACAATCAGAGAGTCACAATCAGAGAGACACAATCGGAGAGACACAATCAGAGAGGCACAATCAGAGAGTCACAATCAGAGAGTCACAATCAGAGAGTCACAATCAGAGAGACACAATCAGAGAGTCACAATCGGAGAGTCACAATCAGAGAGGCACAATCAGAGAGACATAATCAGAGAGTCACAATCAGAGAGGCACAATCAGAGAGTCACAATCAGAGAGACACACTCAGAGAGTCACAATCAGACTCACAATCACAGAGTCACAATCGTGGAGACACACTCAGAGAGACACAATCAGAGAGTCACAATCAGAGAGACACAATCAGAGAGACACAATCAGAGAGTCACAATCAGAGAGACACAATCATGGAGACACACTCAGAGAGACACAATCAGAGAGACACAATCAGAGAGACACAATCGTGGAGACACACTCAGAGAGACACAATCAGAGAGTCACAATCAGAGAGACACAATCGTGGAGACACAATCAGAGAGACACAATCAGAGAGACACAATCAGAGAGACACAATCAGAGAGGCACAATCAGGGAGACACAATCAGAGTGTCACAATCAGAGAGGCTCAATCAGAGAGTCACAATCAGAGAGACACAATCAGAGAGTCACAATCAGAGAGGCACAATCAGAGAGTCACAATCAGAGAGACACAATCAGAGAGACACAATCAGAGAGACACAATCAGAGAGTCACAATCAGAGAGGCACAATCAGAGAGTCACAATCAGGGAGATACAATCAGAGAGACACAATCAGAGAGACACAATCAGAGAGTCACAATCAGAGAGTCACAATCAGAGAGACACAATCGTGGAGACACAATCAGAGAGACACAATCAGAGAGTCACACTCAGAGAGACACACTCAGAGAGACACACTCAGAGAGACACAATCAGAGAGTCACAATCAGAGAGACACAATCAGAGAGTCACAATCAGAGAGACACAATCAGAGAGACACAATCGGAGAGACACAATCGGAAAGACACAATCAGAGAGTCACAATCAGAGAGTCACAATCAGAGAGTCACAATCAGAGAGACACAATCAGAGAGTCACAATCAGAGAGACACAGTCAGAGAGTCACAATCAGAGAGTCACAATCAGAGAGACACACACAGAGAGACACAATCAGAGAGACACAATCAGAGAGACACACTCAGAGAGTCACAATCAGAGAGTCACAATCAGAGAGACACACTCAGAGAGACACAATCAGAGAGTCACAATCAGAGAGACACAATCGGAGAGACACAATCAGAGAGGCACAATCAGAGAGTCACAATCAGAGAGACACAATCGGAGAGACACAATCAGAAAGACACAATCAGAGAGTCACAATCAGAGAGTCACAATCAGAGAGACACAATCAGAGAGTCACAATCAGAGAGTCACAATCAGAGAGACACAATCGGAGAGACACAATCGGAAAGACACAATCAGAGAGTCACAATCAGAGAGTCACAATCAGAGAGTCACAATCAGAGAGACACAATCAGAGAGTCACAATCAGAGAGACACAGTCAGAGAGTCACAATCAGAGAGTCACAATCAGAGAGACACAATCAGAGAGACACAATCAGAGAGTCACAATCAGAGAGACACAATCAGAGAGTCACAATCAGAGAGACACAATCAGAGAGTCACAATCAGAGAGTCACAATCAGAGAGACACAATCAGAGAGTCACAATCAGAGAGACACAATCAGAGAGTCACAATCAGAGAGACACAATCAGAGAGTCACAATCAGAGAGACACAATCGGAGAGACACAATCAGAGAGGCACAATCAGAGAGTCACAATCAGAGAGTCACAATCAGAGAGACACAATCAGAGAGTCACAATCAGAGAGACACAATCAGAGAGTCACAATCAGAGAGACACAATTGGAGAGACACAATCAGAAAGACACAATCAGAGAGTCACAATCAGAGAGTAACAATCAGAGAGTCACAATCAGAGAGACACAATCAGAGAGTCACAATCAGAGAGACACAATCAGAGAGACACAATCAGAGAGTCACAATCAGAGAGACACAATCAGAGAGACACAATCAGAGAGTCACAATCAGAGAGACACAATCGGAGAGACACAATCAGAAAGACACAATCAGAGAGTCACAATCAGAGAGTCACAATCAGAGAGTCACAATCAGAGAGACACAATCAGAGAGTCACAATCGGAGAGTCACAATCAGAGAGGCACAATCAGAGAGACATAATCAGAGAGTCACAATCAGAGAGGCACAATCAGAGAGTCACAATCAGAGAGACACACTCAGAGAGTCACAATCAGAGTCACAATCACAGAGTCACAATCGTGGAGACACACTCAGAGAGACACAATCAGAGAGTCACAATCAGAGAGTCACAATCAGAGAGACACAATCAGAGAGTCACAATCAGAGAGACACAATCAGAGAGTCACAATCAGAGAGACACAATCGGAGAGAAACAATCAGAGAGACACAATCAGAGAGTCACAATCAGAGAGACACAATCAGAGAGTCACAATCAGAGAGACACAATCGGAGAGACACAATCAGAGAGGCACAATCAGAGAGTCACAATCAGAGAGTCACAATCAGAGAGTCACAATCAGAGAGACACAATCAGAGAGTCACAATCGGAGAGTCACAATCAGAGAGGCACAATCAGAGAGACATAATCAGAGAGTCACAATCAGAGAGGCACAATCAGAGAGTCACAATCAGAGAGACACACTCAGAGAGTCACAATCAGACTCACAATCACAGAGTCACAATCGTGGAGACACACTCAGAGAGACACAATCAGAGAGTCACAATCAGAGAGACACAATCAGAGAGACACAATCAGAGAGTCACAATCAGAGAGACACAATCATGGAGACACACTCAGAGAGACACAATCAGAGAGACACAATCAGAGAGACACAATCGTGGAGACACACTCAGAGAGACACAATCAGAGAGTCACAATCAGAGAGACACAATCGTGGAGACACAATCAGAGAGACACAATCAGAGAGACACAATCAGAGAGACACAATCAGAGAGGCACAATCAGGGAGACACAATCAGAGTGTCACAATCAGAGAGGCTCAATCAGAGAGTCACAATCAGAGAGACACAATCAGAGAGTCACAATCAGAGAGGCACAATCAGAGAGTCACAATCAGAGAGACACAATCAGAGAGACACAATCAGAGAGACACAATCAGAGAGTCACAATCAGAGAGGCACAATCAGAGAGTCACAATCAGGGAGATACAATCAGAGAGACACAATCAGAGAGACACAATCAGAGAGTCACAATCAGAGAGTCACAATCAGAGAGACACAATCGTGGAGACACAATCAGAGAGACACAATCAGAGAGTCACACTCAGAGAGACACACTCAGAGAGACACACTCAGAGAGACACAATCAGAGAGTCACAATCAGAGAGACACAATCAGAGAGTCACAATCAGAGAGACACAATCAGAGAGTCACAATCAGAGAGACACAATCGGAGAGTCCCAATCTGAGATTCCCAATCAGAGAGTCACAATCAGAGAGACACAATCAGAGAGGCACAATCAGAGAGACACAATCGGAGAGACACAATCAGAGAGTCACAATCAGAGAGACACAATCAGAGAGTCACAATCAGAGAGACACAATCGGAGAGTCCCAATCAGAGAGCCCCAATCAGAGAGTCACAATCAGAGATACACAATCAGAGAGACACAATCAGAGAGTCACAATCAGAGAGACACAATCAGAGAGACACAATCAGAGAGTCACAATCGGAGAGGCACAAGCAGAAAGACACAATCAGAGAGTCACAATCAGAGAGTCACAATCAGAGAGTCACAATCAGAGAGTCACAATCAGAGAGACACAATCGGAGAGACACAATCAGAGAGACACAATCAGAGAGTCACAATCAGAGAGACACACACAGAGAGACACAATCAGAGAGACACAATCAGAGAGACACACTCAGAGAGTCACAATCAGAGAGTCACAATCAGAGAGACACACTCAGAGAGACACAATCAGAGAGTCACAATCAGAGAGACACAATCGGAGAGACACAATCAGAGAGGCACAATCAGAGAGTCACAATCAGAGAGACACAATCGGAGAGACACAATCAGAAAGACACAATCAGAGAGTCACAATCAGAGAGTCACAATCAGAGAGACACAATCAGAGAGTCACAATCAGAGAGTCACAATCAGAGAGACACAATCGGAGAGACACAATCGGAAAGACACAATCAGAGAGTCACAATCAGAGAGTCACAATCAGAGAGTCACAATCAGAGAGACACAATCAGAGAGTCACAATCAGAGAGACACAGTCAGAGAGTCACAATCAGAGAGTCACAATCAGAGAGACACAATCAGAGAGACACAATCAGAGAGTCACAATCAGAGAGACACAATCAGAGAGTCACAATCAGAGAGACACAATCAGAGAGTCACAATCAGAGAGTCACAATCAGAGAGACACAATCAGAGAGTCACAATCAGAGAGACACAATCAGAGAGTCACAATCAGAGAGACACAATCAGAGAGTCACAATCAGAGAGACACAATCGGAGAGACACAATCAGAGAGGCACAATCAGAGAGTCACAATCAGAGAGTCACAATCAGAGAGACACAATCAGAGAGTCACAATCAGAGAGACACAATCAGAGAGTCACAATCAGAGAGACACAATTGGAGAGACACAATCAGAAAGACACAATCAGAGAGTCACAATCAGAGAGTAACAATCAGAGAGTCACAATCAGAGAGACACAATCAGAGAGTCACAATCAGAGAGACACAATCAGAGAGACACAATCAGAGAGTCACAATCAGAGAGACACAATCAGAGAGACACAATCAGAGAGTCACAATCAGAGAGACACAATCGGAGAGACACAATCAGAAAGACACAATCAGAGAGTCACAATCAGAGAGTCACAATCAGAGAGTCACAATCAGAGAGACACAATCAGAGAGTCACAATCGGAGAGTCACAATCAGAGAGGCACAATCAGAGAGACATAATCAGAGAGTCACAATCAGAGAGGCACAATCAGAGAGTCACAATCAGAGAGACACACTCAGAGAGTCACAATCAGAGTCACAATCACAGAGTCACAATCGTGGAGACACACTCAGAGAGACACAATCAGAGAGTCACAATCAGAGAGTCACAATCAGAGAGACACAATCAGAGAGTCACAATCAGAGAGACACAATCAGAGAGTCACAATCAGAGAGACACAATCGGAGAGAAACAATCAGAGAGACACAATCAGAGAGTCACAATCAGAGAGACACAATCAGAGAGTCACAATCAGAGAGACACAATCGGAGAGACACAATCAGAGAGGCACAATCAGAGAGTCACAATCAGAGAGTCACAATCAGAGAGTCACAATCAGAGAGACACAATCAGAGAGTCACAATCGGAGAGTCACAATCAGAGAGGCACAATCAGAGAGACATAATCAGAGAGTCACAATCAGAGAGGCACAATCAGAGAGTCACAATCAGAGAGACACACTCAGAGAGTCACAATCAGACTCACAATCACAGAGTCACAATCGTGGAGACACACTCAGAGAGACACAATCAGAGAGTCACAATCAGAGAGACACAATCAGAGAGACACAATCAGAGAGTCACAATCAGAGAGACACAATCATGGAGACACACTCAGAGAGACACAATCAGAGAGACACAATCAGAGAGACACAATCGTGGAGACACACTCAGAGAGACACAATCAGAGAGTCACAATCAGAGAGACACAATCGTGGAGACACAATCAGAGAGACACAATCAGAGAGACACAATCAGAGAGACACAATCAGAGAGGCACAATCAGGGAGACACAATCAGAGTGTCACAATCAGAGAGGCTCAATCAGAGAGTCACAATCAGAGAGACACAATCAGAGAGTCACAATCAGAGAGGCACAATCAGAGAGTCACAATCAGAGAGACACAATCAGAGAGACACAATCAGAGAGACACAATCAGAGAGTCACAATCAGAGAGGCACAATCAGAGAGTCACAATCAGGGAGATACAATCAGAGAGACACAATCAGAGAGACACAATCAGAGAGTCACAATCAGAGAGTCACAATCAGAGAGACACAATCGTGGAGACACAATCAGAGAGACACAATCAGAGAGTCACACTCAGAGAGACACACTCAGAGAGACACACTCAGAGAGACACAATCAGAGAGTCACAATCAGAGAGACACAATCAGAGAGTCACAATCAGAGAGACACAATCAGAGAGACACAATCGGAGAGACACAATCGGAAAGACACAATCAGAGAGTCACAATCAGAGAGTCACAATCAGAGAGTCACAATCAGAGAGACACAATCAGAGAGTCACAATCAGAGAGACACAATCGGAGAGTCCCAATCTGAGATTCCCAATCAGAGAGTCACAATCAGAGAGACACAATCAGAGAGGCACAATCAGAGAGACACAATCGGAGAGACACAATCAGAGAGTCACAATCAGAGAGACACAATCAGAGAGTCACAATCAGAGAGACACAATCGGAGAGTCCCAATCAGAGAGCCCCAATCAGAGAGTCACAATCAGAGATACACAATCAGAGAGACACAATCAGAGAGTCACAATCAGAGAGACACAATCAGAGAGACACAATCAGAGAGTCACAATCAGAGAGTCACAATCAGAGAGTCACAATCAGAGAGACACAATTGGAGAGACACAATCAGAAAGACACAATCAGAGAGTCACAATCAGAGAGTAACAATCAGAGAGTCACAATCAGAGAGACACAATCAGAGAGTCACAATCAGAGAGACACAATCAGAGAGACACAATCAGAGAGTCACAATCAGAGAGACACAATCAGAGAGACACAATCAGAGAGTCACAATCAGAGAGACACAATCGGAGAGACACAATCAGAAAGACACAATCAGAGAGTCACAATCAGAGAGTCACAATCAGAGAGTCACAATCAGAGAGACACAATCAGAGAGTCACAATCGGAGAGTCACAATCAGAGAGGCACAATCAGAGAGACATAATCAGAGAGTCACAATCAGAGAGGCACAATCAGAGAGTCACAATCAGAGAGACACACTCAGAGAGTCACAATCAGAGTCACAATCACAGAGTCACAATCGTGGAGACACACTCAGAGAGACACAATCAGAGAGTCACAATCAGAGAGTCACAATCAGAGAGACACAATCAGAGAGTCACAATCAGAGAGACACAATCAGAGAGTCACAATCAGAGAGACACAATCGGAGAGAAACAATCAGAGAGACACAATCAGAGAGTCACAATCAGAGAGACACAATCAGAGAGTCACAATCAGAGAGACACAATCGGAGAGACACAATCAGAGAGGCACAATCAGAGAGTCACAATCAGAGAGTCACAATCAGAGAGTCACAATCAGAGAGACACAATCAGAGAGTCACAATCGGAGAGTCACAATCAGAGAGGCACAATCAGAGAGACATAATCAGAGAGTCACAATCAGAGAGGCACAATCAGAGAGTCACAATCAGAGAGACACACTCAGAGAGTCACAATCAGACTCACAATCACAGAGTCACAATCGTGGAGACACACTCAGAGAGACACAATCAGAGAGTCACAATCAGAGAGACACAATCAGAGAGACACAATCAGAGAGTCACAATCAGAGAGACACAATCATGGAGACACACTCAGAGAGACACAATCAGAGAGACACAATCAGAGAGACACAATCGTGGAGACACACTCAGAGAGACACAATCAGAGAGTCACAATCAGAGAGACACAATCGTGGAGACACAATCAGAGAGACACAATCAGAGAGACACAATCAGAGAGACACAATCAGAGAGGCACAATCAGGGAGACACAATCAGAGTGTCACAATCAGAGAGGCTCAATCAGAGAGTCACAATCAGAGAGACACAATCAGAGAGTCACAATCAGAGAGGCACAATCAGAGAGTCACAATCAGAGAGACACAATCAGAGAGACACAATCAGAGAGACACAATCAGAGAGTCACAATCAGAGAGGCACAATCAGAGAGTCACAATCAGGGAGATACAATCAGAGAGACACAATCAGAGAGACACAATCAGAGAGTCACAATCAGAGAGTCACAATCAGAGAGACACAATCGTGGAGACACAATCAGAGAGACACAATCAGAGAGTCACACTCAGAGAGACACACTCAGAGAGACACACTCAGAGAGACACAATCAGAGAGTCACAATCAGAGAGACACAATCAGAGAGTCACAATCAGAGAGACACAATCAGAGAGACACAATCGGAGAGACACAATCGGAAAGACACAATCAGAGAGTCACAATCAGAGAGTCACAATCAGAGAGTCACAATCAGAGAGACACAATCAGAGAGTCACAATCAGAGAGACACAGTCAGAGAGTCACAATCAGAGAGTCACAATCAGAGAGACACAATCAGAGAGACACAATCAGAGAGTCACAATCAGAGAGACACAATCAGAGAGTCACAATCAGAGAGACACAATCAGAGAGTCACAATCAGAGAGTCACAATCAGAGAGACACAATCAGAGAGTCACAATCAGAGAGACACAATCAGAGAGTCACAATCAGAGAGACACAATCAGAGAGTCACAATCAGAGAGACACAATCGGAGAGACACAATCAGAGAGGCACAATCAGAGAGTCACAATCAGAGAGTCACAATCAGAGAGACACAATCAGAGAGTCACAATCAGAGAGACACAATCAGAGAGTCACAATCAGAGAGACACAATTGGAGAGACACAATCAGAAAGACACAATCAGAGAGTCACAATCAGAGAGTAACAATCAGAGAGTCACAATCAGAGAGACACAATCAGAGAGTCACAATCAGAGAGACACAATCAGAGAGACACAATCAGAGAGTCACAATCAGAGAGACACAATCAGAGAGACACAATCAGAGAGTCACAATCAGAGAGACACAATCGGAGAGACACAATCAGAAAGACACAATCAGAGAGTCACAATCAGAGAGTCACAATCAGAGAGTCACAATCAGAGAGACACAATCAGAGAGTCACAATCGGAGAGTCACAATCAGAGAGGCACAATCAGAGAGACATAATCAGAGAGTCACAATCAGAGAGGCACAATCAGAGAGTCACAATCAGAGAGACACACTCAGAGAGTCACAATCAGAGTCACAATCACAGAGTCACAATCGTGGAGACACACTCAGAGAGACACAATCAGAGAGTCACAATCAGAGAGTCACAATCAGAGAGACACAATCAGAGAGTCACAATCAGAGAGACACAATCAGAGAGTCACAATCAGAGAGACACAATCGGAGAGAAACAATCAGAGAGACACAATCAGAGAGTCACAATCAGAGAGACACAATCAGAGAGTCACAATCAGAGAGACACAATCGGAGAGACACAATCAGAGAGGCACAATCAGAGAGTCACAATCAGAGAGTCACAATCAGAGAGTCACAATCAGAGAGACACAATCAGAGAGTCACAATCGGAGAGTCACAATCAGAGAGGCACAATCAGAGAGACATAATCAGAGAGTCACAATCAGAGAGGCACAATCAGAGAGTCACAATCAGAGAGACACACTCAGAGAGTCACAATCAGACTCACAATCACAGAGTCACAATCGTGGAGACACACTCAGAGAGACACAATCAGAGAGTCACAATCAGAGAGACACAATCAGAGAGACACAATCAGAGAGTCACAATCAGAGAGACACAATCATGGAGACACACTCAGAGAGACACAATCAGAGAGACACAATCAGAGAGACACAATCGTGGAGACACACTCAGAGAGACACAATCAGAGAGTCACAATCAGAGAGACACAATCGTGGAGACACAATCAGAGAGACACAATCAGAGAGACACAATCAGAGAGACACAATCAGAGAGTCACAATCAGGGAGACACAATCAGAGTGTCACAATCAGAGAGGCTCAATCAGAGAGTCACAATCAGAGAGACACAATCAGAGAGTCACAATCAGAGAGGCACAATCAGAGAGTCACAATCAGAGAGACACAATCAGAGAGACACAATCAGAGAGACACAATCAGAGAGTCACAATCAGAGAGGCACAATCAGAGAGTCACAATCAGGGAGATACAATCAGAGAGACACAATCAGAGAGACACAATCAGAGAGTCACAATCAGAGAGTCACAATCAGAGAGACACAATCGTGGAGACACAATCAGAGAGACACAATCAGAGAGTCACACTCAGAGAGACACACTCAGAGAGACACACTCAGAGAGACACAATCAGAGAGTCACAATCAGAGAGACACAATCAGAGAGTCACAATCAGAGAGACACAATCGTGGAGACACAATCAGAGAGACACAATCAGAGAGACACAATCAGAGAGACACAATCAGAGAGTCACAATCAGGGAGACACAATCAGAGTGTCACAATCAGAGAGGCTCAATCAGAGAGTCACAATCAGAGAGACACAATCAGAGAGTCACAATCAGAGAGGCACAATCAGAGAGTCACAATCAGAGAGACACAATCAGAGAGACACAATCAGAGAGACACAATCAGAGAGTCACAATCAGAGAGGCACAATCAGAGAGTCACAATCAGGGAGATACAATCAGAGAGACACAATCAGAGAGACACAATCAGAGAGTCACAATCAGAGAGTCACAATCAGAGAGACACAATCGTGGAGACACAATCAGAGAGACACAATCAGAGAGTCACACTCAGAGAGACACACTCAGAGAGACACACTCAGAGAGACACACTCAGAGAGACACAATCAGAGAGTCACAATCAGAGAGACACAATCAGAGAGTCACAATCAGAGAGACACAATCGTGGAGACACAATCAGAGAGACACAATCAGAGAGACACAATCAGAGAGACACAATCAGAGAGTCACAATCAGGGAGACACAATCAGAGTGTCACAATCAGAGAGGCTCAATCAGAGAGTCACAATCAGAGAGACACAATCAGAGAGTCACAATCAGAGAGGCACAATCAGAGAGTCACAATCAGAGAGACACAATCAGAGAGACACAATCAGAGAGACACAATCAGAGAGTCACAATCAGAGAGTCACAATCGGAGAGTCACAATCAGAGAGGCACAATCAGAGAGACATAATCAGAGAGTCACAATCAGAGAGGCACAATCAGAGAGTCACAATCAGAGAGACACACTCAGAGAGTCACAATCAGACTCACAATCACAGAGTCACAATCGTGGAGACACACTCAGAGAGACACAATCAGAGAGTCACAATCAGAGAGACACAATCAGAGAGACACAATCAGAGAGTCACAATCAGAGAGACACAATCATGGAGACACACTCAGAGAGACACAATCAGAGAGACACAATCAGAGAGACACAATCGTGGAGACACACTCAGAGAGACACAATCAGAGAGTCACAATCAGAGAGACACAATCGTGGAGACACAATCAGAGAGACACAATCAGAGAGACACAATCAGAGAGACACAATCAGAGAGTCACAATCAGGGAGACACAATCAGAGTGTCACAATCAGAGAGGCTCAATCAGAGAGTCACAATCAGAGAGACACAATCAGAGAGTCACAATCAGAGAGGCACAATCAGAGAGTCACAATCAGAGAGACACAATCAGAGAGACACAATCAGAGAGACACAATCAGAGAGTCACAATCAGAGAGGCACAATCAGAGAGTCACAATCAGGGAGATACAATCAGAGAGACACAATCAGAGAGACACAATCAGAGAGTCACAATCAGAGAGTCACAATCAGAGAGACACAATCGTGGAGACACAATCAGAGAGACACAATCAGAGAGTCACACTCAGAGAGACACACTCAGAGAGACACACTCAGAGAGACACAATCAGAGAGTCACAATCAGAGAGACACAATCAGAGAGTCACAATCAGAGAGACACAATCAGAGAGACACAATCAGAGAGTCACAATCAGAGAGACACAATCAGAGAGTCACAATCAGAGAGACACAATCAGAGAGACACAATCAGAGAGTCACAATCAGAGAGTCACAATCAGAGAGACACAATCGTGGAGACACAATCAGAGAGACACAATCAGAGAGTCACACTCAGAGAGACACACTCAGAGAGTCACACTCAGAGAGACACACTCAGAGAGACACACTCAGAGAGACACAATCAGAGAGACACAATCAGAGAGTCACAATCAGAGAGGCACAATCAGAGACTCACAATCAGAGAGTCACAATCAGAGAGTCACAATCAGAGAGACACAATCAGAGAGTCACAATCAGAGAGGCACAATCAGAGAGTCACAATCAGAGAGACACAATCAGAGAGACACAATCAGAGAGCTCTGGTTTCCTCCCACTGTCCAAAGATGTGCAGGTTAGGTGGATTGGCCAGGATAAATCTCCCTTACTGTCTAGGGATCTTCAGGTTAGGTTATGGGATTAAGGGGATAGGGAGGTAGGCAAGGATAGATTGCCCATTCAAAGGTTCGGTGCAGACTCGATGGGCAGAATGGCCTCCTTCTGCACTGTAGGGATCTATGATTTTCTAAGATGCACTGTCCACATCAAACACTCCAGGGCAGGTACAGCATGGGGTTAGATACAGAGTAAAGCTCCCTCTACACTGACCCCATCAAACACTCCCAGGACAGGTACAGCACGGGGTTAGATACAGAGTAAAGCTCCCTCTACACTGTCCCCATGAAACACTCCCAGGACAGGTACAGCACGGAGTTAGATACAGAGTAAAGCTCCCTCGACACTGTCCCCATCAAACACTCCCAGGGCAGGTACAGCACGGGGTTAGATACAGAGTAAAGCTCCCTCAACACTGTCCCCATCAAACACTCCCAGGACAGGTACAGCACGGGGTGAGAGACAGAGTAAAGCTCCCTCTACACTGTCCCCATCAAACACTCCCAGGACAGATACAGCACGGGGTTAGATACAGAGTAAAGCTCCCTCGACACTGTCCCCATCAAACACTCCCAGGACAGGTACAGCACGGGGTTAGATACAGAGTAAAGCTCCCTCTACACTGTCCCCATCAAACACTCCCAGGACAGATACAGCACGGGGTTAGATACAGAGTAAAGCTCCCTCGACACTGTCCCCATCCAACACTCCCAGGACAGTTACAGCACGGGGTTAGATACAGAGTAAAGCTCCCTCTACACTGTCCCCATCAAACACTCCCAGGACAGGTACAGCACGGGGTTAGATACAGAGTAAAGCTCCCTCTACACGCTCCCCAGCAAACACTCCCAGGACAGGTACAGCACGGGGTCAGATACAGAGTAAAGCTCCCTCTACACTGTCCCCATCAAACACTCCCAGGACAGGTACAGCACGGGGTTAGATACAGAGTAAAGCTCCCTCTACACTGTCCCCATCAAACACTCCCAGGACAGGTACAGCACAGGGTTAGATACAGAGTTAAGCTCCCTCTACACTGTCCCCAGCAAACACTCCCAGGACAGGTACAGCACGGGGTTAGATACAGAGTTAAGCTCCCTCTACACTGTCCCCAGCAAACACTCCCAGGACAGGTACAGCACGGGGTGAGATACAGAGTAAAGCTCCGTCCACACTGTCCCCATCAAACACTCCCAGGACAGGTACAGCACGGGGTTAGATACAGAGTAAAACTCCCTCTACGCTGTCCCCATCAAACACTCCCAGGACAGGTACAGCACGGGGTTAGATACAGAATAAAGCTCTCTCTACACCGTCCCCATCAAACACTCCCAGGACAGGTACAGCAGGGGGTTAGATACTTTAGGTCTATTTTAGGACTATTTTCAATAACTACTCTGTTAGAAAGGAAGTAATACCGTATTCTGGAAACCATTTGGGGTTTTTTACATTGAGTCTAAGAGCTCAAAAGGGGATAGTCTTGTCAGTTTAGTGAGTTCTAATTGATTGCAGTCCATGGAGGCTTCCACAGTGCTCCCTTTGGTCAGGCGTGGAATCATCGAGAGCAACATCTGGATTCCACCTTTAACTACACATGGGGGGACTCAAAAGAGTTGCTGGCAGTTTGAGAAAGGCAATGACAGTGAATTTGACTGTTCCCTCCACCATTCCTACTGAAAACTCGGGTCATTATTTTACACCCCTCGTTCTCTTTACCTTCAACGCTCGAAATGAACAGGTATCTAGAAAGCAGTTGTAACCGTTCATCAAAAGGTCACTGTCTAAGCCCCAACATCAGACGGGGAAAATCGGCACTCTCTCCTGTCCAATTGCAGGATCTGTCTCCCAAAACTGAACTGCAGCTGGGATCTAACTCGTGCCCTGAATAATTTTTGATTTCTGTGTTGTTGAAGTGGAACTGAGACTGTGGTGAGTGAATCTACCTTCGATCTGAGATTGCCTGGACTCTCAACACAACACAATAACACAAGCCCTCTCGCATGACAGACAGGATATTGATGACCTGTGACCTCCAGGGTGTGAGCTGAGGATTGGCGATAAGGGCCCCCAAGTCAAAGGAGTTTTACCAGTCAGTCATCTCAATCCAGCTGCCAGTGAGTTGAAACACAGCTGGGAACAGCTCATAATTCACTGCTCATTGAATCATCTCAGGCAACGAGACAAAGATGGATGGGTGGAATTGGAAAGGAAAAGGCAAGGAAAATGACCCGCAGGCTGTGGTTACAGAAGCAATCCCAGAGTTAGAGAAACAAGTCACCAATCTCTTCATTCGCCGAGTGGAAGATTACTCAGACATCATTTCACTCCTTATTCTGCCCAATCTCACTTGTTGATGCCCCGGGAGTTGATTAAAATCTTGGCTTCCAATGATCGAAGAAAGCAGGCGCAGGGTCAAAGATCACCAAGACGAAACCTTTTCGCAGCAGTGATTATTTTTGTGTCAAGTCCAATAAAGTAGCTTCTTTCTCCTCGGTCTTGCTCCAGGCCACCTTCCCCCAGCTTCAACATTAGACATTACAGCGCAGGAAAGACCTTTGTAGTTCACAACACACGATGATGACAGTGCCTACTTTGGCCGTGGGAATATTGGGGTTTGGCAGTGGTATTGTTTTAGCCAATCCCCCAATGGGAAGATCAGGACGAAGAACCAAAAAAAGTGTGGGGGGGGGGGGCTTCTGCCCGTGTTGTGAAATGAGCAACTGGGGGAAAGTGACCAAGTAAATATCAGCAAGAAGTCTTACAACACCAGGTTCAAGTCCAACAGGTTTATCTGGAATCACTAGCTTTCGGAGCGCAGCACACCTGATGAAGGAGCTACGCTCCGAAAGCTAGTGATTCGAAACAAACCTGTTGGGCTTTAACCCTGGTGTTGTAAGACTTCTTACTGTGCTCAGCGCAGTCCAGCGCCGGCATCTTCACATCAAGTAAATAGCAGCAGCGATGGTATGAGACCCTTAAGGGCCTCAATGGTGGCGGGCTGGGAATGCAAGAACACAAGAAATAGGAGCAGGAGGTGACCATTCGGCCCATTGAATCTGCTCCGCCATTCAAAACTATCATGGCTGATCTTGGGATTCAACTCCACTTCCCCGTTTGTTCTCCGTTTCCATTAATTCTCGAAGAAGCCAATAATCTGTCTATCCCAGCCCTTAAATATACCCAACCTTGGAGCACCCACTGCTCTCTGAGCGAGAGAATTGCAAAGATTCACAACCCTGTGAGGAAGTAGATTCTCCTCATCTCAGTCCTGAATGATCGGGCCCCTTATCCCGGGACTCCCCCCACCCCCCCCCGGTTTAGATTACCCAATCTCTCAACGTCCACAGTCAAACCCTTTCAGAATTTTGTATGTTTCAATGAGATCGCCTCATTCTTCCAAACACCAGAGAGAATAGACCCAATTTACTCAGCTTCTCATCATAGAACAACCCCCCTCATCCCAAGGATCATTTTTAGTGAACCTTTTCTGTACCGCCTCCAAAGCAATTACACCCTTAAATCTGGAGACCACAATTGGGCCGAGTACTCCAGATGTGGTCTCACCTAAACCCTGTACAATTCTGGCAAGACTTCTTTGTTCTTGTACTCCAGTCCCCTTGCAATAAAGGCAGACATGTCATTTGCCTTCCTTGCTTCCTAGCTTTTTGTGTTCCTTGTACAAGCAGACCAAAGTCTCTTTGAACATCAACACGAGTTTCTCACCTTCAAAAAAATATTGTGATTTTATATTTGTGCGCTCAATGTGAATAAGTTCCACACTTCCTTACATTTTGCTCCATCTGCCATCCTGTTGCCCACTCATTTGAACTGTCTATATTTCTACAGCCTGTGTCCTTTCCACCTATCTTGACATCATCTGCAAACTTAGATGTAATGCTCACTGTCTCCATCTAAGTCATTAATATGGATTGTAAATAGCTGGTGCCCCAACACAGACACTTGCAGCACTCTACCATTCACTGCCTGCCAACTTGAAAAAATCCCCATCTCTGCCCACTCTTTGTGTTCTATCCATTCCTCTATCCATGCTAGTATGTTACCCCAACCCCATGGGTCCTTATTTTCCCTAATACCTTTTGTGCACCATTGTCAAATGTCTTTTGGAAATCCAGGTATACTGCATCTACAGGTTCCCCTTTCACTACCCTACTAATTGCACCCTCAAAACTTTGTCAAATAGGATTTCCCTTTAGTAAAACCATGTTGATTTGTTCTAATTACACAATGTTCTATGTGGATTGTTACGGCTCCCTTAATAGATTCCAGCATTTTCCCAACATCTAATGTTCCGCTAAGTGTAGTTCACTGTCTTCTCTCTCCCCCCCTTTCCTGAAAAGTGGTGTAACATTTGCCAACTTCTCAAACTCTGAATTCTCGAAGCCAGCATATCCACTATCTCGGAGGTTGAGTGGATTGGGCCTGTTCTCACCGGAGTTTAGAAGTTTAGGAGAGGTGACCTTATCGAGACATCAGGATTCTCAGGGGACTCGACAGGGTCGATGTTGAGAGGAGGAATTTCTTCTCTGAGAGGGGAGTGAATCTGTGGAATTCTTCACCGCAGAGAGCTGGAGAGGCTGGGTCGTTTAGTGCGTTCATGGCTGAGATGGACAGATTTTTAATCAGGAAAGGAATCCAGGGTTATGGGGATAAGGCAGTAAAGTGGAGTTGAGATTGGATCAGCCACACAGCCTCGATGGGCCAAATGGCCTACTTCTGCTTCTCCGGCTTATGGCCTGATGGTCTAGAGATGAGGAGTGAGTCACTTGTGCGAGTGGTGTGCAAGTCTCCTGATCGTACTCACATAGCAGGACTTGCCACTTCCTTCCGTGTTGCTGTCTGTTATTGTGATGTAAGTGAGAATACCGACTCGGATTAATAATCCTATCAATAACAGCTGGGAATGCTACTTAAATCCCGTTAATTCTATTTAATGTCTGCTCAAATTTATTTCCCTTGGGAACTTTTATTCTGTGAAAATTCACAAATCTAATTTGACTGAGATTTGCCATCTTTAAATTGTAAACAAAATTGGCGAGATAGAATTTGGCATTTGGTTTGGTGTTGGTTTGCCTGCCTGCAGGATGACAAACCTGGAACCCACAACTTTGCTTTTTAATACTCGACATTGATCACGTTGAATTTAGAAATGTGAAAGCCAATGGTGAAGTAACTCTTTGAAGAATGATTGTGTGTTATTGGTTAATAGAACCAGCAGAGAGAGTGTGGTTAACTCACATCTGGTGCTGCATTACACGTATTGGCATTGTGTACCTTGTGGCGCCCTATTATGTATTTTCATTTTATTTTATTTTCTTTCATGTGCTAAATGATCTGTTTGAGCTGCTCGCAGAACAATACTTTTCACTGAACCTCGGTACACGTGACAGTAAAACAATCCAAATCCATTACCGACTGGAATAACCTGAATTAATTCCTCTTGCCAATCGGAAGGGGAATTTAAACTAAATGTCACGGCGGGCTAATGCTGCTGAAAAGAGAGGCATGTTGAAGTTTTTTGTCTCACACTCATCAGGACAAATGCAAGAACACCAAATTTCAAACAATCTCGACAATTTAGACTGCAGGAGAAAAGGGGGAAACAACTCTGATTGGTCGAGGCATTGCCATGGGGAAGGTGTCAGGGACCAATAGGCTCTCCAAGCTTCCGGGTAATTCAAAAAGGCACAAGGTTTGAACATATTCCCTTTGTTTGCAGTGAGCTAGTTCCTTTGAAAGTCTGATTTCTATCAGAGTGCGAATTGGGAAAATGTACAGCAAGTGATGCCTTGGAGGGAAGGTTGGCTTTATTGGGGCTCTGGAGCATATATCACCTGCTCGCAACATCCTTAATGCTTTAATATCAGGTTCCAGCATTTGGGTCAGCGGGAAGGAATTCTACAGGCTCAGTGAATTACAGAGGGATGATCAATCTCACATCAATCATTGAGAAGCTCCTACACTCCTCCGCTGACCCTGATTGCTCAGCAACACAAGTTAAAAGCATAATTGCCCCACTTAAACCAATAAATCACCGTTACCAGCACTTTAATGGGAGATCGATCAAGGATACCAATGTTTCAATCTACCTCCCTGGTTTCAGCTCACTCACCTCTGTGAAAAATGCCCGTTTGATGAGTTCAAACCCGTCGCTGGGCTTTGTAAATGTGAACAGAATCAACAGCCTCCTAGCAATGGAAAAGGAAGTGAACAGGAGACCTCTGTAGGGACAGTGGATGTCAACCCAGCAGAGTACGACTCATCTGCTACAGGGCCAGCGTGACAGTGAGTATAAATTAGCAGAGAGCCACTGGAGGAGAGTCGCAGGGGCCACTGAATGTCAGAAATGTTTCTATATATGGGGCAGCACGGCGGCGCAGTGGTTAGCACAGCTGCCTCACGCCGCCGAGGACCCGGGTTCGATCCCGGCTCTGGGTCACTGTCCGTGTGGAGTTTGCACATTCTCCCCGTGTCTGCGTGGGTTTCACCCCCACAACCCAAAGATGTGCAGGTTAGGTGGATTGGCCACGCTAGATTGCCACTTAATTGGAAAAAATGAATTGGGTACTGTAAATTTATTTTAAAAAAGAAAACAAAAGAAATGTTTGTTTATATTGAATTATGTCTATTGCAGCAATGTTATTAAAACTTAGGTTAAGGTAACCAGATTATCGGCGGCGCACAGTTTGCTGGGGGCGAAATAGTATCTCCCCCCCCCCCCCACTTGTCATTGGGATATTCCATTGAAGCTACTACACACCACTGGCGATTCTGCGGGTAGGGACACACTCCCAGCGGGAAACGGGAATCCCAAGGGCTGGAGAATTCCGGCCTATATGTCTGCTACAGCGGTGATTAACGGGTTAACAGCTAGGCAGGCTGTGATGTTACTCATGGGAGGGGCTGGGTCTGTTTTCTAGTTTTGTTTTCAGCCCTGCCCCGTGTCTATTGTTTTTAGTTTGGTTTTGAAAATTCCTCTCTGGGTTCTGAGGAGAGGAGGTGTGTTTCTCAGACTGACTTGTGAAAGCTTCTCTCCCAAGGACTTTGTGAAAAAATCCATAAGCCATTGAGTGTTAACTGTATTAATACGTGGCATTTGTATTAAGTGGCATTTGACCTGTGTGTGCTTTATTGAACTTTTAGAAGTAGATGGAAAAGTCAAAGACCTGGCTTTATTTTTTGAACTGTTAATTGAAAAGCTGATTTTTCTTGGGTTTAAATGGGTAAATTCAGTGTTAATAGTAAAGTTTGTTTCACTATAAATGATCCCCAGTTGTCAGTGGAACCATTCCTGGGGCTGAAATATCCTTTCCTCCCAGTTTATAAATTGAATAATTATTGGGGTCTTGTCTGGTTTCCGAATGTAAATTGGGGTCTGGGTCGCGTAACAATGGCTCTATTTAGTAATGGGGTCTGGAGACACAGACTGGGGGTCTGGAGACACGGACTGAGGGTCTGGAGACACGGACTGAGGGTCTGGAGACAGGGACTGAGCCATGTCTGCTGGTCTTGGAGCTGTGGGGTTAGGTTCGGGAAGTCCCCAGACTAGTTCAGCCTGTGAACAGGGTGATGAAAAGTAATCTCAGTTAATAAGGAGAGAGACAACAGCTTCTCGTGCGTGACGTGTGTATGAAACACGGACTTTCTCCGCCCAGTGACCGGGAGGGGGGTGGGGAGGAGGGAGGGAGGGGGGGAGGGGCAGTGAAGTGGTGCAACACGAGAGAATTAAAAATTCGAAGAACTTCAGGACCTTCCAAAAGGTTTTACAGCCAATAGTCTGATAAAAAGATAAACAGCGGACGTCTCCCTGGGCGAGATTCTCCGCTTCGCAGGCAGCGCGCCCACGGGATTCCCGACAGCGTGCGGGTGGCCACAATGGGAAGCCCCATCGACTGGTTGCAGGAACGGAGATTCCCGCTGCCGGCGGGGGCAGACTGTGCCGGAAAACACGGCTGCAGGACCGGGGAATCCCTCCCAAGACATGTGAGGAGGAAATCGTACAGCCTCTGGAACCGGGTCCGTCGTTCAAAATGATCAAGACGGAATTTACTTTCCTGCCAGACCCCATGTCTGTTGACTCTCTCGATGTCTCAAACAACCCTCTCGAGTAGAGAATTTCAAAGATTCACCACCCTCTCAGTCCGAAATGACCAACCCCGTTACCCTGGGACTGCAACCTATGGTTCTGAACTAGAGACTTCAGCATCTCTGCTGTCAAAACCCTCTGTGGATCTGATAGTTTCCAATTAGATAACCTCTCATTCTTCAAATCTCCCAGCAGCAAATGAGCCCAGTCTACTCAACCTACCCTCTCACCCCAGAAACCAGCTCAGTGAACTTTCATTGCTGCCTCTTGGGAAAGTACACCATTTCTGTATGTTTGGAGAGCTGAACTGTTCACAGTGTTCCAGATGTGGTCTGTGCGATTACAGCAAGACTCCTTATTCCAACAGTCAAACCTTCTTCCAATAACATGAGCCATGCCATTTGACTTTCGAATTGCCAGCTGTACCTGAGCTAATCACTGCTGTAATAGAGGCAACAAACTTAACCCACAAAAACATCCCACAGAGAATGATGTGTTTGTGACCAGATGATCTGAATTTAGCAACAAAAACAGAAAACGCTGGCCAATCTCAGCAGGTCTGACAGTATCTGTGGAGAGAGGAGGGAGCTGGCGTTTCGAGTCTGGATGGCTCTGTGTCAAAGCGAGAGAGCTGGAAATAGGATCACATTTATCCTGTTGTCCTTGGAGGGGGGGGGGGGGTTGGTGGAGCGGTGGGAGTGGATAGAGCCAGTGATAGGTGGAGATTGACAAAGATGTTGTGGACAGAAAGACAAAAGGGAATGTAAATGGGGCTGATTGAGGCTAAGAAGGGGCTGATACTGGCAAATAAAGAGATTAGAATGTGTGGATGGCAGAACAAAGGTGAGCCGTGTGTCAAAGGGCAACTCGGAACAGACGGCCCAAGTGGGGTGGGGGGAGGGGGACACTGGTGAGGGAAAAGCAGATCAATGGAAGAAATGAAAATAAATTGATAGAAATAATACTGGGGGGGGGGGGGGGGGGGGGGGGGGGGGGGGGGGGGTAAGGTGGAGGAGAGAGTTCACAGTCTGAAGTTGTTGAACTCAATGTTCAGTCTGGAAGGCTGGAACGTGTCTAATCGGAAGATGAGGTGTTGTTCCTCCAGTTTGTGTTGGGCTTCACTGGAACTTTGCAGCAGGCCAAGGACGGACATGTGGACGTGAGGGCAGGACGATGAGTTAAAATGGCAGCGACAGGAAGGTCTGGGTCCTGCTCCCGGACGGACCGAGGGTGTTGTGCAAAGCGGTCACCCAGTCTGCATTTAGTCTGATCTATCTTTGGGCATTGATGAAGGAGGCAGCATCTTACACACAAACTGCCAAATGGGACGATCCTTTTCATGTACAAGCGGCGTAATAGAAATGGAAACTGAACAGGTCAAAGCAGAGCCAGAGATTCTCAAAGTCCCGAAGGTTAAAGTACCGTACATGCAAGATGCTAAATCCCTATCTATATTGTACAGGGGGGAGCAGCGATGTACTGGGCAGTATTCACCTCCACCACTTGGTGGTGCTCTATTCATCTTACACTCCAGGCCTCTCCGAAATTCACAGTCCAGAATACACCATTCTCCCAACAAGTCAATGTCAATGTTCACGTTCCGAACCAGCCTCCCCCACCCTTCCCTATTCCTCTATCCTTTTGTCCCTCATGTGTTGACTGAACCTCCTCTTCCCTGGATCGAATCTGTTCACCTCAACCACCCCCTGTGGCCGATATTCCCGTTTCTGAGATGTGGGCCTCGCTGCCTTGGCCAGCGTTTATTGCCCATCCCTAATTGCCCGCAGGCAGGTGGCAACGGGCCTCTCCTGAACAACTGCACTCGCTGTGGGGAGGGGAATTTCCACCGAGTTCCCTTTGGGAGCTGTTAGGGACTATCTTTGTATTTATGCCCCAAGGTTTGGAATTCCCCACAAATGGGAACATATCTCCACATTCACCTCATCAAACTGGTTAATTATTAACTGGTTCATTTGGATAAACCTGTGTTTCGGGTTTCTTATTGGCCGCCTCTTGGCCGCACGGTAGCACAGTGGTTAGCACTGTAGCTTCACAACTCCGGGGTCCCAGGTTTGACTCCTGGCTCGGGTCACAGTCTGTGCGGAGTCTGCACGTTCTGCGTGCGTTTCCTCCGGATGCTCCGGTTTCCTCCTGCAAGTCCCGAAAGAGATACCGTGAATAATATTTTTTTTAAAAGAATACGTGCTGTAAAGACTCGAAGATGGGATTCAGTTTATTTCCAAAAGTCAGTTGATAATTTTAGTCTAAGAATGTTAATGACTGGAACAGCTCCATTGATGGGGGTGTTACGTTTTACAGAAAGAGTGATGTTATATATTGTTGTATTATCTGTAAAGAGTTAGGAATTAATTATGATGTAAGTGTTCCAGGGGGCCACATTTCATGGTTACATGGGAGAGTCACGTGATATGTAACAACCAATTCATATTGGTCTTTCCTTTGTACAAGCAGCATGGCAAATATTAAACATAAAGAGCTCTCATCTTTCAAAGCTTCAAGTATGATTATTACCAATATCTGGGAACCAAAAGGACATCAAGAACAAATAACAGTGTGAGTGTGTTTATTTGTGTGTATGTGTGTCTATGTTTGTGTGTGCCGGACTGCGAACAGGATCAGGATCTGCTGTGATGCCTTTCCCATTCAATAGCCTGTTGTTCCTCGTGGTCAAGACTTACTTGTGAGAGGTTCTGATGGATTCTGGAACCTGTGAAATGCGCTGGAGAAAGAGTCCGCCTTCCTTTCAAATCTCTCCTCAGCCTCTCCCCCCACAACATTCCGAGATCTCTGCGCTCCTCCAATTGTATGCATCTTGCACATCCCAATTTTAATTGCTCCACCATTTGTGGCCTGCCTGAGCTCTAACCTCTCCAATTCCTGACTAAAATCCCTCCCTGTCCTCCTCAAAATCAACCTCCTTGACCAGGTTTTTAATCCACTGCCAACCTATCCATTCATGTGAGTCCGTGTTAAATTCCGACTGAGAATTGTCCCTGTGAAACCCCTGGGGGGTGGGGAGGTTTGATTCGGGTAAAGATGTACAGATGCAAGAAAGAGTGAAGAAATAAAGAATAACATTCGCCAGTCTCTGAATTCTGAATATTTTGGAAAAGCTGAATCTGAGTGTCGAGAATTATATATCACAATCTTAAAACAATGTTCAGGTTTGAAATGCAATATCTGTTAGAATGGAACAAAAGTGGAGGTTGAGTGAGATCAGGCTGCACAATGGGATTTGTTGTTTTAACAGAAGCTGGATGATTCACTGACAAACATCTCGCTATTTTCCAATGCCACATTTAAGGGGAAGTTAGAAATCCCCACGATGGAAAGGGGAATAAAGATTGTGATGATGATGTTACGAGTGGGGGCGAGAGGCAAAACACAACACCTTTATTTTCAGCCCCTTGCCAACCAATCAGTACTTTTCCCCTGTAGAATACATATTTATAATCATTTGAAATTTTGTATTCTTGTGCTTATCCCAATGAATGCAATATAAAAACATCAACAACATCTCTCTTTTCAGATAGTTTGTAGTTCCACATACTTCACACCTTGGCAAAAGAAACATCTCCAGCAACCTCCTAATGGATTTATTGGTGACTATCGATATTTATTGACAAATATATTTATCTTCTGTTTATTGTTCCTTGTTCTGGTCGCACCTTCGCTTGGAAACACCTCAAACTACCCTGTCAAACACTTGCACTAATTAAAGCTCTCTGTTAGGTATCCCCCTTCCTCCCCTTTCTACAGAAAAGAGCCCCACTCTGATTAATCATCTCTGATGTTATAATCTCTCAATTGGTATCGTCCTTGATAACCTTTCTCCGTTTGTATCCTCAGAACCAGATTTTAAACATTAATTTATGGGTTGTGGACGTCGCTGGTTAGGCCAGCATTCATTGCCCATCCCTAGTTGTTCTTCAGAAGGTGGTGATGAGCTGCCTTCTTGAACCGCTGCAGTCCCGGAGGTGTAGGTACACCCACAGTGCTGTTAGGGACGGAGTTCCAGGATGTTGCCCCAGCGACAGTGAAGGAACGGCCGATATATTTCCAAGTCAGGGTGGTGAGTGGCTTGGAGGGGAACCTCCAGGTGGTGGGGTTCCCAGGTATCTGCTGCTCCTGTCCTACTAGATGGTAGTGGCCATGGGTTTGGAAGGTGCTGCCGAAGGAACCTTGCAGTGCATCTTGCAGATGGTACACACGGCTGCCACTGTTCGGCGGTGGTGGAGGGTTTGAATGTTTGTGGAAGGGGTAGAAATCAAAAGAGCTGCTTTGTCCTGAGTGATGTTGAGCTTCTTGAGTGTTGTTGGAGCTGCGCTCATCCAGGCAAGTGGAGAGTATTCCATCACACTCCTGACTTGTGCCTTGTAGATGGTGGACAGACATTGTGGAGTCAGGAGGTGAGTTACTCACTGCAGGATTCCCAGCCTCTGACCTGCCCTGGTAGCCACAGCATTAATCTGGCTAGTCCAGTTCAGTGATCAATGGTAACCCCCAGGATGTTGATTGTGGGGGATTCAGCGATGGTAACGCTATTGAATGTCAAGGGGCGATGGTTAGATCCTCTCTTGTAGGAGATGGTCAGTGTCTGGCACGTGTGTGGCGCGAATGTAACTTGTCACTTGTCAGCCCCGAGCCTGGATATTGTCCGGGTTTCGCTGCATTTGGACAGGGACTGCGTCAGTATCAGGGGAGTCGTGAATGGTGCTGAACATTGTGCAGTCAATCGCAAACATCCCCCCTTCTGACCTTATGATGGAAAGAAGGTCATTGATGAAGCAGCTGAAGATGGTCGGGCCGAGGACACTACCCTGAGGAACTCCTGCAGTGATGTCCTGGAGCTGAGATGATTGACCTCCAACCACCACAACCACCTTCCTTTGTGCCGGGTATGACTCCAACCAGCGGAGAGCTTTCCCGGGATTCCCATTGACTCCAGTTTAGCTCGGGCTCCGTGATGCCGCACTCGGTCAAACGCTGCCTTGATGTCGAGGGCATTTAATCAGAGCCTCAAGTTCCTGATTATTTCCCTATTGACATTAATCCCAATCTCTGGATTAATACTTCACCACCTGGACCACTTAGCTGATCACAGAAGCAATTTTTGCATAATGATCATTTTGTCCCTTATATTGGGGCTAATCAGTGTCAGAAGCGTCAGTTATTACTGATGTCTCACTTAGTCAAACAAATTCATATTGTTACAGGCAGGCGAGTGAGGCAAAACTGAACCCTTTATTTCCTCGCCGTTAATCCCTCGGCAGAGGTGTTTCAATGTTTGAAATAGGCTGTGGCGTGTTCCCCCAAACTCTGCGAGATCAATTTTTCCAGCAAACTCTTTCAGGTTAAATCAGAAATAGTTTATTCATACATTCAAACCCGGTGAAGGTTCACAACTTCATATACACACATAAACTAGCTCACAATAAGAAGTTAGGAAAGAGGCGTTTTTACAGCTACAAATAATGTAAAAGAAAAAGCACCACAGATATGGATATCAGTTCATGTGAGTTCAGTGAGGATTCCTTCCCAGAGATTTACAGCTGAGGTGGGTTCAGCTAGCTACAGCAGGAGTTGCCGAATTTCTTTAAAATTGATGGCAACACAGGAAGATGAGGCTGGTGTTCAGAGACTTGGCCAGCTCAGCAGGATCCTCCAGGGAAAACAGACTCTAAGGAGGCTTAGACTTTATGTCGGTTGTTGGTCAACCTTGGGCCCTGCTGTGGTACTTACCCGTTGGAGTTAAGCAACCGACTGAGTTATGAGTCTGGAAGTGTAATAGTAAAACTTTCTAAAGACCAGAAGGTCATGTGATGTTACCCATTTATTGGTCAGTTTCAGGCTAACAAACAGTTTCTATGCCTTCGGTCAAAATCCACTTTTCACGGTAGGAGGTAAATGGTGGTTTTAGTCCCTCTATAGGTATAACAACTTTCAATGGTGTTCCCTTTAATATAGGGCCAGGCGGAGGAGACTGATCATCTGCTGATCCCTGGTTTTGTTGATTGCAATGCATCAAGGTGTGAGATTTGACAAGGATAAGGGTTGAGCTTTTGTCCTCTAACTGCTATTGGAGATTTCTAGAAACTTTTGAAACATATAACTCACAACAGCCAAAATTTGGTTCAGCAATGATGAAAAGATGGGGAGGAGAGAGCGAGATGGAAAGGTGGGGAGGAGGGAGAGCGATGGAAAGGTGGGGAGGAGAGAGCGAGATGGAAAGGTGGGGAGGAGAGAGCGAGATGGAAAGGTGGGGAGGAGAGAGCGCGGTGGAAAGGTGGGAAGGAGGGAGAGAGATGGGGAGGCTGAGAGGCGAGAGAGATGGGAGAGGTCGAGAGAGAGATGGAGAGTTTGGGAGGAGAGAAAAAGATGGGGAGGTCTGGAGGAGAGAGCGCGATGGAGAACTCAAGAGGAGAGAGAGATGGAGAGATGGGGTGGAGAGAGAGAGAGGTGGGGTGGAGAGAGAGAGAGAGAGATGGAGAGATGGGGAGGTCGAGAAGAACGAGAGAGATGAGAGAGATGGAGAATTCAAGAGGAGAGGGAAAGATGGAGAGATGGGGAGGAGAAAGAGAGACATGGAGAGGTTGAGAGGAGAAAGAGAGATGGAGAGGTTTAGGGATTGAATTAAGTGAGAGTTTATCAGATGCAGGAGTGTTCCCTGAGCACAGGCCACCTCGAATCTTGGAGCCAGAGTTATCCAGTTAATTTTGTTGTCTGGATATGTGAAGCTATTGAGAAATGTTCAATATTCCCAATCCAAGTCTGCATGTTGGAATGCCTCGTGTTAGCCCAGGATTGGTTCGATGATCCTGGAAGAGAGCTCTGAGTGCACTGGTCCACTCATACCGGACGAGTTGACAAACCGGCTGAACAAATCCACCCCTTCCAGTTCCCTCTCTGCCCCCTCACCCCTTCCAGTTCACTCTCTCCCCCTCACCCCTTCCAGTTCACTCTCTCTCCCCTCACCCCTTCCAGTTCACTCTCTCCCCTCCTCACCCCTTCCAGTTCCCTCTCTCTCCCCCCTCACCCCTTCCAGTTCACACTCTCCCCCCTCATCCCTTCCAGTTCACTCTCTCTCCCCCTCACCCCTTCCAGTTCACTCTCTCCCCCTCACCCCTTCCAGTTCACTCTCTCCCCCTCACCCCTTCCAGTTCACTCTCTCCCCCCTCACCCCTTCCAGTTCACTCTCTCCCCCCCTCACCCCTTCCAGTTCCCTCTCTCTCCCCCCTCACCCCTTCCAGTTCACACTCTCCCCCCTCACCCCTTCCAGTTCCCTCTCTCTCTCTCCTCACCCCTTCCAGTTCCCTCTCTCTCCCCCCTCACCCCTTCCAGTTCCCTCTCTCTCCCCCTCACCCCTTCCAGTTCCCTCTCTCTCCCCCCTCACCCCTTCCAGTTCCCTCTCTCTCCCCCCTCACCCCTTCCAGTTCCCTCTCTCCCCCCTCACCCCTTCCAGTTCCCTCTCTCTCCCCCCTCACCCCTTCCAGTTCACTCTCTCCCCCCCTCACCCCTTCCAGTTCCCTCTCTCTCCCCCCTCACCCCTTCCAGTTCACACTCTCCCCCCTCACCCCTTCCAGTTCCCTCTCTCTCTCCCCTCACCCCTTCCAGTTCCCTCTCTCTCCCCCCTCACCCCTTCCAGTTCCCTCTCTCTCCCCCCTCACCCCTTCCAGTTCCCTCTCTCCCCCCTCACCCCTTCCAGTTCACTCTCTCTCCCCTCACCCCTTCCAGTTCACTCTCTCTCCCCTCACCCCTTCCAGTTCACTCTCTCCCCCCTCACCCCTTCCAGTTCACTCTCTCCCCCCCTCACCCCTTCCAGTTCCCTCTCTCCCCCCTCACCCCTTCCAGTTCCCTCTCTCTCCCCCTCACCCCTTCCAGGTCACTCTCTCCCCCCTCACCCCTTCCAGTTCCCTCTCTCTCCCCTCACCCCTTCCAGTTCCCTCTCTCTCCCCTCACCCCTTCCAGTTCCCTCTCTCTCCCCTTACCCCTTCCAGTTCCCTCTCTCTCTCCCCTCACCCCTTCCAGTTCCCTCTCTCCCCCCTCACCCCTTCCAGTTCCCTCTCTCTCCCCCTCACCCCTTCCAGTTCCCTCTCTCTCCCCTCACCCCTTCCAGTTCCCTCTCTCTCCCCCCTCACCCCTTCCAGGTCACTCTCTCCCCCCTCACCCCTTCCAGTTCCCTCTCTCTCCCCTCACCCCTTCCAGTTCCCTCTCTCTCCCCCCTCACCCCTTCCAGTTCCCTCTCTCTCCCCCCTCACCCCTTCCAGTTCCCTCTCTCTCCCCCTCACCCCTTCCAGTTCACTCTCTCTCCCCTCACCCCTTCCAGTTCCCTCTCTCTCCCCCTCACCCCTTCCAGTTCACTCTCTCTCCCCTCACCCCTTCCAGTTCACTCTCTCTCCCCTCACCCCTTCCAGTTCACTCTCTCTCCCCTCACCCCTTCCAGTTCCGTCTCTCTCCCCCCTCACCCCTTCCAGTTCCCTCTCTCTCCCCCCTCACCCCTTCCAGTTCCCTCTCTCTCCCCTCACCCCTTCCAGTTCACTCTCTCTCCCCTCACCCCTTCCAGTTCCCTCTCTCTCCCCCTCACCCCTTCCAGTTCACTCTCTCTCCCCTCACCCCTTCCAGTTCACTCTCTCTCCCCTCACCCCTTCCATTTCACTCCCCCCCCCACCCCCCCAGCTTGAATGTTTTCACTGACTGTTGGCAATATTCTAGTTATATTTTCCAAATGCCTTTTGTCTAAGCACATGTGTTATTAACACCCCTATTCCTGTTGAAATGCTTATTTGATATCTCTCTTAACCTTCAATCCTCTTTCCTTGGCCTTGCTCGTAACCATTTTTCCAGGTGTTTTCTAAAAACGTAGACTATCACTTTGTTAAAGTTCACCTCTTTGTTTCTCATTCTCAGTAATCGGGATGGGGATGAGGTATTTGGTGAGTTATTAGATGAGGTATTTGGTGAGTTATTAGATGAGGTATTTGGTGAGTTATTAGATGAGGTATTTGGTGAGTTATTAGATGAGGTATTTGGTGAGTTATTAGATGAGGTATTTGGTGAGTTATTAGATGAGGTATTTGGTGAGTTATTAGATGAGGTATTTGGTGAGTTATTAGATGAGGTATTTGGTGAGTTATTAGATGAGGTATTTGGTGAGTTATTAGATGAGGTATTTGGTGAGTTATTAGATGAGGTATTTGGTGAGTTATTAGATGAGGTATTTGGTGAGTTATTAGATGAGGTATTTGGTGAGTTATTAGATGAGGTATTTGGTGGTGTCAGTGTTTGGAGCAGACTTTACGAACCACAGTCGGAGACGTTGCTTTCACTTCCATCGTTCAATCCCTCAGAAGAACAATTACAGACCAGTCTTCCTCTTGCCTATTCAAAGATACACATCACAGGTAAGGCATGAATATCTCTATTCCTGAATCCTTTGAAGCGAGCCCAATTATGTAAATGCTATTCCAAAGATACCTCCATTAGCCTTCCTGATGTAACAGTTTCAAACCTCTTTGAAGAACAGGTTTTATCAGCCCTCAATTTTCAGTACAATAGCTAATATTCCTTTACCTCGCTCCTAAAGTTAGTCTTTAATCACTCACGGCCGATGCTATTATTGTCACTCACCTCCTGACACTAGCCTTTCTCTTCTTTCCTCGTCTCGCACCTGCCTCTTAATGAGGAAAACCCACGGGAAAGGAATGTGAACATTTACCCTTTAATTCCACACTAATGACCCTATCAAATCTGTCTTCAATAATTCCAATTATTCTCTCCAAATAGTTTAGTCCCAGCCATGTCAAAATGATCAGACTCTGCTATTTGTCTGGGAATGACAGCTCTCAGCATTCCAGTGAGGTTTGTTGCTGAATTGTGTGACAGTTTTCAGTGACTCCCCAACTGTTACAAAACACTTTGCTCCATCTCCAACTTAAACTCCGGTCACCTCAGGACGTAATGTCCTCACCACCCTCATTCTTTCCCCTCATCTTCCTTCCAAACACATTTAACACCCCCAGCAACAGAGACTCTTTATCGGGGAAACAGTTCAGGAGTTCCGATAATAACCTGAGCTGTAACAGCCTCACTGGTGTTCCTGTGTCACCCACAGTGGTTCCGGACGCTGCCATTACTCAGCTGCTACCTCGGTAGATTTTGCCGGTTTTTCACATTGGTCCAGTCGGACATTCGTCCCAACTTTTTTCTCGGACACTTGGAGACGATCGATACCAGCCTTCACCTCCCTTTACAAAGAGCTAGAATCTGCTCCCTTTGTTCCCCCAATCCAGGATCCAGACAGAAACTGTCTGACCAATCAAAACTCATCAATGCCTCACCACAACTCACCAGGGGATTGGTTAAGTTGTTGAAAAGATTTTCAGAGGTGCGAAAGGAGAGTGAAATATATTGGAGAGGTCATTCACAGGGTCAGCACAGGAAACAAGGGGCAGAATGGCTGTCATAATATGCACTCATGCACATAATGAGGTAAAGACAGGCAATGACCGACACCCAGCTTAGCCAATCAACACACAGGACAGAACACAACCAATCACCAGACAGAACACTAGAGGAGGGTTAATACTATAAAACACACGAGGCATCAGCACTCCGCCTCTTTCCACTGGTGACAACTGTAGTGACAGTCAGGGTGTATATATCAGTTAGCACCTTCTACACGTGGCTCAGAGCTAGTCTAGTCTAGTTAGTTATAGTTAGCACACTTAGATTAGTAGAATGTCAACCTCCAGCAAGCTGTGTGCACTGCTATAGAGGTTCAATAAAACGTATTGATCCAACGTCTAAGTTTGGAGTCTACTTTCCAGTACAACTGCATCCAGTTGCAGTCCGTGTTACCCCAGGGTGAATAACACAACAATGGCCTCTTTCTATGTTATGTCGTATTATATAGAAATACAGCACAGAAACAATCGGCAGGGTGGCACAGTGTTTAGCACTGCTGCCTCACAGCTCCAGGGTCCCAGCCTCGAGTTACTGTCTATGCAGAGTCTGCACATTCTCCCCGTGTCTGCGTGGGTTTCCTCCGGGTGCTCCGTTTTCCTCCCACGGTCCAAAGGTGTGCAGGTTAGGTGGATTGGCCGTGATAAATTGCCCCTTAGTGTCCAAAAGGGTTAAGTGGGGTTACTGGGTTACGGAGATAGGGTGCAGGCAGGCTTAAGCTTAAGTAGGCTACTCTTTCCAAGGGCCTGTATAGACTTGATGGGCCAAATGGCCTCCTTCTGCACTGATTACATTTCTCCTTAATGTCCAAAAGGTTAGGTGAGGAAATTGGGTTATGGGGATAGGTAGGATGTTCTTTCAGAGGGTTGGTGTAGACTTGATGGGCTGAATGGCCTCCTTCTGCACTGTGCAGATTCTACGATTCTAAGCCTTTGGCAGGTATTTATGCTGCATTCCAATCTCCCCACCCCCCACCCTCAGTTCAGCTCCGTGTTCGCGCCCTCAGCTCAGCTCAGTTTCCTCCCGAAGACACAAAAAAGATTATCAACTGTTTTAATCAAACCTTTTGCTTATTTAAAAAGTGGACTTTCCTGGACCAGATGTTGGCCCCTCAGGTCCCATGGACTTTCCTGGACCAGACGTTGGCCCCTCAGGTCCCATGTTTCACAAACCAGACGTTGGCCCCTCAGGTCACATGGACTTTCCTGGACCAGATGTTGGCCCCTCAGGTCCCATGTTTCACAAACCAGACGTTGGCCCCTCAGGTCACATGGACTTTCCTGGACCAGACGTTGGCCCCTCAGGTCACATGGACTTTCCTGGACCAGACGTTGGCCCCTCAGGTCACATGGACTTTCCTGGACCAGACGTTGGCCCCTCAGGTCACATGGACTTTCCTGGACCAGATGTTGGCCCCTCAGGTCACATGGACTTTCCTGGACCAGATGTTGGCTGCCTCAGGTCCCATGTTTCACAAGTCTACAGTCTCTAGAAATTTCCAACAGCAAATGACAGGACACAAGCTCAGCTGGTCCCCCTTGTGGAATCTCACCCCTCCCATTGTGATGGTGCATTCCGATCAACAAAACCAGGGACCCGCTCTTGATCAGTCTCCCGAGCGGAGCCCAATAACAAAGGGAGTGCCATCAAAACTTGCAATACCTTCAGGTGCACAGAAAGCCACCATTCACCTCCCAAAGTGAACAATGGATTTCCCCCAGAGTTATTGGGACTGTTTGTCAGCCGGTAACTGACTCATTAATGGCAACATCATGTGACTTAAGCTTCTGACCTATGGAAAGTTTTAATATTTCATTTCACGACTCACAACTCAGTCTGCTGTTTAAACTGCAGCTTGGCCAATAGCCTTCCCCCAAACTCCATCCAGCCCGTGTTCTCTGGAAGGTTCTGGCATCATCGACCGAGCTGAATACCAACCTCATCTCGCTGTGTTGCCGTCAACTTTAAAGAATTCTCCAAGTCCTCCATCACTCAGCTGAATCTGCCTGAGCTGTCACTTTGATCAGGTGTTGCCTTGGAGAAAGACATGAGGAAGTATCAGATATATCAGCTGAGCTCATAACCCATGGCAACATCTTGGCCAATCAGATTCAACTTGCTTTTGATTGAACGACCAGAGTCCGAACCCCTTTCTCCTGTCGTATAAACTGCTGTAAAATAGAAGCAGAAAATGTTGCATAAACTCAGCAGGTCTGGCAGCATCTGTGGGGAGAGAAAAAAAGTTTCGGACCCCTGGACGGCACTGCGGCACAGTGGTTAGCACTGCTGCCTCATGGCGCCGAGGACCCGGGTTCGATCCCGGCCCTGGGTCACTGTCCGTGTGGAGTTTGCACATTCTCCCCGTGTTTGCGTGGGTCTCACCCCCACAACCCAAAGATGTGCAGGTTAGGTGGATTGGCCACACTAAATTGTTTTTGGTTTGTTCTATAGAGGGATATAGACCGGTGCCAAATACACCCGTTTCAAATTTTTGTTAGGGCATCATGATTGTCACAGATTTGGAGGGCTGAAGGGCCTGTCCCTGTGCTGTACTTTTCTTTGTTCTTTGTTCTTCTAAATTGCCTCTTAATTGGAAAAAAAAGAATTGGGTACTCAAGTTATATTTTTAAAAAACCATTTGAACCTAAATGACTCTTCTACTGACGTGAAGCATGTTATGAATGTACAGAATTATACTGTTGAAGAGGGGGTGGAGGAGGTGGGGCAAAATAGACTATCAGGGGTAGGATTGGGGCAAAGGAGATATGGACAAATATGCCATGGACATGAGACAAACGGGGGAGTTAATGGGGCCATTAAGGGACGAAGAGTGTGACTAGTGGCAAAATGGGAGATTCTGCTAATGCAACATTTTGCTTTCATTTTTAGGCATAAATAGCTGTGATTGTTTGAAATTTGGAATTCTTGCGTTTGTCCTGATGTGTTCAAGATGAAAAGCTTCGGCAGCATGTTTCTCCCTTCAGCAATATCCAACATGGTGGAGAAAGGAATAGAAGGATAAGATGGTCGAGTGAGCTGAAGGAAACTGGGATGAGGGCCACGTGGAGCGTGAACTCCGGCACAGATCAGACAGAGTGAATGGCTTTTTTCTGTAAATACTTTGTAACCTCTGTAAGGGTTGGAGTGTTTGCTGAACAATGTGTGGAGTACTCTGACCTTCTAGTTAAAGAGCGACCTGGATTTGGGAGGCGTGTGTCGGACAGTGGTACAGGTACCTGGACCCATTATTCCCACCTGGCACTGCTCTCTGTCATCTCTGAGAAATCAGCCCAGCTTTAAGTTATCCTGTCTGCAAATGGAATAGTTTGGTCTATTGGGATTGTACACCAAAATCAGATTTAACTCGACTTGACAGAGTACCTGTAAGTTTCGACATGTGTCCAAACACAGTTTCCTGACTCGAGTGCTTGGGCTGCGTGTTTTTAAAATGAGGAACGGAGTTATCCTTCAAAAGTCATCTCAAGAACAGCTTCATGTTCTGACTGTTTCTATCTTGCATTGGTACATTCAGCAGATAATATTTGTAAAAGTGATCAATAAACAAAGCTTCTTTGGGTCAGGATTAATAAAACAGAACAAAGCGTCTTCTTGGGCAAAGTGAATGGATTGCTCTGTGAGGGATTGTTTGATCTTAGCTGGTGATTCTCCGCCATTCACCATCCCCACTGCAAACGAGATTCACCAGCGGCAGTGCAGACTGCACTTGTCTGATCGATATCAGGGTGAAATGTCAATCAGAGTATAACACCTAGAAAGTGGGTCACAAGAGATTCATTTCCATTAGACATCTTCTAGCCATTTTAAGAAGTCTGTTTTGACTTGGAGACACTGCAACGTATTTTTAAGCACTTTCAATATGATGTAGTAAATGTCAATATCCATTTTTTAATCATTGTGGTTATTACACCCCCCTTCCTCCCCGCCCCCCAGGCTGTGTTTGAGATGAGGAAAATCTGCCTTCCCTTGGTGTGATTTGCTTGTTGTTAGCCAGCGGGTGACAAACACTAATATCACAGGCATTAGTGTGTTGAAAATGCTGTCAGTTTGACCTGACAGAGATGTTGCTCACAGGTGGATCCCTGAGATGTTTGACGAGAATGGACAATGGGTGAACAATGATTATTGCGCCTCTGATTGGCGGGGAACGCTACTATCAGAACCCAACTGGTGCAATCCCAAAGAACAGGCTTCTAAGATGGGCTGAATGGCCGTTGTTATATCTGGGGGAAAGGCAATTATGATGCGATGAGGCAAGACTTAGGATGCATCGGATGGAGTGGAAAACTGCAGGAGATGGGCACAATGGAAATGTGGAGCTTGTTCAAGGAAAGGCTACTGCGTGTCCTTGATAAGTATGTACCTGTCAGGCTGGGAGGAAGTGGTCGAGCGAGGGAACTGTGGTTTACTAAAGCAGTGGAAACACTTGTCAAGAGGAAGAAGGAGACTTACGTAAAGATGAGACATGAAGGTTCAGTTAGGGTGCTCGAGAGTTACAAGTTAGCTAGGAAGGACCTAAAGAAAGAGCTAAGAAGAGCCAGGAGGGGACATGAGAAGTCTTTGGCAGGTAGGATCAAGGATAACCCTAAAGCTTTCTATAGATGTGTCAGGAATAAAAGAATGACGAGGGTAAGAGTAGGGCCAGTCAAGGACAGTAGTGGGAAGTTGTGCGTGCAGTCCGAGGAGATAGGAGAGGTGCTAAATGAATATTATTCATCAGTATTCACACAGGAAAAAGACAACGTTGTCGAGGAGAATACTGAGATTCAGGCTACTAGACTAGAAGGGCTTGAGGTTCATAAGGAGGAGGTGTTAGCAATTCTGGAAAGTGTGAAAATAGATACATCCCCTGGGCCGGATGGGATTTATCCTAGGATTCTCTGGGAAGCTAGGGAGGAGATTGCTGAGCCTTTGGCTTTGATCTTTAAGTCATCTTTGTCTACAGGAATAGTGCCAGAAGACTGGAGGATAGCAAATGTTGTCCCCTTGTTCAAGAAGGGGAGTAGAGACAACCCCGGTAACTATAGACCAGTGAGCCTTATTTCTGGTGTGGGCAAAATCTTGGAAAGGTTTATAAGAGATAGGATGTATAATCATCTGGAAAGGAATAATTTGATTAGAGATAGTCAACACGGTTTTGTGAAGGGTAGGTCGTGCCTCACAAACCTTATTGAGTTCTTTGAGAAGGTGACCAAACAGGTGGATGAGGGTAAAGCAGTTGATGTGGTGTATATGGATTTCAGTAAAGCGTTTGATAAGGTTCCCCATTGTAGGCTACTGCAGAAATTACGGGATTCAGGGTGATTTAGCAGTTTGGATCAGAAATTGGCTAGCTACAAGAAGACAAAGGGTTGTGGTTGATGGGAAATGTTCAGACTGGAGTCCAGTTACTAGTGGTGTACCACAAGGATCTGTTTTGGGGCCACTGCTGTTTGTCATTTTTATAAATGACCTGGAGGAGGGCGTAGAAGGGTGGGTAAGTAAATTTGCAGATGACACTAAAGTTGATGGAGTTGTGGACAGTGCGGAAGGATGTTACAAGTTACAGAGGGACATAGATAAGCTGCAGCGCTGGGCTGAGAGGTGGCAAATGGAGTTTAATGCAGAAAAGTGTGAGGTGATTCATTTTGGAAGGAATAACAGGAAGACAGAGTTCTGGGCTAATGGTAAGATTATTGGCAGTGTGGATGAGCAGAGAGATCTCGGTGTCCATGTACATAGATCCCTGAAAGTTGCCACCCAGGTTGCGAGGGTTGTTAAGAAGGCGTACGGTGTGTTAGCTTTTATTGGTAGAGGGATTGAGTTTCGGAGCCATGAGGTCATGTTGCAGCTGTACAAAACTCTGGTGCGGCCGCATTTGGAGTATTGCGTGCAATTCTGGTCGCCGCATTATAGGAAGGATGTGGAAGCATTGGAAAGGGTGCAGAGGAGATTTACCAGAATGTTGCCTGGTATGGAGAGAAGATCTTATGAGGAAAGGCTGAGGGACTTGAGGCTGTTTTCGTTAGAGAGAAGAAGGTCAAGAGGTGACTTAATTGAGGCATACAAGATGATCAGAGGATTGGATAGGGTGGACAGTGAGAGCCTTTTTCCTCGGATGGTGATGTCTAGCACGAGGGGACATAGCTTTAAATTGAGGGGAGATAGATATAGGACAGATGTCAGAGGTAGGTTCTTTACTCAGAGAGTAGTAAGGGCATGGAATGCCCTGCCTGCAACAGTAGTGGACTCGCCAACACTAAGGACATTCAAATGGTCATTGGATAGACATATGGATGATAAGGGAATAGTGTAGATGGACTTTAGACTTCACAGGTCAGCGCAACATTGAGGGCCGAAGGGCCTGTACTGCGCTGTAATGTTCTATGTTCTATGTTTTGTGGATGCTGTACGTTTCAGAGGGGAGGGGGCGAGACATTCAGCAAGTCAGATAAGCACATATTTTAGATCATAGAATATACAGTGCAGACGGAACCATTCAGCCCATTTAGTCTGCACCGGCCCTTGGAAAGAGCACCTCACTTAAGCCCACATCTCCACCCTATCCCCGTAACCCAGTAACCCGACTTAACCTTCTTGAACTCAAAGGGCAATTTATCATGGCCAATCCACCTAACATGCACATCTTTGGACTGTGGGAGGAAACCGGAGCACCCGGAGGAAACCCACGCAGACACGGGGAGAACGTGCAGACTCCGCACAGACAGTGACCCAAGCCGGGAATCGAACCTGGGACCCTGGAGCTGTGAAGCCACTGTGCTAACCACTGTGCTGCCGTGAAGGTGACCATTTAAAAATCAGGAAGAAGGTTGATGGGATTGATTGAAACAATTTGCTTTGTTTGAATGAGTTTAAATTTCTGGAGTCACAGTTTAAACTCCAGGCATTTAAGGAACAAAAAGGGAAATATTCGGATTTCTTACAAGAGTCAAGAGATGAAAAGAGGAACTTTATACCGAATGGTCAGATTTTCCAAAATCCTGAAACCTTCCGCAGCCAATGAATACGTTCGAAATGTAGACTCTGTTGTTTTGTAGTCCATCGCAACTTTCAATCCAGACACAGCAAGCTCCCACAATCAACAATCAGCTCAAGGAGAAGTTAAAAGCTTGCATGATGCTAGGATCGTCCTACCAGAGAGCAATACAGCCAGTCACTCACTCAGAACAGCAGCGCCGCTCAATACAAACATTCACCTCCGAAAACAGTTCTCTGAAAAAACGTTTACATCCTTTAATGCAAAGTAAACCGATATATCAATTATACCACTTCTTTGGACAACGTTATATCAGCCATTGATTGGCTAAAACCTCCAATGCCTCATACACAATGTCACATTGGTGGAGGAAAAAATGCCCCTCTGTGTTTTCTTAATTACTACTCGGGGATAGTTGGGAACATGGAGACACAACTTTACTCTGTATCTAACCCCGTGCTGTACCTGTCCTGGGAGTGTTTGATGGGGACAGTGTAGAGGGAGCTTTACTCTGTATCTAACCCCGTGCTGTACCTGTCCTGGGAGTGTTTGATGGGGACAGTGTAGAGGGAGTTTTACTCTGTATCTAACCCCGTGCTGTACCTGTCCTGGGAGTGTTTGATGGGGACAGAGTAGAGGGAGCTTTTCTCTGTCTCTAACCCCGTGCTGTACCTGTCCTGGGAGTGTTTGATGGGGACAGTGGAGAGGGAGCTTTACTCTGTATCTAACCCCGTGCTGTATCTGTCCTGGGAGTGTTTGATGGGGACAGAGTAGAGGGAGCTTTTCTCTGTCTCTAATCCCGTGCTGTACCTGTCCTGGGAGTGTTTGATGGGGACAGTGTAAAGGGAGCTTTACTCTGTATCTAACCCCGTGCTGTATCTGTCCTGGGAGTGTTTGATGGGGACAGTGTAGATGGAGCTTTACTCTGTAACTAACCCCGTGCTGTACCTGTCCTGGGAGTGTTTGATGGGGACAGTGTAGAGGGAGCTTTACTCTGTATCTAACCCCGTGCTGTCCCTGTCCTGGGAGTGTTTGATGGGGACAGTGGAGATGGAGCTTTACTCTGTATCTAACCCCGTGCTGTACCGGTCCTGGGAGTGTTTGATGGGGACAGTGTAGAGGGTGCTTTACTCTGTATCTAACCCCGTGCTGTACCTGTCCTGGGAGTGTTTGATGGGGACAGTGGAGAGGGAGCTTTACTCTGTATCTAACCCCGTGCTGTACCTGTCCTGGGAGTGTTTGATGGGGACAGTGTAGAGGGAGCTTTACTCTGTATCTAACCCCGTGCTGTACCTGTTCTGGGAGTGTTTGATGGGGACAGTGTAGAGGGAGCTTTACTCTGTATCTAACCCCGTGCTGTACCTGTCGTGGGAGTGTTTGAAGGGGACAGTGTAGAGGGAGCTTTACTCTGTATCTAACCCTGTGCTGTACCTGTCCTGGGAGTGTTTGATGGGAACAGTGTAGAGGGAGCTTTACTCTGTATCTAACCCCGTGCTGTACCTGTCCTGGGAGTGTTTGATGGGGACAGTGTAGAGGGAGATTTACTCTGTATCTGACCCCGTGCTGTACCTGTCCTGGGAGTGTTTGATGGGGACAGTGTAGATGGAGCTTTACTCTGTAACTAACCCCGTGCTGTACCTGTCCTGGGAGTGTTTGATGGGGACAGTGTAGAGGGAGCTTTACTCTGTATCTAACCCCGTGCTGTCCCTGTCCTGGGAGTGTTTGATGGGGACAGTGTAGATGGAGCTTTACTCTGTATCTAACCCCGTGCTGTACCGGTCCTGGGAGTGTTTGATGGGGACAGTGTAGAGGGTGCTTTACTCTGTATCTAACCCCGTGCTGTACCTGTCCTGGAAGTGTTTGATGGGGACAGTGTCGAGGGAGCTTTACTCTGTATCTAACCCCGTGCTGTACCTGTCCTGGGAGTGTTTGATGGGGACAGTGTCGAGGGAGCTTTACTCTGTATCTAACTCCGTGCTGTACCTGTCCTGGGAGTGTTTGATGGGGACAGTGTAGAGGGAGCTTTACTCTGTGTCGAACCCCGTGCTGTACCTGTCCTGGGAGTGTTTGATGGGGACAGTGTAGAGGGAGCTTTTCTCTGTCTCTAACCCTGTGCTGTACCTGTCCTGGGAGCGTTTGATGGGGACAGTGTAGAGGGAGCTTTTCTCTGTCTCTAACCCTGTGCTGTACCTGTCCTGGGAGTGTTTGAAGGGGACAGTGTAGAGGGAGCTTTACTCTGTATCTAACTCCGTGCTGTACCTGTCCTGGGAGTGTTTGGTGGGGACAGTGTAGAGGGAGTTTTACTCTGTATCTAACCCCGTGCTGTACCTGTCCTGGGAGTGTTTGATGGGGACAGTGTAGAGGGAGCTTTACTCTGTATCTAACCCCGTGCTGTATCTGTCCTGGGAGTGTTTGATGGGGACAGAGTAGAGGGAGCTTTTCTCTGTCTCTAACCCCGTGCTGTACCTGTCCTGGGAGTGTTTGATGGGGACAGTGTAGAGGGAGCTTTACTCTGTATCTAACCCCGTGCTGTACCTGTCCTGGGAGTGTTTGATGGGGACAGTGTAGAGGGAGTTTTACTCTGTATCTAACCCCGTGCTGTACCTGTCCTGGGAGTGTTTGATGGGGACAGAGTAGAGGGAGCTTTTCTCTGTCTCTAACCCCGTGCTGTACCTGTCCTGGGAGTGTTTGATGGGGACAGTGGAGAGGGAGCTTTACTCTGTATCTAACCCCGTGCTGTATCTGTCCTGGGAGTGTTTGATGGGGACAGAGTAGAGGGAGCTTTTCTCTGTCTCTAACCCCGTGCTGTACCTGTCCTGGGAGTGTTTGATGGGGACAGTGTAAAGGGAGCTTTACTCTATATCTAACCCCGTGCTGTATCTGTCCTGGGAGTGTTTGATGGGGACAGTGTAGATGGAGCTTTACTCTGTAACTAACCCCGTGCTGTACCTGTCCTGGGAGTGTTTGATGGGGACAGTGTAGAGGGAGCTTTACTCTGTATCTAACCCCGTGCTGTCCCTGTCCTGGGAGTGTTTGATGGGGACAGTGGAGATGGAGCTTTACTCTGTATCTAACCCCGTGCTGTACCGGTCCTGGGAGTGTTTGATGGGGACAGTGTAGAGGGTGCTTTACTCTGTATCTAACCCCGTGCTGTACCTGTCCTGGGAGTGTTTGATGGGGACAGTGTCGAGGGAGCTTTACTCTGTATCTAACCCCGTGCTGTACCTGTCCTGGGAGTGTTTGATGGGGACAGTGTAGAGGGAGCTTTACTCTGTATCTAACCCCGTGCTGTACCTGTTCTGGGAGTGTTTGATGGGGACAGTGTAGAGGGAGCTTTACTCTGTATCTAACCCCGTGCTGTACCTGTCCTGGGAGTGTTTGAAGGGGACAGTGTAGAGGGAGCTTTACTCTGTATCTAACCCTGTGCTGTACCTGTCCTGGGAGTGTTTGATGGGAACAGTGTAGAGGGAGCTTTACTCTGTATCTAACCCCGTGCTGTACCTGTCCTGGGAGTGTTTGATGGGGACAGTGTAGAGGGAGCTTTACTCTGTATCTGACCCCGTGCTGTACCTGTCCTGGGAGTGTTTGATGGGGACAGTGTAGATGGAGCTTTACTCTGTAACTAACCCCGTGCTGTACCTGTCCTGGGAGTGTTTGATGGGGACAGTGTAGAGGGAGCTTTACTCTGTATCTAACCCCGTGCTGTCCCTGTCCTGGGAGTGTTTGATGGGGACAGTGTAGATGGAGCTTTACTCTGTATCTAACCCCGTGCTGTACCGGTCCTGGGAGTGTTTGATGGGGACAGTGTAGAGGGTGCTTTACTCTGTATCTAACCCCGTGCTGTACCTGTCCTGGGAGTGTTTGATGGGGACAGTGTCGAGGGAGCTTTACTCTGTATCTAACCCCGTGCTGTACCTGTCCTGGGAGTGTTTGATGGGGACAGTGGAGAGGGAGCTTTACTCTGTATCTAACCCCGTGCTGTACCTGTCCTGGGAGTGTTTGATGGGGACAGTGTAGAGGGAGCTTTACTCTGTATCTAACCCCGTGCTGTACCTGTTCTGGGAGTGTTTGATGGGGACAGTGTAGAGGGAGCTTTACTCTGTATCTAACCCCGTGCTGTACCTGTCGTGGGAGTGTTTGAAGGGGACAGTGTAGAGGGAGCTTTACTCTGTATCTAACCCTGTGCTGTACCTGTCCTGGGAGTGTTTGATGGGAACAGTGTAGAGGGAGCTTTACTCTGTATCTAACCCCGTGCTGTACCTGTCCTGGGAGTGTTTGATGGGGACAGTGTAGAGGGAGATTTACTCTGTATCTGACCCCGTGCTGTACCTGTCCTGGGAGTGTTTGATGGGGACAGTGTAGATGGAGCTTTACTCTGTAACTAACCCCGTGCTGTACCTGTCCTGGGAGTGTTTGATGGGGACAGTGTAGAGGGAGCTTTACTCTGTATCTAACCCCGTGCTGTCCCTGTCCTGGGAGTGTTTGATGGGGACAGTGTAGATGGAGCTTTACTCTGTATCTAACCCCGTGCTGTACCGGTCCTGGGAGTGTTTGATGGGGACAGTGTAGAGGGTGCTTTACTCTGTATCTAACCCCGTGCTGTACCTGTCCTGGAAGTGTTTGATGGGGACAGTGTCGAGGGAGCTTTACTCTGTATCTAACCCCGTGCTGTACCTGTCCTGGGAGTGTTTGATGGGGACAGTGTCGAGGGAGCTTTACTCTGTATCTAACTCCGTGCTGTACCTGTCCTGGGAGTGTTTGATGGGGACAGTGTAGAGGGAGCTTTACTCTGTGTCGAACCCCGTGCTGTACCTGTCCTGGGAGTGTTTGATGGGGACAGTGTAGAGGGAGCTTTTCTCTGTCTCTAACCCTGTGCTGTACCTGTCCTGGGAGCGTTTGATGGGGACAGTGTAGAGGGAGCTTTTCTCTGTCTCTAACCCTGTGCTGTACCTGTCCTGGGAGTGTTTGAAGGGGACAGTGTAGAGGGAGCTTTACTCTGTATCTAACTCCGTGCTGTACCTGTCCTGGGAGTGTTTGGTGGGGACAGTGTAGAGGGAGTTTTACTCTGTATCTAACCCCGTGCTGTACCTGTCCTGGGAGTGTTTGATGGGGACAGTGTAGAGGGAGCTTTACTCTGTATCTAACCCCGTGCTGTATCTGTCCTGGGAGTGTTTGATGGGGACAGAGTAGAGGGAGCTTTTCTCTGTCTCTAACCCCGTGCTGTACCTGTCCTGGGAGTGTTTGATGGGGACAGTGTAGAGGGAGCTTTACTCTGTATCTAACCCCGTGCTGTACCTGTCCTGGGAGTGTTTGATGGGGACAGTGTAGAGGGAGTTTTACTCTGTATCTAACCCCGTGCTGTACCTGTCCTGGGAGTGTTTGATGGGGACAGAGTAGAGGGAGCTTTTCTCTGTCTCTAACCCCGTGCTGTACCTGTCCTGGGAGTGTTTGATGGGGACAGTGGAGAGGGAGCTTTACTCTGTATCTAACCCCGTGCTGTATCTGTCCTGGGAGTGTTTGATGGGGACAGAGTAGAGGGAGCTTTTCTCTGTCTCTAACCCCGTGCTGTACCTGTCCTGGGAGTGTTTGATGGGGACAGTGTAAAGGGAGCTTTACTCTATATCTAACCCCGTGCTGTATCTGTCCTGGGAGTGTTTGATGGGGACAGTGTAGATGGAGCTTTACTCTGTAACTAACCCCGTGCTGTACCTGTCCTGGGAGTGTTTGATGGGGACAGTGTAGAGGGAGCTTTACTCTGTATCTAACCCCGTGCTGTCCCTGTCCTGGGAGTGTTTGATGGGGACAGTGGAGATGGAGCTTTACTCTGTATCTAACCCCGTGCTGTACCGGTCCTGGGAGTGTTTGATGGGGACAGTGTAGAGGGTGCTTTACTCTGTATCTAACCCCGTGCTGTACCTGTCCTGGGAGTGTTTGATGGGGACAGTGTCGAGGGAGCTTTACTCTGTATCTAACCCCGTGCTGTACCTGTCCTGGGAATGTTTGATGGGGACAGTGTAGAGGGAGCTTTACTCTGTATCTAACCCCGTGCTGTACCTGTTCTGGGAGTGTTTGATGGGGACAGTGTAGAGGGAGCTTTACTCTGTATCTAACCCCGTGCTGTACCTGTCCTGGGAGTGTTTGAAGGGGACAGTGTAGAGGGAGCTTTACTCTGTATCTAACCCTGTGCTGTACCTGTCCTGGGAGTGTTTGATGGGAACAGTGTAGAGGGAGCTTTACTCTGTATCTAACCCCGTGCTGTACCTGTCCTGGGAGTGTTTGATGGGGACAGTGTAGAGGGAGCTTTACTCTGTATCTGACCCCGTGCTGTACCTGTCCTGGGAGTGTTTGATGGGGACAGTGTAGATGGAGCTTTACTCTGTAACTAACCCCGTGCTGTACCTGTCCTGGGAGTGTTTGATGGGGACAGTGTAGAGGGAGCTTTACTCTGTATCTAACCCCGTGCTGTCCCTGTCCTGGGAGTGTTTGATGGGGACAGTGTAGATGGAGCTTTACTCTGTATCTAACCCCGTGCTGTACCGGTCCTGGGAGTGTTTGATGGGGACAGTGTAGAGGGTGCTTTACTCTGTATCTAACCCCGTGCTGTACCTGTCCTGGGAGTGTTTGATGGGGACAGTGTCGAGGGAGCTTTACTCTGTATCTAACCCCGTGCTGTACCTGTCCTGGGAGTGTTTGATGGGGACAGTGTCGAGGGAGCTTTACTCTGTATCTAACTCCGTGCTGTACCTGTCCTGGGAGTGTTTGATGGGGACAGTGTAGAGGGAGCTTTACTCTGTGTCGAACCCCGTGCTGTACCTGTCCTGGGAGTGTTTGATGGGGACAGTGTAGAGGGAGCTTTTCTCTGTCTCTAACCCTGTGCTGTACCTGTCCTGGGAGCGTTTGATGGGGACAGTGTAGAGGGAGCTTTTCTCTGTCTCTAACCCTGTGCTGTACCTGTCCTGGGAGTGTTTGAAGGGGACAGTGTAGAGGGAGCTTTACTCTGTATCTAACTCCGTGCTGTACCTGTCCTGGGAGTGTTTGGTGGGGACAGTGTAGAGGGAGTTTTACTCTGTATCTAACCCCGTGCTGTACCTGTCCTGGGAGTGTTTGATGGGGACAGTGTAGAGGGAGCTTTACTCTGTATCTAACCCCGTGCTGTATCTGTCCTGGGAGTGTTTGATGGGGACAGAGTAGAGGGAGCTTTTCTCTGTCTCTAACCCCGTGCTGTACCTGTCCTGGGAGTGTTTGATGGGGACAGTGTAGAGGGAGCTTTACTCTGTATCTAACCCCGTGCTGTATCTGTCCTGGGAGTGTTTGATGGGGACAGTGTAGATGGAGCTTTACTCTGTAACTAACCCCGTGCTGTACCTGTCCTGGGAGTGTTTGATGGGGACAGTATAGAGGGAGCTTTACTCTGTATCTAACCCCGTGCTGTCCCTGTCCTGGGAGTGTTTGATGGGGACAGTGTAGATGGAGCTTTACTCTGTATCTAACCCCGTGCTGTACCGGTCCTGGGAGTGTTTGATGGGGACAGTGTAGAGGGTGCTTTACTCTGTATCTAACCCCGTGCTGTACCTGTCCTGGGAGTGTTTGATGGGGACAGTGTCGAGGGAGCTTTACTCTGTATCTAACCCCGTGCTGTACCTGTCCTGGGAGAGTTTGATGGGGACAGTGTAGAGGGAGCTTTACTCTGTATCTAACCCCGTGCTGTACCTGTCCTGGGAGTGTTTGAAGGGGACAGTGTAGAGGGAGCTTTACTCTGTATCTAACCCCGTGCTGTACCTGTCCTGGGAGTGTTTGATGGGGACAGTGTAGAGGGAGCTTTACTCTGTATCTAACCCCGTGCTGTCCCTGTCCTGGGAGTGTTTGATGGGGACAGTGTAGATGGAGCTTTACTCTGTATCTAACCCCGTGCTGTACCGGGCCTGGGAGTGTTTGATGGGGACAGTGTAGAGGGTGCTTTACTCTGTATCTAACCCCGTGCTGTACCTGTCCTGGGAGTGTTTGATGGGGACAGTGTCGAGGGAGCTTTACTCTGTATCTAACCCCGTGCTGTACCTGTCCTGGGAGTGTTTGATGGGGACAGTGGAGAGGGAGCTTTACTCTGTATCTAACCCCGTGCTGTACCTGTCCTGGGAGTGTTTGATGGGGACAGTGTAGAGGGAGCTTTACTCTGTATCTAACCCCGTGCTGTACCTGTTCTGGGAGTGTTTGATGGGGACAGTGTAGAGGGAGCTTTACTCTGTATCTAACCCCGTGCTGTACCTGTCGTGGGAGTGTTTGAAGGGGACAGTGTAGAGGGAGCTTTACTCTGTATCTAACCCTGTGCTGTACCTGTCCTGGGAGTGTTTGATGGGAACAGTGTAGAGGGAGCTTTACTCTGTATCTAACCCCGTGCTGTACCTGTCCTGGGAGTGTTTGATGGGGACAGTGTAGGGGGAGATTTACTCTGTATCTGACCCCGTGCTGTACCTGTCCTGGGAGTGTTTGATGGGGACAGTGTAGATGGAGCTTTACTCTGTAACTAACCCCGTGCTGTACCTGTCCTGGGAGTGTTTGATGGGGACAGTGTAGAGGGAGCTTTACTCTGTATCTAACCCCGTGCTGTCCCTGTCCTGGGAGTGTTTGATGGGGACAGTGTAGATGGAGCTTTACTCTGTATCTAACCCCGTGCTGTACCGGTCCTGTGAGTGTTTGATGGGGACAGTGTAGAGGGTGCTTTACTCTGTATCTAACCCCGTGCTGTACCTGTCCTGGAAGTGTTTGATGGGGACAGTGTCGAGGGAGCTTTACTCTGTATCTAACCCCGTGCTGTACCTGTCCTGGGAGTGTTTGATGGGGACAGTGTCGAGGGAGCTTTACTCTGTATCTAACTCCGTGCTGTACCTGTCCTGGGAGTGTTTGATGGGGACAGTGTAGAGGGAGCTTTACTCTGTGTCGAACCCCGTGCTGTACCTGTCCTGGGAGTGTTTGATGGGGACAGTGTAGAGGGAGCTTTTCTCTGTCTCTAACCCTGTGCTGTACCTGTCCTGGGAGCGTTTGATGGGGACAGTGTAGAGGGAGCTTTTCTCTGTCTCTAACCCTGTGCTGTACCTGTCCTGGGAGTGTTTGAAGGGGACAGTGTAGAGGGAGCTTTACTCTGTATCTAACTCCGTGCTGTACCTGTCCTGGGAGTGTTTGGTGGGGACAGTGTAGAGGGAGTTTTACTCTGTATCTAACCCCGTGCTGTACCTGTCCTGGGAGTGTTTGATGGGGACAGTGTAGAGGGAGCTTTACTCTGTATCTAACCCCGTGCTGTATCTGTCCTGGGAGTGTTTGATGGGGACAGAGTAGAGGGAGCTTTTCTCTGTCTCTAACCCCGTGCTGTACCTGTCCTGGGAGTGTTTGATGGGGACAGTGTAGAGGGAGCTTTACTCTGTATCTAACCCCGTGCTGTACCTGTCCTGGGAGTGTTTGATGGGGACAGTGTAGAGGGAGTTTTACTCTGTATCTAACCCCGTGCTGTACCTGTCCTGGGAGTGTTTGATGGGGACAGAGTAGAGGGAGCTTTTCTCTGTCTCTAACCCCGTGCTGTACCTGTCCTGGGAGTGTTTGATGGGGACAGTGGAGAGGGAGCTTTACTCTGTATCTAACCCCGTGCTGTATCTGTCCTGGGAGTGTTTGATGGGGACAGAGTAGAGGGAGCTTTTCTCTGTCTCTAACCCCGTGCTGTACCTGTCCTGGGAGTGTTTGATGGGGACAGTGTAAAGGGAGCTTTACTCTATATCTAACCCCGTGCTGTATCTGTCCTGGGAGTGTTTGATGGGGACAGTGTAGATGGAGCTTTACTCTGTAACTAACCCCGTGCTGTACCTGTCCTGGGAGTGTTTGATGGGGACAGTGTAGAGGGAGCTTTACTCTGTATCTAACCCCGTGCTGTCCCTGTCCTGGGAGTGTTTGATGTGGACAGTGGAGATGGAGCTTTACTCTGTATCTAACCCCGTGCTGTACCGGTACTGGGAGTGTTTGATGGGGACAGTGTAGAGGGTGCTTTACTCTGTATCTAACCCCGTGCTGTACCTGTCCTGGGAGTGTTTGATGGGGACAGTGTCGAGGGAGCTTTACTCTGTATCTAACCCCGTGCTGTACCTGTCCTGGGAGTGTTTGATGGGGACAGTGTAGAGGGAGCTTTACTCTGTATCTAACCCCGTGCTGTACCTGTTCTGGGAGTGTTTGATGGGGACAGTGTAGAGGGAGCTTTACTCTGTATCTAACCCCGTGCTGTACCTGTCCTGGGAGTGTTTGAAGGGGACAGTGTAGAGGGAGCTTTACTCTGTATCTAACCCTGTGCTGTACCTGTCCTGGGAGTGTTTGATGGGAACAGTGTAGAGGGAGCTTTACTCTGTATCTAACCCCGTGCTGTACCTGTCCTGGGAGTGTTTGATGGGGACAGTGTAGAGGGAGCTTTACTCTGTATCTGACCCCGTGCTGTACCTGTCCTGGGAGTGTTTGATGGGGACAGTGTAGATGGAGCTTTACTCTGTAACTAACCCCGTGCTGTACCTGTCCTGGGAGTGTTTGATGGGGACAGTGTAGAGGGAGCTTTACTCTGTATCTAACCCCGTGCTGTCCCTGTCCTGGGAGTGTTTGATGGGGACAGTGTAGATGGAGCTTTACTCTGTATCTAACCCCGTGCTGTACCGGTCCTGGGAGTGTTTGATGGGGACAGTGTAGAGGGTGCTTTACTCTGTATCTAACCCCGTGCTGTACCTGTCCTGGGAGTGTTTGATGGGGACAGTGTCGAGGGAGCTTTACTCTGTATCTAACCCCGTGCTGTACCTGTCCTGGGAGTGTTTGATGGGGACAGTGGAGAGGGAGCTTTACTCTGTATCTAACCCCGTGCTGTACCTGTCCTGGGAGTGTTTGATGGGGACAGTGTAGAGGGAGCTTTACTCTGTATCTAACCCCGTGCTGTACCTGTTCTGGGAGTGTTTGATGGGGACAGTGTAGAGGGAGCTTTACTCTGTATCTAACCCCGTGCTGTACCTGTCGTGGGAGTGTTTGAAGGGGACAGTGTAGAGGGAGCTTTACTCTGTATCTAACCCTGTGCTGTACCTGTCCTGGGAGTGTTTGATGGGAACAGTGTAGAGGGAGCTTTACTCTGTATCTAACCCCGTGCTGTACCTGTCCTGGGAGTGTTTGATGGGGACAGTGTAGAGGGAGATTTACTCTGTATCTGACCCCGTGCTGTACCTGTCCTGGGAGTGTTTGATGGGGACAGTGTAGATGGAGCTTTACTCTGTAACTAACCCCGTGCTGTACCTGTCCTGGGAGTGTTTGATGGGGACAGTGTAGAGGGAGCTTTACTCTGTATCTAACCCCGTGCTGTCCCTGTCCTGGGAGTGTTTGATGGGGACAGTGTAGATGGAGCTTTACTCTGTATCTCACCCCGTGCTGTACCGGTCCTGGGAGTGTTTGATGGGGACAGTGTAGAGGGTGCTTTACTCTGTATCTAACCCCGTGCTGTACCTGTCCTGGAAGTGTTTGATGGGGACAGTGTCGAGGGAGCTTTACTCTGTATCTAACCCCGTGCTGTACCTGTCCTGGGAGTGTTTGATGGGGACAGTGTCGAGGGAGCTTTACTCTGTATCTAACTCCGTGCTGTACCTGTCCTGGGAGTGTTTGATGGGGACAGTGTAGAGGGAGCTTTACTCTGTGTCGAACCCCGTGCTGTACCTGTCCTGGGAGTGTTTGATGGGGACAGTGTAGAGGGAGCTTTTCTCTGTCTCTAACCCTGTGCTGTACCTGTCCTGGGAGCGTTTGATGGGGACAGTGTAGAGGGAGCTTTTCTCTGTCTCTAACCCTGTGCTGTACCTGTCCTGGGAGTGTTTTAAGGGGACAGTGTAGAGGGAGCTTTACTCTGTATCTAACTCCGTGCTGTACCTGTCCTGGGAGTGTTTGGTGGGGACAGTGTAGAGGGAGTTTTACTCTGTATCTAACCCCGTGCTGTACCTGTCCTGGGAGTGTTTGATGGGGACAGTGTAGAGGGAGCTTTACTCTGTATCTAACCCCGTGCTGTATCTGTCCTGGGAGTGTTTGATGGGGACAGAGTAGAGGGAGCTTTTCTCTGTCTCTAACCCCGTGCTGTACCTGTCCTGGGAGTGTTTGATGGGGACAGTGTAGAGGGAGCTTTACTCTGTATCTAACCCCGTGCTGTACCTGTCCTGGGAGTGTTTGATGGGGACAGTGTAGAGGGAGTTTTACTCTGTATCTAACCCCGTGCTGTACCTGTCCTGGGAGTGTTTGATGGGGACAGAGTAGAGGGAGCTTTTCTCTGTCTCTAACCCCGTGCTGTACCTGTCCTGGGAGTGTTTGATGGGGACAGTGGAGAGGGAGCTTTACTCTGTATCTAACCCCGTGCTGTATCTGTCCTGGGAGTGTTTGATGGGGACAGAGTAGAGGGAGCTTTTCTCTGTCTCTAACCCCGTGCTGTACCTGTCCTGGGAGTGTTTGATGGGGACAGTGTAAAGGGAGCTTTACTCTATATCTAACCCCGTGCTGTATCTGTCCTGGGAGTGTTTGATGGGGACAGTGTAGATGGAGCTTTACTCTGTAACTAACCCCGTGCTGTACCTGTCCTGGGAGTGTTTGATGGGGACAGTGTAGAGGGAGCTTTACTCTGTATCTAACCCCGTGCTGTCCCTGTCCTGGGAGTGTTTGATGGGGACAGTGGAGATGGAGCTTTACTCTGTATCTAACCCCGTGCTGTACCGGTCCTGGGAGTGTTTGATGGGGACAGTGTAGAGGGTGCTTTACTCTGTATCTAACCCCGTGCTGTACCTGTCCTGGGAGTGTTTGATGGGGACAGTGTCGAGGGAGCTTTACTCTGTATCTAACCCCGTGCTGTACCTGTCCTGGGAGTGTTTGATGGGGACAGTGTAGAGGGAGCTTTACTCTGTATCTAACCCCGTGCTGTACCTGTTCTGGGAGTGTTTGATGGGGACAGTGTAGAGGGAGCTTTACTCTGTATCTAACCCCGTGCTGTACCTGTCCTGGGAGTGTTTGAAGGGGACAGTGTAGAGGGAGCTTTACTCTGTATCTAACCCTGTGCTGTACCTGTCCTGGGAGTGTTTGATGGGAACAGTGTAGAGGGAGCTTTACTCTGTATCTAACCCCGTGCTGTACCTGTCCTGGGAGTGTTTGATGGGGACAGTGTAGAGGGAGCTTTACTCTGTATCTGACCCCGTGCTGTACCTGTCCTGGGAGTGTTTGATGGGGACAGTGTAGATGGAGCTTTACTCTGTAACTAACCCCGTGCTGTACCTGTCCTGGGAGTGTTTGATGGGGACAGTGTAGAGGGAGCTTTACTCTGTATCTAACCCCGTGCTGTCCCTGTCCTGGGAGTGTTTGATGGGGACAGTGTAGATGGAGCTTTACTCTGTATCTAACCCCGTGCTGTACCGGTCCTGGGAGTGTTTGATGGGGACAGTGTAGAGGGTGCTTTACTCTGTATCTAACCCCGTGCTGTACCTGTCCTGGGAGTGTTTGATGGGGACAGTGTCGAGGGAGCTTTACTCTGTATCTAACCCCGTGCTGTACCTGTCCTGGGAGTGTTTGATGGGGACAGTGTCGAGGGAGCTTTACTCTGTATCTAACTCCGTGCTGTACCTGTCCTGGGAGTGTTTGATGGGGACAGTGTAGAGGGAGCTTTACTCGGTGTCGAACCCCGTGCTGTACCTGTCCTGGGAGTGTTTGATGGGGACAGTGTAGAGGGAGCTTTTCTCTGTCTCTAACCCTGTGCTGTACCTGTCCTGGGAGCGTTTGATGGGGACAGTGTAGAGGGAGCTTTTCTCTGTCTCTAACCCTGTGCTGTACCTGTCCTGGGAGTGTTTGAAGGGGACAGTGTAGAGGGAGCTTTACTCTGTATCTAACTCCGTGCTGTACCTGTCCTGGGAGTGTTTGGTGGGGACAGTGTAGAGGGAGTTTTACTCTGTATCTAACCCCGTGCTGTACCTGTCCTGGGAGTGTTTGATGGGGACAGTGTAGAGGGAGCTTTACTCTGTATCTAACCCCGTGCTGTATCTGTCCTGGGAGTGTTTGATGGGGACAGAGTAGAGGGAGCTTTTCTCTGTCTCTAACCCCGTGCTGTACCTGTCCTGGGAGTGTTTGATGGGGACAGTGTAGAGGGAGCTTTACTCTGTATCTAACCCCGTGCTGTATCTGTCCTGGGAGTGTTTGATGGGGACAGTGTAGATGGAGCTTTACTCTGTAACTAACCCCGTGCTGTACATGTCCTGGGAGTGTTTGATGGGGAGAGTGTAGAGGGAGCTTCACTCTGTATCTAACCCCGTGCTGTCCCTGTCCTGGGAGTGTTTGATGGGGACAGTGTAGATGGAGCTTTACTCTGTATCTAACCCCGTGCTGTACCGGTCCTGGGAGTGTTTGATGGGGACAGTGTAGAGGGTGCTTTACTCTGTATCTAACCCCGTGCTGTACCTGTCCTGGGAGTGTTTGATGGGGACAGTGTCGAGGGAGCTTTACTCTGTATCTAACCCCGTGCTGTACCTGTCCTGGGAGAGTTTGATGGGGACAGTGTAGAGGGAGCTTTACTCTGTATCTAACCCCGTGCTGTACCTGTCCTGGGAGTGTTTGAAGGGGACAGTGTAGAGGGAGCTTTACTCTGTATCTAACCCCGTGCTGTACCTGTCCTGGGAGTGTTTGATGGGGACAGTGTAGAGGGAGCTTTACTCTGTATCTAACCCCGTGCTGTCCCTGTCCTGGGAGTGTTTGATGGGGACAGTGTAGATGGAGCTTTACTCTGTATCTAACCCCGTGCTGTACCGGGCCTGGGAGTGTTTGATGGGGACAGTGTAGAGGGTGCTTTACTCTGTATCTAACCCCGTGCTGTACCTGTCCTGGGAGTGTTTGATTGGGACAGTGTCGAGGGAGCTTTACTCTGCATCTAACCCCGTGCTGTACCTGTCCTGGGAGTGTTTGATGGGGACAGTGTCGAGGGAGCTTTACTCTGTATCTAACTCCGTGCTGTATCTGTCCTGGGAGTGTTTGATGGGGACAGTGTAGATGGAGCTTTACTCTGTATCTAACCCCGTGCTGTACCGGGCCTGGGAGTGTTTGATGGGGACAGTGTAGAGGGTGCTTTACTCTGTATCTAACCCCGTGCTGTACCTGTCCTGGGAGTGTTTGATGGGGACAGTGTCGAGGGAGCTTTACTCTGCATCTAACCCCGTGCTGTACCTGTCCTGGGAGTGTTTGATGGGGACAGTGTCGAGGGAGCTTTACTCTGTATCTAACTCCGTGCTGTACCTGTCCTGGGAGTGTTTGATGGGGACAGTGTAGAGGGAGCTTTACTCTGTCTCTATCCCCGAGCTGAACCTGTCCTGGGAGTGTTTTGATGGGGACAGTGTAGAGGGAGCTTTTCTCTGTCTCTAACCCTGTGCTGTACCTGTCCTGGGAGTGTTTGAAGGGGACAGTGTAGAGGGAGCTTTACTCTGTATCTAACCCCGTGCTGTACCTGTCCTGGGAGTGTTTGATGGGGACAGTGTAGAGGGAGCTTTACTCTGTCTCTATCCCCGAGCTGAACCTGTCCTGGGAGTGTTTTGATGGGGACAGTGTAGAGGGAGCTTTACTCTGTATCTAACCCCGTGCTGTACCTGTCCTGGGAGTGTTTGATGGGGACAGTGTAGGGGGAGCTTTACTCTGTATCTAGCCCCGTGCTGTACCTGTCCTGGGAGTGTTTTGATGGGGACAGTGTAGATGGAGCTTTACTCTGTATCTAACCCCGTGCTGTACCTGTCCTGGGAGTGTTTGAAGGGGACAGTGTAGAGGGAGCTTTACTCTGTATCTAACTCCGTGCTGTACCTGTCCTGGGAGTGTTTGATGGGGACAGTGTAGAGGGAGCTTTTCTCTGTCTCTAACCCTGTGCTGTACCTGTCCTGGGAGTGTTTGATGGGGACAGTGTAGAGGGAGCTTTACTCTGTGTCGAACCCCGTGCTGTACCTGTCCTGGGAGTGTTTGATGGGGACAGTGTAGAGGGACCTTTTCTCTGTCTCTAACCCTGTGCTGTACCTGTCCTGGGAGTGTTTGATGGAGACAGTGTAGAGGGAGCTTTACTCTGTATCTAACTCCGTGCTGTACCTGTCCTGGGAGTGTTTGATGGGGACAGTGTAGAGGGAGCTTTTCTCTGTCTCTAACCCTGTGCTGTACCTGTCCTGGGAGTGTTTGATGGGGACAGTGTAGAGGGAGCTTTACTCTGTGTCGAACCCCGTGCTGTACTTGTCCTGGGAGTGTTTGATGGGGACAGTGTAGAGGGAGCTTTTCTCTGTCTCTAACCCTGTGCTGTACCTGTCCTGGGAGTGTTTGATGGAGACAGTGTAGAGGGAGCTTTACTCTGTAACTAACCCCGTGCTGTACCTGTCCTGGGAGTGTTTGATGGGGACAGTGTAGAGGGAGCTTTACTCTGTAACTAACCCCGTGCTGTACCTGTCCTGGGAGTGTTTGATGGAGACAGTGTAGAGGGAGCTTTACTCTGTATCTAACCCCGTGCTGTACCTGCCCTGGGAGTGTTTGATGGGGACAGTGTCGAGGGAGCTTTACTCTGTATCTAACCCCGTGCTGTACCTGTCCTGGGAGTGTTTGATGGGGACAGTGTCGAGGGAGCTTTACTCTGTATCTAACCCCGTGCTGTACCTGTCCTGGGAGTGTTTGATGGGGACAGTGTAGCGGGAGCTTTACCCTGTATCTAACCCCGTGCTGTTCCTGCCCTGGGAGTGTTTGATGGGAACAGTGTAGAGGGAGCTTTACTCTGTATCTAACCCCGTGCTGTACCTGTCCTGGGAGTGTTTGATGGGGACAGTGTAGAGGGAGCTTTACTCTGTATCTAACCCCGTGCTGTACCTGTCCCGGGAGTGTTTGATGGGGACAGTGTAGAGGGAGCTTTACTCTGTATCTAACCCTGTGCTGTCCCTGTCCTGGGAGTGTTTGATGGTGACAGTGTAGTGGGAGCTTTACTCTGTATCTAACCCCGTGCTGTACCTGTCCTGGGAGTGTTTGATGGGGACAGTGTCGAGGGAGCTTTACTCTGTATCTAACCCTGTGCTGTACCTGTCCTGGGAGTGTTTGATGGGGACAGTGTAGAGGGAGCTTTTCTCTGTCTCTAACCCCGTGCTGTACCTGTCCTGGGAGTGTTTGATGGGGACAGTGTAGAGGGAGCTTTACTCTGTATCTAACCCCGTGCTGTACCTGTCCTGGGAGTGTTTGATGGGGACAGTGTCGAGGGAGCTTTACTCTGTATCTAACCCTGTGCTGTACCTGTCCTGGGAGTGTTTGATGGGGACAGTGTAGAGGGAGCTTTTCTCTGTCTCTAACCCCGTGCTGTACCTGTCCTGGGAGTGTTTGATGGGGACAGTGTCGAGGGAGCTTTACTCTGTATCTAACCCTGTGCTGTACCTGTCCTGGGAGTGTTTGATGGGGACAGTGTAGAGGGAGCTTTACTCTGTATCTAACCCCGTGCTGTCCCTGTCCTGGGAGTGTTTGATGGGGACAGTGTAGATGGAGCTTTACTCTGTATCTAACCCCGTGCTGTACCGGTCCTGTGAGTGTTTGATGGGGACAGTGTAGAGGGTGCTTTACTCTGTATCTAACCCCGTGCTGTACCTGTCCTGGAAGTGTTTGATGGGGACAGTGTCGAGGGAGCTTTACTCTGTATCTAACCCCGTGCTGTACCTGTCCTGGGAGTGTTTGATGGGGACAGTGTCGAGGGAGCTTTACTCTGTATCTAACTCCGTGCTGTACCTGTCCTGGGAGTGTTTGATGGGGACAGTGTAGAGGGAGCTTTACTCTGTGTCGAACCCCGTGCTGTACCTGTCCTGGGAGTGTTTGATGGGGACAGTGTAGAGGGAGCTTTTCTCTGTCTCTAACCCTGTGCTGTACCTGTCCTGGGAGCGTTTGATGGGGACAGTGTAGAGGGAGCTTTTCTCTGTCTCTAACCCTGTGCTGTACCTGTCCTGGGAGTGTTTGAAGGGGACAGTGTAGAGGGAGCTTTACTCTGTATCTAACTCCGTGCTGTACCTGTCCTGGGAGTGTTTGGTGGGGACAGTGTAGAGGGAGTTTTACTCTGTATCTAACCCCGTGCTGTACCTGTCCTGGGAGTGTTTGATGGGGACAGTGTAGAGGGAGCTTTACTCTGTATCTAACCCCGTGCTGTATCTGTCCTGGGAGTGTTTGATGGGGACAGAGTAGAGGGAGCTTTTCTCTGTCTCTAACCCCGTGCTGTACCTGTCCTGGGAGTGTTTGATGGGGACAGTGTAGAGGGAGCTTTACTCTGTATCTAACCCCGTGCTGTACCTGTCCTGGGAGTGTTTGATGGGGACAGTGTAGAGGGAGTTTTACTCTGTATCTAACCCCGTGCTGTACCTGTCCTGGGAGTGTTTGATGGGGACAGAGTAGAGGGAGCTTTTCTCTGTCTCTAACCCCGTGCTGTACCTGTCCTGGGAGTGTTTGATGGGGACAGTGGAGAGGGAGCTTTACTCTGTATCTAACCCCGTGCTGTATCTGTCCTGGGAGTGTTTGATGGGGACAGAGTAGAGGGAGCTTTTCTCTGTCTCTAACCCCGTGCTGTACCTGTCCTGGGAGTGTTTGATGGGGACAGTGTAAAGGGAGCTTTACTCTATATCTAACCCCGTGCTGTATCTGTCCTGGGAGTGTTTGATGGGGACAGTGTAGATGGAGCTTTACTCTGTAACTAACCCCGTGCTGTACCTGTCCTGGGAGTGTTTGATGGGGACAGTGTAGAGGGAGCTTTACTCTGTATCTAACCCCGTGCTGTCCCTGTCCTGGGAGTGTTTGATGGGGACAGTGGAGATGGAGCTTTACTCTGTATCTAACCCCGTGCTGTACCGGTACTGGGAGTGTTTGATGGGGACAGTGTAGAGGGTGCTTTACTCTGTATCTAACCCCGTGCTGTACCTGTCCTGGGAGTGTTTGATGGGGACAGTGTCGAGGGAGCTTTACTCTGTATCTAACCCCGTGCTGTACCTGTCCTGGGAGTGTTTGATGGGGACAGTGTAGAGGGAGCTTTACTCTGTATCTAACCCCGTGCTGTACCTGTTCTGGGAGTGTTTGATGGGGACAGTGTAGAGGGAGCTTTACTCTGTATCTAACCCCGTGCTGTACCTGTCCTGGGAGTGTTTGAAGGGGACAGTGTAGAGGGAGCTTTACTCTGTATCTAACCCTGTGCTGTACCTGTCCTGGGAGTGTTTGATGGGAACAGTGTAGAGGGAGCTTTACTCTGTATCTAACCCCGTGCTGTACCTGTCCTGGGAGTGTTTGATGGGGACAGTGTAGAGGGAGCTTTACTCTGTATCTGACCCCGTGCTGTACCTGTCCTGGGAGTGTTTGATGGGGACAGTGTAGATGGAGCTTTACTCTGTAACTAACCCCGTGCTGTACCTGTCCTGGGAGTGTTTGATGGGGACAGTGTAGAGGGAGCTTTACTCTGTATCTAACCCCGTGCTGTCCCTGTCCTGGGAGTGTTTGATGGGGACAGTGTAGATGGAGCTTTACTCTGTATCTAACCCCGTGCTGTACCGGTCCTGGGAGTGTTTGATGGGGACAGTGTAGAGGGTGCTTTACTCTGTATCTAACCCCGTGCTGTACCTGTCCTGGGAGTGTTTGATGGGGACAGTGTCGAGGGAGCTTTACTCTGTATCTAACCCCGTGCTGTACCTGTCCTGGGAGTGTTTGATGGGGACAGTGGAGAGGGAGCTTTACTCTGTATCTAACCCCGTGCTGTACCTGTCCTGGGAGTGTTTGATGGGGACAGTGTAGAGGGAGCTTTACTCTGTATCTAACCCCGTGCTGTACCTGTTCTGGGAGTGTTTGATGGGGACAGTGTAGAGGGAGCTTTACTCTGTATCTAACCCCGTGCTGTACCTGTCGTGGGAGTGTTTGAAGGGGACAGTGTAGAGGGAGCTTTACTCTGTATCTAACCCTGTGCTGTACCTGTCCTGGGAGTGTTTGATGGGAACAGTGTAGAGGGAGCTTTACTCTGTATCTAACCCCGTGCTGTACCTGTCCTGGGAGTGTTTGATGGGGACAGTGTAGAGGGAGATTTACTCTGTATCTGACCCCGTGCTGTACCTGTCCTGGGAGTGTTTGATGGGGACAGTGTAGATGGAGCTTTACTCTGTAACTAACCCCGTGCTGTACCTGTCCTGGGAGTGTTTGATGGGGACAGTGTAGAGGGAGCTTTACTCTGTATCTAACCCCGTGCTGTCCCTGTCCTGGGAGTGTTTGATGGGGACAGTGTAGATGGAGCTTTACTCTGTATCTCACCCCGTGCTGTACCGGTCCTGGGAGTGTTTGATGGGGACAGTGTAGAGGGTGCTTTACTCTGTATCTAACCCCGTGCTGTACCTGTCCTGGAAGTGTTTGATGGGGACAGTGTCGAGGGAGCTTTACTCTGTATCTAACCCCGTGCTGTACCTGTCCTGGGAGTGTTTGATGGGGACAGTGTCGAGGGAGCTTTACTCTGTATCTAACTCCGTGCTGTACCTGTCCTGGGAGTGTTTGATGGGGACAGTGTAGAGGGAGCTTTACTCTGTGTCGAACCCCGTGCTGTACCTGTCCTGGGAGTGTTTGATGGGGACAGTGTAGAGGGAGCTTTTCTCTGTCTCTAACCCTGTGCTGTACCTGTCCTGGGAGCGTTTGATGGGGACAGTGTAGAGGGAGCTTTTCTCTGTCTCTAACCCTGTGCTGTACCTGTCCTGGGAGTGTTTTAAGGGGACAGTGTAGAGGGAGCTTTACTCTGTATCTAACTCCGTGCTGTACCTGTCCTGGGAGTGTTTGGTGGGGACAGTGTAGAGGGAGTTTTACTCTGTATCTAACCCCGTGCTGTACCTGTCCTGGGAGTGTTTGATGGGGACAGTGTAGAGGGAGCTTTACTCTGTATCTAACCCCGTGCTGTATCTGTCCTGGGAGTGTTTGATGGGGACAGAGTAGAGGGAGCTTTTCTCTGTCTCTAACCCCGTGCTGTACCTGTCCTGGGAGTGTTTGATGGGGACAGTGTAGAGGGAGCTTTACTCTGTATCTAACCCCGTGCTGTACCTGTCCTGGGAGTGTTTGATGGGGACAGTGTAGAGGGAGTTTTACTCTGTATCTAACCCCGTGCTGTACCTGTCCTGGGAGTGTTTGATGGGGACAGAGTAGAGGGAGCTTTTCTCTGTCTCTAACCCCGTGCTGTACCTGTCCTGGGAGTGTTTGATGGGGACAGTGGAGAGGGAGCTTTACTCTGTATCTAACCCCGTGCTGTATCTGTCCTGGGAGTGTTTGATGGGGACAGAGTAGAGGGAGCTTTTCTCTGTCTCTAACCCCGTGCTGTACCTGTCCTGGGAGTGTTTGATGGGGACAGTGTAAAGGGAGCTTTACTCTATATCTAACCCCGTGCTGTATCTGTCCTGGGAGTGTTTGATGGGGACAGTGTAGATGGAGCTTTACTCTGTAACTAACCCCGTGCTGTACCTGTCCTGGGAGTGTTTGATGGGGACAGTGTAGAGGGAGCTTTACTCTGTATCTAACCCCGTGCTGTCCCTGTCCTGGGAGTGTTTGATGGGGACAGTGGAGATGGAGCTTTACTCTGTATCTAACCCCGTGCTGTACCGGTCCTGGGAGTGTTTGATGGGGACAGTGTAGAGGGTGCTTTACTCTGTATCTAACCCCGTGCTGTACCTGTCCTGGGAGTGTTTGATGGGGACAGTGTCGAGGGAGCTTTACTCTGTATCTAACCCCGTGCTGTACCTGTCCTGGGAGTGTTTGATGGGGACAGTGTAGAGGGAGCTTTACTCTGTATCTAACCCCGTGCTGTACCTGTTCTGGGAGTGTTTGATGGGGACAGTGTAGAGGGAGCTTTACTCTGTATCTAACCCCGTGCTGTACCTGTCCTGGGAGTGTTTGAAGGGGACAGTGTAGAGGGAGCTTTACTCTGTATCTAACCCTGTGCTGTACCTGTCCTGGGAGTGTTTGATGGGAACAGTGTAGAGGGAGCTTTACTCTGTATCTAACCCCGTGCTGTACCTGTCCTGGGAGTGTTTGATGGGGACAGTGTAGAGGGAGCTTTACTCTGTATCTGACCCCGTGCTGTACCTGTCCTGGGAGTGTTTGATGGGGACAGTGTAGATGGAGCTTTACTCTGTAACTAACCCCGTGCTGTACCTGTCCTGGGAGTGTTTGATGGGGACAGTGTAGAGGGAGCTTTACTCTGTATCTAACCCCGTGCTGTCCCTGTCCTGGGAGTGTTTGATGGGGACAGTGTAGATGGAGCTTTACTCTGTATCTAACCCCGTGCTGTACCGGTCCTGGGAGTGTTTGATGGGGACAGTGTAGAGGGTGCTTTACTCTGTATCTAACCCCGTGCTGTACCTGTCCTGGGAGTGTTTGATGGGGACAGTGTCGAGGGAGCTTTACTCTGTATCTAACCCCGTGCTGTACCTGTCCTGGGAGTGTTTGATGGGGACAGTGTCGAGGGAGCTTTACTCTGTATCTAACTCCGTGCTGTACCTGTCCTGGGAGTGTTTGATGGGGACAGTGTAGAGGGAGCTTTACTCGGTGTCGAACCCCGTGCTGTACCTGTCCTGGGAGTGTTTGATGGGGACAGTGTAGAGGGAGCTTTTCTCTGTCTCTAACCCTGTGCTGTACCTGTCCTGGGAGCGTTTGATGGGGACAGTGTAGAGGGAGCTTTTCTCTGTCTCTAACCCTGTGCTGTACCTGTCCTGGGAGTGTTTGAAGGGGACAGTGTAGAGGGAGCTTTACTCTGTATCTAACTCCGTGCTGTACCTGTCCTGGGAGTGTTTGGTGGGGACAGTGTAGAGGGAGTTTTACTCTGTATCTAACCCCGTGCTGTACCTGTCCTGGGAGTGTTTGATGGGGACAGTGTAGAGGGAGCTTTACTCTGTATCTAACCCCGTGCTGTATCTGTCCTGGGAGTGTTTGATGGGGACAGAGTAGAGGGAGCTTTTCTCTGTCTCTAACCCCGTGCTGTACCTGTCCTGGGAGTGTTTGATGGGGACAGTGTAGAGGGAGCTTTACTCTGTATCTAACCCCGTGCTGTATCTGTCCTGGGAGTGTTTGATGGGGACAGTGTAGATGGAGCTTTACTCTGTAACTAACCCCGTGCTGTACATGTCCTGGGAGTGTTTGATGGGGAGAGTGTAGAGGGAGCTTCACTCTGTATCTAACCCCGTGCTGTCCCTGTCCTGGGAGTGTTTGATGGGGACAGTGTAGATGGAGCTTTACTCTGTATCTAACCCCGTGCTGTACCGGTCCTGGGAGTGTTTGATGGGGACAGTGTAGAGGGTGCTTTACTCTGTATCTAACCCCGTGCTGTACCTGTCCTGGGAGTGTTTGATGGGGACAGTGTCGAGGGAGCTTTACTCTGTATCTAACCCCGTGCTGTACCTGTCCTGGGAGAGTTTGATGGGGACAGTGTAGAGGGAGCTTTACTCTGTATCTAACCCCGTGCTGTACCTGTCCTGGGAGTGTTTGAAGGGGACAGTGTAGAGGGAGCTTTACTCTGTATCTAACCCCGTGCTGTACCTGTCCTGGGAGTGTTTGATGGGGACAGTGTAGAGGGAGCTTTACTCTGTATCTAACCCCGTGCTGTCCCTGTCCTGGGAGTGTTTGATGGGGACAGTGTAGATGGAGCTTTACTCTGTATCTAACCCCGTGCTGTACCGGGCCTGGGAGTGTTTGATGGGGACAGTGTAGAGGGTGCTTTACTCTGTATCTAACCCCGTGCTGTACCTGTCCTGGGAGTGTTTGATTGGGACAGTGTCGAGGGAGCTTTACTCTGCATCTAACCCCGTGCTGTACCTGTCCTGGGAGTGTTTGATGGGGACAGTGTCGAGGGAGCTTTACTCTGTATCTAACTCCGTGCTGTATCTGTCCTGGGAGTGTTTGATGGGGACAGTGTAGATGGAGCTTTACTCTGTATCTAACCCCGTGCTGTACCGGGCCTGGGAGTGTTTGATGGGGACAGTGTAGAGGGTGCTTTACTCTGTATCTAACCCCGTGCTGTACCTGTCCTGGGAGTGTTTGATGGGGACAGTGTCGAGGGAGCTTTACTCTGCATCTAACCCCGTGCTGTACCTGTCCTGGGAGTGTTTGATGGGGACAGTGTCGAGGGAGCTTTACTCTGTATCTAACTCCGTGCTGTACCTGTCCTGGGAGTGTTTGATGGGGACAGTGTAGAGGGAGCTTTACTCTGTCTCTATCCCCGAGCTGAACCTGTCCTGGGAGTGTTTTGATGGGGACAGTGTAGAGGGAGCTTTTCTCTGTCTCTAACCCTGTGCTGTACCTGTCCTGGGAGTGTTTGAAGGGGACAGTGTAGAGGGAGCTTTACTCTGTATCTAACCCCGTGCTGTACCTGTCCTGGGAGTGTTTGATGGGGACAGTGTAGAGGGAGCTTTACTCTGTCTCTATCCCCGAGCTGAACCTGTCCTGGGAGTGTTTTGATGGGGACAGTGTAGAGGGAGCTTTACTCTGTATCTAACCCCGTGCTGTACCTGTCCTGGGAGTGTTTGATGGGGACAGTGTAGGGGGAGCTTTACTCTGTATCTAGCCCCGTGCTGTACCTGTCCTGGGAGTGTTTTGATGGGGACAGTGTAGATGGAGCTTTACTCTGTATCTAACCCCGTGCTGTACCTGTCCTGGGAGTGTTTGAAGGGGACAGTGTAGAGGGAGCTTTACTCTGTATCTAACTCCGTGCTGTACCTGTCCTGGGAGTGTTTGATGGGGACAGTGTAGAGGGAGCTTTTCTCTGTCTCTAACCCTGTGCTGTACCTGTCCTGGGAGTGTTTGATGGGGACAGTGTAGAGGGAGCTTTACTCTGTGTCGAACCCCGTGCTGTACCTGTCCTGGGAGTGTTTGATGGGGACAGTGTAGAGGGACCTTTTCTCTGTCTCTAACCCTGTGCTGTACCTGTCCTGGGAGTGTTTGATGGAGACAGTGTAGAGGGAGCTTTACTCTGTATCTAACTCCGTGCTGTACCTGTCCTGGGAGTGTTTGATGGGGACAGTGTAGAGGGAGCTTTTCTCTGTCTCTAACCCTGTGCTGTACCTGTCCTGGGAGTGTTTGATGGGGACAGTGTAGAGGGAGCTTTACTCTGTGTCGAACCCCGTGCTGTACTTGTCCTGGGAGTGTTTGATGGGGACAGTGTAGAGGGAGCTTTTCTCTGTCTCTAACCCTGTGCTGTACCTGTCCTGGGAGTGTTTGATGGAGACAGTGTAGAGGGAGCTTTACTCTGTAACTAACCCCGTGCTGTACCTGTCCTGGGAGTGTTTGATGGGGACAGTGTAGAGGGAGCTTTACTCTGTAACTAACCCCGTGCTGTACCTGTCCTGGGAGTGTTTGATGGAGACAGTGTAGAGGGAGCTTTACTCTGTATCTAACCCCGTGCTGTACCTGCCCTGGGAGTGTTTGATGGGGACAGTGTCGAGGGAGCTTTACTCTGTATCTAACCCCGTGCTGTACCTGTCCTGGGAGTGTTTGATGGGGACAGTGTCGAGGGAGCTTTACTCTGTATCTAACCCCGTGCTGTACCTGTCCTGGGAGTGTTTGATGGGGACAGTGTAGCGGGAGCTTTACCCTGTATCTAACCCCGTGCTGTTCCTGCCCTGGGAGTGTTTGATGGGAACAGTGTAGAGGGAGCTTTACTCTGTATCTAACCCCGTGCTGTACCTGTCCTGGGAGTGTTTGATGGGGACAGTGTAGAGGGAGCTTTACTCTGTATCTAACCCCGTGCTGTACCTGTCCCGGGAGTGTTTGATGGGGACAGTGTAGAGGGAGCTTTACTCTGTATCTAACCCTGTGCTGTCCCTGTCCTGGGAGTGTTTGATGGTGACAGTGTAGTGGGAGCTTTACTCTGTATCTAACCCCGTGCTGTACCTGTCCTGGGAGTGTTTGATGGGGACAGTGTCGAGGGAGCTTTACTCTGTATCTAACCCTGTGCTGTACCTGTCCTGGGAGTGTTTGATGGGGACAGTGTAGAGGGAGCTTTTCTCTGTCTCTAACCCCGTGCTGTACCTGTCCTGGGAGTGTTTGATGGGGACAGTGTAGAGGGAGCTTTACTCTGTATCTAACCCCGTGCTGTACCTGTCCTGGGAGTGTTTGATGGGGACAGTGTCGAGGGAGCTTTACTCTGTATCTAACCCTGTGCTGTACCTGTCCTGGGAGTGTTTGATGGGGACAGTGTAGAGGGAGCTTTTCTCTGTCTCTAACCCCGTGCTGTACCTGTCCTGGGAGTGTTTGATGGGGACAGTGTCGAGGGAGCTTTACTCTGTATCTAACCCTGTGCTGTACCTGTCCTGGGAGTGTTTGATGGGGACAGTGTAGAAGGAGCTTTACTCCGTATCTGACCCCATGCTGTACCTGTCCTGGGAGTGTTTGATGGGGACAGAGTAGAAGGAGCTTTACTCTGTATCTAACCCCGTGCTGTACCCGTCCTGGGAGTGTTTGATGGGGACAGTGTAGAGGGAGCTTTACTCTGTATCTAACCCCGTGCTGTACCTGTCCTGGGAGTGTTTGATGGGGACAGTGTAGAGGGAGCTTTACTCTGTATCTAACCCTGTGCTGTACCTGTCCTGGGAGTGTTTGATGGGGACAGTGTCGAGGGAGCTTTACTCTGTATCTAACCCCGTGCTGTACCTGTCCTGGGAGTGTTTGATGGGGACAGTGTAGAGGGAGCTTTACTCTGTATCTAACCCCGTGCAGTACCTGTCCTGGGAGTGTTTGATGGGGACAGTGTAGAGGGAGCTTTACTCTGTATCTAACCCCGTGCTGTCCCTGTCCTGGGAGTGTTTGATGGGGACAGTGTAGAGGGAGCTTTACTCTGTATCTAACCCCATGCTGTACCTGTCCTGGGAGTGTTTGATGGGGACAGTGTAGAGGGAGCTTTACTCTGTATCTAACCCCATGCTGTACCTGTCCTGGGAGTGTTTGATGGGGACAGTGTAGAGGGAGCTTTACTCTGTATCTAACCCCGAGCTGTACCTGTCCTGGGAGTGTTTGATGGGGACAGTGTAGAGGGAGCTTTACTCTGTATCTAACCCCGTGCTGTACCTGTCCTGTGGGTGTTTGATGGGGACAGTGTAGAGGGAGCTTTACTCTGTATCTAACCCCGTGTTGCACCTGTCCTGGGAGTGTTTGATGGGGACTGTCTTTACAGAGAACAGGTCTATGGTTGTTTAAGGAAGGCTTTGTTCAGTCAGATTGCTGCAGTTAAATTACTCTCCGAACCTTCTCCACAGTCGACTAATTTGGAAAGTAACAGATTTGCTGAGAAGTTTCTCTAATCGATGTCTGCTGCGTCAGGCTGGAATAATTGCTGCCCTCACAGCTGCGCTGAACAATCTCTCTCATTAACCTGAGTCAGATATTCAGGCAGTAATTTAAAAAAATCAGGAGGGGAAAGAGAGACTCCCCAAAGAATTAATCGCCACTCAATTGAACAATTTGCTCTTTCTCACCTGCGCGCACAGGTTTATTAGCGAGGTGAAGGATTTATTTAAAGAAAACCAGACATTTTTTCAGAATCGGATCAGCCAGTTTCCTGGCAACAATAATCCAAATTTAAACAAATTACTGCTGCATTAGGCACTGTGAAGTAAATGTTTATTATATTACAAAGAAACATTGAGGACATGTGTAAAGAAGGGATTAGATTGTGTGGGATTTTTGTTTTAAATCACCAGCTGGAGCAGAGTTGAGGAGAGACTTTCTTTCCTGTTGTTTACAGGTACACCCGGCCTATTAGCGTAGTGGTAGCTGATTCAATAGCCTTGAAAAGGCAAGATTTCGACATGAAACATTTACTGCCTTCCTTGAAAGATTCGGGAGGGCAGAACTAATTGGATAGTTCCGGCAACGGGCTAGTACAGGTCTGGGGCAGAGTGGCCCCACTCTCTGCTGTATATCCCGACCCTTTTTATTCAATGAAAGAGATGACAAAGTGCTGGGTGAACGATGAATCTGATTGGGTCTCTGGGCTATCTCGGGGGGGTGGGGGGAAAGCTTCCTCGTCGCTAAGCTGACCAGGAAAGTGTTTGATAACAAATCCCCTTCTCATATTTCATGGTGGTTTTTTCTTCCCACTCACTGGGGTGATGTCACGTGGTCGAATATCCGAGTGCGGGAGCGCAGCAGGATTCTGGGGGACATCAGGAGGCAGGTTTGGGATAGGGAGACGGAGGAACAGGATTGGAGTTGGCGAAGGAGCGAGGGAAGGTGAGGGATGAATTGCGGAGGAAGGTTGAGGGACAGAAAGTGAGGGAGAGAAATGAGGGAGGAAGGGTGAGGGAGGGAGGGAGGGAAGGTGAGAGGATGCGAGGGGTAATAGGAGGGAGTAAGGGAGGGACGATGAGGGAGTGAGGGGAAGTAAAGGAGGATGGGTGAGGGATGGAAGGTGAGGGAGTGAGGGTGAGTGAGGTAGGGGGAGGGAGGGACGGTGAACCTGAGTGAGAGGAGACGGGGAAGGGAGAGCGAAGGCAGGAAGATGAGGGAATGAAGGTGAGTGATGTACCGTCAATTACCACCAGACGAGACTGGTGGAACTATCGAGGCTTTATTGAACGAGATGTTGTGCCTCCTGTAGCTGGAACCAGAATGGCTGCAGCACCGGCTGCACACACATTTATACCCCGCCTGCTGGGCGGAGCCAGCAGGCAGGGATTTACCGTTGTACCTGTAATATACGTGCAGTGCCGTAATACATACAATATACCACTAGTGGTGTTTACCACAGTGAGTAAGGGAGGGAGCAGGAGGGTGGGTGAGGGAGAGAGGGAGGGAGGGAGAGTGAAAGAGTGGGGGTGAGGGTGAGGAAGGGAAGATGTGGATTTTGAGAGAAGGTGAGTGAGGGAGTAGGGGTGAGGGTGTGGGTCAGGGAGGGAGTGAGGATCATTGATGGTGAGGGAGGGAATGTGAAGGTTGGGAGAGGTAATGGGAAGGATTGAGGGTGAGGGAGTGAAGGTGAGAGAGAGGGCGAGGGAGGGAAAGTGAGGGAATTAGAATGAGTGAGGGAGGGAGGGGATCGGAGGGAAAGTGAGGGAGGGAAGGTGAGTAAGAAAGGGTAAGGAACGGAGTGGGAGGGAGGTTAGATGAGGGAAGGAGTGAAGGAAGGTGAGGGATGGAGGGTGAAGGAATGATGATGAGTGAGGGAGGGTGAGGCAGTGAAGTTAAGGGAGGGAATGTGAGGGTGGGAGAGTGAGGGAGTGAGGGTTAGGTGGGAGGGAGAGTGAGGGAGTGCGGGTGAGGTGGGAGGGGGAGTAAGGATGCGTGTTGGGAGGGAGTGAGGGTGTAAAGGTGAGAGAGAGAGGGAAGGTGAAGGAGGGACAGTGAGGGAGTGGGGTGAAGGATAGGGAGGGTGAGGGAGTGAATATGTGGGTTGGGAAGGTTGTGAGTGAGGGAAGGTGAATGATGGCAGGTGTGGGGGCTGGGAGAGTGAGTGAGTGAGGTGATCATGGGAGAGGGAATGTGTGGGAGCGAGAGTGAGGGAGAGAGGGTGAGGGAGGGAGGCTGCTGTAGGGAGGGAAGGTGATGTAGGGAAGATGCGGGAGGGAGGATGAGGTTGGGAGAGTAAGTGAAGGAAGGATGTGAGTGAGAGAAGGTGAGGGAGATTGAGTGAGGGAGAGTGAGGGAATAGGGGTGAGGGAGTGGGTGTGGGTGAGGGAAGGAGAGCGAAGGAGGGAGATGAGGAAGTGGGGGCGAGGGAGTGGGAGGTGAGGGACAGTGAAGGTGAGGGGCAGTGAGGGTGAGAGACAGTGATGGTGAGGGAGGGAAGGTGAGGGAGAGAAGGTGAGGGAGGGAAGGTGAGGGAGGGAGAGTGAGGAAGGGAAGGTGACCAAGGTGAAGGAGGGGGAGTGGGGTTGAGGGAAAGTGAGGGGCAGAGATAGACAGACAGACAGATTCTTGTTATATAAATCAGGTCATCTGAAAAGACCATTACATAGTACCAGGAGTTGTGAGACATTAAACACGGAGATGGATGGATGGACAGACGGCCTCTTGTAATATAAATCAGGTCACCCAAAAAGAACATTACATGGTATCAGGAGTGATGTGGTATTAAACACTGAGTAAAAACTTTCAGCTTGCCATGAAAATGAAATGAAAATCGCTTATTGTCACAAGTAGGCTTCAAATGACGTTACTGTGAAAAGCCCCTAGTCGCCACATTCCGGCGCCTGTTCGGGGAGGCTGGTACGGGAATCGAACCATGCTGCTGGCCTGCCTTGGTCTGCTTTAAAAGCCATCGATTTAGCCCACTGTGCTAAACCAGTCCATGAGTCCACAGACATTGAGATTTTGCAGTCTGCCAGAATGAACAATGTGGAGTTGTTGAAACCACCAATGAGTCTCAGATTTCATGGTAATGTGGACTGCAACTGGCGTGTGTTTAAACAACAATTCAATCTGTTTCTTACTGCAGTAAATTTTGGAGATCAATCACATTAGTGTACGGTAGCAATGCTCCTAACAGCTGCAGGGTCCGAAGCGATTGCTGTGTTTAATAATTTGCAAATGATGAAGATAGTAAAAATTTTAATGAAGTAATTCAAAGATTGGAAGAACATCGCACCACAGCAAGAATGAAATTCATGAATGCTATGCATTTAGTTCACGTTTACAGAAGTCAGAAGAGTCCATAGATGGGGCAGCACTGTGGCGCAGTGGTTAGCCCTGCTGCCTCATGGCGCTGAGGTCCCAGGTTCGATCCCGGCCCTGGGTCACTGTCCATGTGGAATTTACACATTCTCCCTGTGTTTGCGTGGGTTTGCTGGCTAGGTGGATTGGCCACGCTAAATTGCCGCTTAATTTGAAAAGAAAATTAATTGGGTACTCTAAATTTATAAAAAAGGAAGAGTCCATAGATCATTTCATCACTGATTTAAAGTTAAAAGCTAAAACCTGTAATTTTTCTGCGGTGGAATCTTTCATGATTCGGGACCAGATTGTGTTTGGCGAGGATGAGAATAAGCTGAGGGAATGCTTGCTGTGGGAATCGGAGCTGTCTTTGGAACAAACAGTTAAGGGGTGGCATTCTCCGTTGCCTGGCGCCGATATTGTAATCGCGATCGGGCGGAGAGTCCACTCCGACGCCCAAATCGAGGCTGGCGCCTTGTTGACCCTGTTCAGCCATGCTCCGCCCCCACGGAAGGGGGGTGATCGAATTGCGCGCCGCACGCTGTTGGAACGATGTTGGCGCATCACCGGAAGGCCCTTCCGCGATGCTCCACCCTCAATGGGCCGGGTTCTCGACCGCGCAGGTGACGTGTGGTCTGAGCGGTTAGGAACCCGGGGTGGCAGCCGCGGACAGTGTCGCTGGGTGGTGGGGGGGCCCTCCACGAGGGCTGTGGAGACAGTTGGGGGGGGGGGGTGCCTGTGGGGTGGTGGGCGGCAGGTCGTGTCCGCGCACGGCCGGTGCCATGAGGTACGGCGCGACCGCTGCAGGTCATTGTTGTGCACACCCGCGGCCATGGACCATGGCTTCTGATGCGGGAGCCGGGATCTTCACCCGGCGTCGCTGCTAACCCTTCACCAGTCCCGGAACTGGTGAGGTTTTGGCGCCGATTTGGCACATATCGTGAAAGAATCATTACAGAAAGCAATGGACAGCCAATCTGATCCATAGCTCGCACTATTGAGCGACAGAGCGTCACCATTGTCAGCTGGTAGATCGCCCGCAGAGTTACTCATGAATAGGAGATTGTGGACCACACTTCCATACTTAGAAAAGGAGTAGAATGCAGCGGTGCTGCAGGAAATGCAAAACCTAAAGCAAAACAAAAGCAGTTCTCTGATAGAGTGTCTGCAACTTTGCCACCTCCGAGTAGTGGTGACATTGTGAGAGTAGAAGATTCAGACAACTGGTCGAGAAAAGCCATTGTACAGTTCTGGGCAGGATTCTCCAACCCCCCCGCCGCCGGGTCGGAGAATCCCCGTCGTCGGCTGCCGTATTCTCCGGCGTGTTTTTCAGGCGGGGGCGGGGTCCATGCCACGCCGGTTGGGGGCCGTTGGCAGCGGCCCCCTCGCAATTCTCAGGGCCCCGATGGGCCGAGCGCCGTCTGTTTTTGGCCAGTCCCGCCGATGTGGGTTACGTATGGTCCCACATGGCGGGACCTGGCAGGTAGGTTGTCTGGGGCCTCGAGGGGGATCCGATCCGGGGGTGGGGGGAGGGGGGGGCCCTACGGTGGCCTGGCCCGCGATCGGAGCCCACCAACCTGCGGGCGGGCCTGTGCCGTGGGGACTCTGCCATGGCCGGGGCGGAGAAGAGAACCCCCCGTGCATGCGGCAAAACACGGCGGCGGTTCTGCGCACGCACGAGATCACGCCGGCCCTTTGGCGCTGGCTGGAGTAGCACCAACCCCTCCAGCGTCCACCTAGCCCCCGAGACAGGTGAGAATTCCTCACCTTGGGGGCCCGGTTGAATCCAGAGTCGTTGGTGCCGGATTTCCCGCCGGCGTGGGGACTTAGTCCCCGGAAAGGAGAATCCCGGCCGATAGCTTTAGCCACAACTGTTCTTGTAATATAAATCAGGCCATCCGACAAGAAGATTACAAGGAGAAGGAGAGAGAGAGAGAGAGAGGGAGGGAGGGAAGGAGACAGAGAGAGAGACGGTTGGCAGGGAGAGAACTAGAGGGAGGGCTAGATGGATAGAGGGAAAGGGAGAGAGGGGGGATAGGGAGGGAGAGAGAGGAGGAGGGATAGATAGAGGGAGAGGGAGAGAAAGAGATAGTGGAAGAGAGAGCGAGATGCAGAGAGCGCGTTCATTTGAGCAGGAATCGGAGGTGTGTTTGGAGGAAACAGGGACAAACAGAGATCTCGGTATAATCTCGAGCCGATTTTTATAATAGTATTGGGGATGATGTTACTCACAGTGCCACACGTTTACTCACATCCGAGCAGACATTCAATTTGCATCACAGTAATTTTACTAATTAGACTAAATCAGGTGGGATTCCCATTATAATTAATTTGGTTTCAGGTATTCTGTCCATTGGCAAAGGGAGCAGCGGTTGTTGTGTCAGGAATATCATTTTTGACCATCTCAGTTTAATCAGGTGAATGGTCTCCAGGTACTGGAGATATTTTGCTTCATCAGGAGAGCAAGTGTGAATGGGACAGGAGAGACTCTGAGCTTGTTGCGTAATGATCAGTGGAAGAGAATAGCTGAATTAGAACATAGAACATAGAACATAGAACAATACAGCGCAGTACAGGCCCTTCGGCCCACGATGTTGCACCGAAACAAAAGCCATCTAACCTACACTATGCCATTATCATCCATATGTTTATCCAATAAACTTTTAAATGCCCTCAATGTTGGCGAGTTCACTACTGTAGCAGGTAGGGCATTCCACGGCCTCACTACTCTTTGCGTAAAGAACCTACCTCTGACCTCTGTCCTATATCTATTACCCCTCAGTTTAAAGTTATGTCCCCTCATGCCAGTCATATCCATCCACGGGAGAAGGCTCTCACTGTCCACCCTATCCAACCCCCTGATCATTTTGTATGCCTCTATTAAGTCTCCTCTTAACCTTCTTCTCTCCAACGAAAACAACCTCAAGTCCATCAGCCTTTCCTCATAAGATTTTCCCTCCATACCAGGCAACATCCTGGTAAATCTCCTCTGCACCCGCTCCAAAGCCTCCACGTCCTTCCTATAATGCGGTGACCAGAACTGTACGCAATACTCCAAATGCGGCCGTACCAGAGTTCTGTACAGCTGCAACATGACCTCCCGACTCCGGAACTCAATCCCTCTACCAATAAAGGCCAACACTCCATAGGCCTTCTTCACAACCCTATCAACCTGGGTGGCAACTTTCAGGGATCTATGTACATGGACACCTAGATCCCTCTGCTCATCCACACTTTCAAGAACTTTACCATTAGCCAAATATTCCGCATTCCTGTTATTCCTTCCAAAGTGAATCACCTCACACTTCTCTACATTAAACTCCATTTGCCACCTCTCAGCCCAGCTCTGCAGCTTATCTATATCCCTCTGTAACCTGCTACATCCTTCCACACTATCGACAACACCACCGACTTTAGTATCGTCTGCAAATTTACTCACCCACCCTTCTGCGCCTTCCTCTAGGTCATTGATAAAAATGACAAACAGCAACGGCCCCAGAACAGATCCTTGTGGTACTCCACTTGTGACTGTACTCCATTCTGAACATTTCCCATCAAACACCACCCTCTGTCTTCTTTCAGCTAGCCAATTTCTGATCCACATCTCTAAATCACCCTCAATCCCCAGCCTCCGTATTTTTTGCAATAGCCTACCGTGGGGAACCTTATCAAACGCTTTGCTGAAATCCATATACACCACATCAACTGCTCTACCCTCGTCTACCTGTTCAGTCACCTTCTCAAAGAACTCAATAAGGTTTGTGAGGCATGACCTACCCTTCACAAAGCCATGCTGACTATCCCTGATCATATTATTCCTATCTAGATGATTATAAATCTTGTCTCTTATAATCCCCTCCAAGACTTTACCCACTACAGACGTGAGGCTCACCGGTCTATAGTTGCCGGGGTTGTCTCTGCTCCCCTTTTTGAACAAAGGGACCACATTTGCTGTCCTCCAGTCCTCTGGCACTATTCCTGTAGCCAATGATGACATAAAAATCAAAGCCAAAGGTCCAGCAATCTCTTCCCTGGCCTCCCAGAGAATCCTAGGATAAATCCCATCAGGTCCCGGGGACTTATCTATTTTCAGCCTGTCCAGAATTGCCAACACCTCTTCCCTACGTACCTCAATGCCATCTATTCTATTAGCCTGGGGCTCAGCATTCTCCTCCACAACATTATCTTTTTCCTGAGTGAATACTGACGAAAAATATTCATTTAGTATCTCGCCAATCTCTTCAGACTCCACACACAATTTCCCATCCCTGTCCTTGACTGGTCCTACTCTTTCCCTAGTCATTCGCTTATTCCTGACATACCTATAGAAAGCTTTTGGGTTTTCCTTGATCCTTCCTGCCAAATACTTCTTATGTCCCCTCCTTGCTCGTCTTAGCTCTCTCTTTAGATCCTTCCTCGCTACCTTGTAACTATCCATCGCCCCAACCGAAACTTCACACTTCATCTTCACATAGGCCTCCTTCTTCCTCTTAACAAGAGATTCCACTTCCTTGGTAAACCACGGTTCCCTCGCTCGACGCCTTCCTCCCTGTCTGACCGGTACATACTTATCAAGAACACGCAGTAGCTGATCCTTGAACAAGCCCCACTTATCCAGTGTGCCCAACACTTGCAGCCTACTTCTCCACCTTATCCCCCCAAGTCACGTCTAATGGCATCATAATTGCCCTTCCCCCAGCTATAACTCTTGCCCTGCGGTGTATACTTATCCCTTTCCATCATTAACGTAAACATCACCGAATTGTGGTCACTGTCCCCAAAGTGCTCTCCTACCTCCAAATCCAACACCTGGCCTGGTTCATTACCCAAAACCAAATCCAACGTGGCCTCGCCTCTTGTTGGCCTGTCAACATATTGTTTCAGGAAACCCTCCTGCACACACTGTACAAAAAACGACCCATCTATTGTACTCGAACTATATCTTTTCCAGTCAATATTTGGAAAGTTAAAGTCTCCCATAATAACTACCCTGTTACTTTCGCTCATATCCAGAATCATCTTCGCCATCCTTTCCTCTACATCCCTAGAACTATTAGGAGGCCTATAAAAAACTCCCAACAGGGTGACCTCTCCTTTCCTGTTTCTAACTTCAGCCCATACTACCTCGGAAGAAGAGTCCCCATCTAGCATCCTCTCCGCCACCGTAATACTGCTCTTGACTAGCAGCGCCACACCTCCCCCTCTTTTGCCTCCTTCTCTGAGCTTACTAAAACACCTAAACCCCGGAACCTGCAACATCCATTCCTGTCCCTGCTCTATCCATGTCTCCGAAATGGCCACAACATCGAAGTCCCAGGTACCAACCCATGCTGCCAGTTCCCCTACCTTGTTTCGTATACTCCTGGCATTGAAGTAGACACACTTCAAACCACCTACCTGAACACTGGCCCCCTCCTGCGATGTCAAATCTGTGCTCCTGACCTCTATACTCTCATTCTCCCTTACCCTAAAACTACAATCCAGGTTCCCATGCCCCTGCTGCATTAGTTTAAACCCTCCCAAAGAGCACTAACAAATCTACCCCCCAGGATATTTGTGCCCCTCAGGTTCAGATGTAGACCATCCTGTCTGTAGAGGTCCCACCTTCCCCAGAAAGAGCCCCAGTTATCCAGAAATCTGAATCCCTCCCGCCTGCACCATCCCTGTAGCCACGTGTTTAAATGCTCTCTCTCCCTATTCCTCATCTCACTATCACGTGGCACGGGCAACAACCCAGAGATAACAACTCTGTTTGTTCTAGTTCTGAGCTTCCATCCTAGCTCCCTGAAAGCCTGCCTGACATCCTTGTCCCCTTTCCTACCTATGTCATTAGTGCCAATGTGGACCACGACTTGGGGCTGCTCCCCCTCCCCCTAAGGACCCGGAAAACCCGGAATTGTTACAGTGCTGGGGGCGATTTGCCCCCATTGTGTCTGTGTCGACTCTCCAAATGAACAATTTACTCCACGCCATTCTCACGCCATTCCCCCAACCCTGAACAATCTTCCTTCTCACATAACAGTCACTTTCTCTTTTGAATGCTTCAACTGAACCTGCGACCACCAGAATCTGCGGCAGCACTTTCCAGAAATTAACCACTCGCTGCGTCAAAAATGGTTTTCCGCTTGTTGGTTTTGCCTCTCCGACCAGTGTCCACTCTCTCTCTCTCTGACCAGTGACCACTCTCTCTCTCTGACCAGTGTCCGCTCTCTCTCTCTGACCAGTGTCCACTCTCTCTCTCTCTCTGACCAGTGCCCACTCTCTCTCTCTCTGACCAGTGACCACTCTCTCTCTCTCTGACCAGTGTCCGCTCTCTCTCTCTGACCAGTGTCCACTCTCTCTCTGTCTGACCAGTGTCCACTCTCTCTGTCAGACCAGTGTCCACTCTCTCTCTCTGACCAGTGTCCACTCTCTCTCTGTCTGACCAGTGTCCAATCTCTCTCTCTCTGACCAGTGTCCACTCTCTCTCTGACCAGTGACCACTCTCTCTCTGTCTCTGACCAGTGTCCACTCTCTCCCTATGACCAGTGTCCACTCTCTCTGTCTGACAAGTGTCCGCTCTCTCTCTCTCTCTGACCAGTGTCCACTCTCTCTCTCTGATCAGTGTCCACTCTCTCTCTCTCTGACCAGTGTCCACTCTCTCTCCCTGACCAGTGTCCACTCTCTCTCCCTGACCAGTGTCCAATCTCTCTCTGACCAGTGTCCACTCTCTCTGTCTGACCAGTGTCCACTCTCTCTCTCTGACCAGTGTCCACTCTCTCTCTCTGACCAGTGTCCACTCTCTCTGTCTGACCAGTGTCCACTCTCTCTGTCTGACCAGTGTCCACTCTCTCTGTCTGACCAGTGTCCACTCTCTCTGTCTGACCAGTGTCCACTCTCTCTCTCTGACCAGTGTCCACTCTCTCTCTCTCTGACCAGTGTCCACTCTCTCTCTCTGACCAGCGTCCACTCTCTCTCTCTGACCAGCGTCCACTCTCTCTCTCTGACCAGTGTCCACTCTCTCTCTGACCAGTGTCCACTCTCTCTCTGACCAGTGTCCACTCTCTCTCTCTGACCAGTGACCACTCTCTCTCTCTCTGACCAGTGTCCACTCTCTCTCTCTGACCAGTGTCCACTCTCTCTCTCTGACCAGTGTCCACTCTCTCTCTGACCAGTGACCACTCTCTCTCTCTCTGACCAGTGTCCACTCTCGCTCTCTGACCAGTGTCCACTCTCTCTCTGACCAGTGTCCACTCTCTCTCTCTGACCAGTGACCACTCTCTCTCTCTCTGACCAGTGTCCACTCTCTCTCTCTGACCAGTGTCCACTCTCTCTCTCTGACCAGTGTCCACTCTCTCTCTCTCGGACCAGTGTCCACTCTCTCTCTGTCTCACCAGTGTCCACTCTCGCTCTCTGACCAGTGCGGCACTCCCTCAGTACTGACCCTCTGACAGTGCAGCACTCCCTCAGTACTGACCCTCTGACAGTGCGGCGCTCCCTCAGTTTTGACCCTCTGACAGTGCGGCACTCCCTCAGTACTGACCCTCTGACAGTGCGGCACTCCCTCAGTACTGACCCTCTGACAGTGCGGCGCTCCCTCAGTACTGACCCTCTGACAGTGCGGCGCTCCCTCAGTTTTGACCCTCTGACAGTGCGGCACTCCCTCAGTACTGACCCTCTGACAGTGCGGCACTCCCTCAGTACTGACCCTCTGACAGTGCGGCACTCCCTCAGTACTGACCCTCTGACAGTGCGGCACTCCCTCAGCACTGACCCTCTGACAGTGCGGCGCTCCCTCAGTTTTGACCCTCTGACAGTGCGGCACTCCCTCAGTACTGACCCTCTGACAGTGCGGCACTCCCTCAGTACTGACCCTCTGACAGTGCGGCGCTCCCTCAGTTTTGACCCTCTGACAGTGCGGCACTCCCTCAGTACTGACCCTCTGACAGTGCGGCACTTCCCTCAGTTTTGACCCTCTGACAGTGCGGCACTCCCTCAGCACTGACCCTCTGACAGTGCGGCACTCCCTCAGTACTGACCCTCTGACAGTGCGGCACTCCCTCAGTACTGACCCTCTGACAGTGCGGCACTCCCTCAGTACTGACCCTCTGACAGTGCGGCGCTCCCTCAGTTTTGACCCTCTGACAGTGCGGCACTCCCTCAGTACTGACCCTCTGACAGTGCGGCACTCCCTCAGTACTGACCCTCTGACAGTGCGGCACTCCCTCAGTACTGACCCTCTGACAGTGCAGCACTCCCTCAGTACTGACCCTCTGACAGTGCAGCACTCCCTCAGTACTGACCCTCTGACAGTGCAGCACTCCCTCAGTACTGACCCTCTGACAGTGCGGCACTCCCTCAGTACTGACCCTCTGACAGTACGGCACTCCCTCAGTTTTGACCCTCTGACAGTGCGGCACTCCCTCAGTACTGACCCTCTGACAGTGCGGCACTCCCTCAGTTTTGACCCTCTGACAGTGCGGCACTCCCTTAGTACTGACCCTCTGACAGTGCGGCACTCCCTCAGTACTGACCCTCTGACAGTGCGGCGCTCCCTCAGTTTTGACCCTCTGACAGTGCGGCACTCCCTCAGTACTGACCCTCTGACAGTGCGGCACTCCCTCAGTACTGACCCACTGACAGTGCGGCACTCCCTCAGTACTGACCCTCTGACAGTGCAGCACTCCCTCAGTACTGACCCACTGACAGTGCGGCACTCCCTCAGTACTGACCCTCTGACAGTGCAGCACTCCCTCAGTATTGACCCTCTGACAGTGCAGCACTCACTCAGTACTGACCCTCTGACAGTGCGGCACTCCCTCAGTACTGACCCTCTGACAGTGCAGCACTCCCTCAGTACTGACCCTCTGACAGTGCGGCACTCCCTCAGTTTTGACCCTCTGACAGTGCGGCACTCCCTCAGTACTGACCCTCTGACAGTGCGGCACTCCCTCAGTACTGACCCTCTGACAGTGCGGCGCTCCCTCAGTTTTGACCCTCTGACAGTGCGGCACTCCCTCAGTACTGACCCTCTGACAGTGCGGCACTCCCTCAGTACTGACCCTCTGACAGTGCGGCGCTCCCTCAGTACTGACCCTCTGACAGTGCAGCACTCCCTCAGTACTGACCCTCTGACAGTGCAGCACTCCCTCAGTACTGACCCTCTGACAGTGCGGCACTCCCTCAGTACTGACCCTCTGACAGTGCGGCACTCCCTCAGTACTGACCCTCTGACAGTGCGGCACTCCCTCAGCACTGACCCTCTGACAGTGCGGCACTCCCTCAGCACTGACCCTCTGACAGTGCGGCACTCCCTCAGTACTGACTCTCGGTCAGTGCCAGTGGTTGAAGAGTGAATGGCTGTGAATTTCCAGTTGCGATGCGCCTGAAAAGCAGCGAGGAGCAATACGACTGTTGGATGCCGGGAGATCGCACTAATGCGATCTTGCGAGATGTCGTGATATGAATCCCGCGGGATCACTTTCTGGAAAATCTGCTCATGATAGTGAGGCAGCTAGTGGCACTTTAATATGCATTCCCGAGATCTAATCAAGGTGCTGGGATCTAAGTCCTTTGCCTCGGGACTGGTCTCCACAAATAAGGAGCAGACGGAACGGCCTGCGTGTGTGTGTTTCGTGGGTTTGAAGGCCCCTACATGCATGTCCTCTCGGCAGGGTGTGACCCTGGCCCTGCAGGTGCTACCTGGGCACTCTGGCACTGCCCAGGTGGCACTGCCAACTGTCAGGGGCCCTGCCAGTGTTCCAGGCTGGCACTGCCAAGCTGACATTTCCTGCGTGGCGGTGATCGGGCCGGGGGGGGGGGGGTGTTGGGGGGGTTCCTGGAGACCTCCTTGGGGCAACACGGAAGCACTGTGATTAGCACTGTTGCTTCAGAGCTCCTGGGTCCCAGGTTCGATTCCGACCTTGGGTCACTGTCTGTGCGGAGTCTGCACGTTCTCCCGTGACTGCGTGGGTTTCCTCCGGGTGCTCCGGTTTCCTCCCACAGTCCAAAGACGTGCTTGTTAGGTGAATTGGACATTCTGAATTCTCCCTCTGTGTACCCAAACAGGCGCCGGAATGTGGCGACTAGGGGATTTTTACAGTAACTTCATTGCAGTGTTAATGTAAGCCTACTTGTGACAATAAAGATTGTATATATATATATATGTATATATATAAACACTTTGATTAGTTGGTGCTAATGCTGAACGCTCAGATTGTCCATGTGTGGGTCGAGGTGATGGTGTCAATGTCACCTCCTCCCAGAACCGCTTCAGGAGATGGTGAGAGGGAATTTGAAAAATGCAGCAAAGGGAAAGGAGATATTTATAAAGTAGCGACAGAAATAGCCCAGATATTTTGAGCCTGATATTACTGATGTGTGAGAGGGAGAGAGCGACAGCGAGAGAGACTCCTGCAAGGAGGACTGTAACGTTTGAATTCTGCCCACATTGACAGGCAGAGTAAACAGTCAAGCAGCAAATTTACAAATTGATTTTTATTGCTTTTAAATTGTAACAAAGAAATCACCAGGAGCTGCTCGGAAACTGCAGACACCATTAGCATCGGGGAAATCAATGAGAGTCGTGAAGGTGGCTGTCTCTGGGCTTGAACCCCCCGCCCCCCCCCCCCCCCCCCCCCCCACCCCCCACCAGCACATTGTGTTCAGTTGGGCCCTGCGGGAGGCTTTTGACGGAAAATCAAATACTTGGGGCCAGTCACTGAGTTTGTCAGCGAGACTAAAAGCTGTCCTCTGTTTGCCAGGGGGAGGTGGTGGTGGGGTGTGGGGGAGGGGGGGGGAGGGTGTGGTGGGGGTGGGATGGGTGTGCGGGGGTGTAGGTGGTGGGGGGTGTAGGGGAGGGGGTGTGGGGGGGAGGTGGTGGGTGGTGTAGCTGTGTGTGGGGGAGGGGGTGTGGGGGGGGGGGGTGCGGGGTGGGTGTTGGGGCTGGGGGGGTGTATGGGGTGGGGGTGGGGGTGGTGTAGGAGGAGGTGGTGGGGAGTGTAGGGGGAGGGGTGTAGGGGGAGGATGTGAAAGGGGTGGGGGGTGTAGGGGGTGGGGCTGGGTGTAGGGGTGGGGGAGGGGGTGTGGGGGGTGATGTGTGTGTGTGCGGGGTGGGTGTTGGGGGAGGGTGTGTGTGTGTGGGGGGAGGGTGGGGGAGTGGATGTGGGGGGAGGGTGGGAGGGTGGGGGAGGGTGTGTGGGGGGTGGGAGGGTGGGGGGTGGGGGGTGTGTGGGTTAGGGCGAGGGGGACACTGATGGAAGAGGGAGTATATATGAGTGAAGTGAGGGGTGAGGTGGCAGCTGGGAGCCTCCCCGTCCCGCTGCTGTCCATTCCTAATTCAGTTCAGACCGAACAGTGCCTGGGGGTGGGGGTGGTGGGGGGTTTGTAAGATCTATCTGAACACTGGAACACTGCTGTCTGTGAGTTAGCAGGGCAGAGAGGCAGAGAGGGGATGTGCTGTCGGTGCAGTTTAACAGCCTGCTCCACTACTGAAAACCAGGCAGCTATTTCCTTGCGGATTTTGCTGGGAAGCTGCCAAGTTGCGAAGATCTGGATGGTGTCAGCAAGATTCCAGCCAGACTCTGTATCGGAGCGTTAAAAATAGCGTTAGAACAGGTGCGGCCACTCACTCCAAACCCTGGCCGAGCACAGAGCCAATTCCTCACCGCTGCCGCTGTGGGTTGACAGGAGGTTTACTTCGCGCACAGGCAGATGCGAGAGGAAAAACGCGAGGTTTCAACAAAGGGTTTCACATTCTTGCCGCAGCTTTTTTTTTAGACGACGAATCGCAGAAAGAAAGACAATTTCAATCAGAGGGTTATTGCCGATTAAACTTTGAGGTGGAACTCAGCCCACCTCAGAAAACAAATCACTGCCACCTCGGGTCAACCAGGCAGCTCCCGGGACCAGCTTCCCACATAACGCATGACTCGAGCCACGTTCCCCTTTGTTCTGGTGGACTAACCGTTTCCTGCGGTCAGTGGTTCACTGTCGAGGGGGATATATTAATAATAATCATCTTTTTATATATATATTTAAATTTAGAGTACCCAATTCATTTTTTCCCAATTAAGGGGCAATTTAGCGTGGTCAATCCCCCTACCCTGCACATCTTTGGGTTGTGGGGGCGAAACCCACACAGACACGGGAAGAATGTGCAAACTCCACGCGGACAGTGACCCAGGACGGGGATCGAACCCGAGACCTCGGCGCCGTGAGGCAGCGAACCCACTGTCCAACGTGCTGCCCAATAACAATCTTTTATTGTCACAAGTATGAAGGTACTGTGAAAAGCCCCTAGTCGCCACATTCCGGCGCCTGTTTGGGGAGGCTGGTACGGGATTTGAATGCACACTGCTGGCCTTGTTCTGCATTACAAACCAGCCATCTAGCCCACTGAGCTAACCCAGCCCCGAGTGACCTGATTTCAGATCATCAGCACAAGACCCAGACACACAGGAGGAACATTTTATTTTCCCGCATGCGGCGTGTTGTTGTGAGCTGGGAGCTGTGGATTGGAAAGGCAGCGGAAGCAGCTTGAATAATAACTTTCAAAAGGCTGAAATATCTGATGGGTTTTGGGTAGGAAGAGGGGAGTGGGAGCCAATATGATGGGCTGATTGGCTACTGTCTGTTCTATAATTTCATGGGGAGGATTATCTGACCCTGCAGTGGGTTGGAGAATTGCTGGGGGGGGGGGGGTCATGAATCATGTGACGCCGCTCCGTCGCCGCTCCGACACCTCTCCGACGCCGCTCCGACGCAGCTCCGACGCAGCTCCAATGCCGCTCCGACGCCGCTCCGTCGCCGCTCCGACACCTCTCCGACGCCGCTCCGACGCCGCTCCGACGCCGCTCCGACGCCGCTCTGACGCCGCTCCGATGCTGCTCCGACGCCGCTCCGACACCGCTCCGACGCCGCTCCGACGCTGCTCCGACTCCGCTCCGACGCCACTTCCGACACCTCTCTGACACCGCTCCGACGCCGCTCCGACACCGCTCCGATGCTGCTCTGACGCCGCTCCGACACCTCCCCGACGCCGCTCCGACGCCGCTCCGACGCCGCTCCGACGCCGCTCTGACGCCGCTCCGACGCCGCTCTGACGCCGCTCCGACACCTCCCCGACACCGCTCCGACGCCGCTCCGACGCCGCTCCGACGCCGCTCCGACGCCGCTCCGACGCCGCTCCGACGCCGCTCTGACGCCGCTCCGACGCCGCTCTGACGCCGCTCTGACGCCGCTCCGACACTCCCCGACACCGCTCCGACGCCGCTCCGACGCCGCTCCGACACCTCTCCGACGCCGCTCCGACGCCGCTCCGACACCTCCCCGACACCTCTCCGACGCCGCTCCGACACCTCCCCGACACCGCTCCGACGCCGCTCCGACACCTCCCCGACACCGCTCCGACGCCGCTCCAACGCCGCTCCGACGATTCTCCAGCGACTGGATGGGTGATGGGCCGAGTTCGGCCGAGTCCTGCTGGCGCCGTTCTCGTAGGGTCCGACCCGATGGGACCTTGGTGCTCATGTTGCGGTGATCCGACTCCGGGGGGGGGAGGTGGGGCCTCCACGGTGGCCTGGCCCGCGATTGGGGCCTACCGATCGGCGGGCGGGCTTATGCTGGTGGGGGGCCTATGTTCCTCTGTGCCGGGCCCCTGTAGCTCTCGGCCATGTTGCGTCGGGGCCGGCGTGGAGTTGGCAACCCTTGCGCCTGCGTGAACTTGCACCGGCCAGTCCCGCGCCGGTCGTGCTGACGCCCGTGTCGGCAGCTGGAGCTGCGTGATTCACTCCAGTACCGCCCCTTTGTGGCGCAGGATCGCTGATCCTAGGGGCCAGATTCCGCCGTCGTAAAACGCGACGGTGTTTCCGACGACGACAACACTCAACCCCAGGATCAGAGAATCCCGCCCCGTGACTCTGGGAAAGAGGTTTGTACCAGGTTGCCCAAGGACAGAGGGACCATGTTTGATGGCATTAAACTCCGCTCCCCTTTAATAGTGAGGGGCTGCCCATCGCTCCCTTGCTGTATCCCAGACTGAGCATTCTCTGCACCTTGACCCCAATCTAATTGGGAAAGTTTGTCATTGTAAAACTTGGCCAGGGCCACCTTGTACAGGGTCAGGGGTCATACCTGCACTGTCGGAGGTCACACAATGGGCCAGGGGTCACATCTGCTCTGTCGGAGGTCACACACACGGGGTCAGAGGTTATATCTGCAGTGAGGTCATTGGTCAGATTGAGAAACTCCCATATTCGGGAATGAGTTCCAACTATTCCCATTGAACAAAATCCAGTTTCCATAGCACTTCCTGTTCAAACGTGACGCCCAGCTAATTGAGTTCAGATTTTATGTTGGCCAGAGCAGTGAGCGTCATTGAAAGCAGCTTTACTGAAAATAGTTTGGTGGATGTTTGAAGAAGGTGGGAGGATGGCCAATAGGGACAGGCGAGTTACACGACGTGACAATGTGGAGGATAGACACACACACGGAGTGACAGGGCAGAATGGCCTGTTGGACTTTCAGTATAACAGCTGAATATATCTAAACAGTCACTTCACTGAAGGAAGTACCTTGGTCGAGTTTCAAAATGACTAAGAATAGTTTTTATTTATTCATTTACAGGATGTGGGCATCGCTGGTTAGGCCAGCATTTATTGCCCATCCCTAGTTGCCCTTGAGAAGGTGGTGGTGAGCTGCCGTCTTGAGCCGCTGCAGTCCTTGTGGTGTAGGTACACCCACTGTGCTGTTAGGGAGGGAGTTCCAGGATTTTGCCCCAGCGACAGTGAAGGAACGGCGATATATTTCCAATCAGGGTGGTGAGTGAGTTCGAGGGGAACCTCCAGGTGGTGGGGTTCCCAGGTATCTGCCGCCCTTGTCCTTCTAGATGGTAGTGGTCGTGGGTTTGGAAGGTGCTGTCCGAGGAACCTTGGCGAGTTGCTGTCCTTTTCATGTGTTCAAATGTACTTTGACAGAATGTAAACCCGTAACACGGAACCTACGTTTGAAAAGGAAATTTCACTGGAGAAAAGGAACTACATCGACAGATTGTTCTCATAACATCCTTCTGTAATCCACAGCTCGATGTTCCACAGGCAGAAGCAGCAGCCCGTTCTGTACACAGCAAGATCCCGCAAACAGCAGTCAGATTGATGACCAGATCATTCATTCTGTGCTGATGCTGGGTGAGGGAGGACCATTGATTTGGGATTCGGGTATCTCAAACATCAGTTGAGGCTGAGAGTCGACTGAAAGTTTCAAAGCCGAGATTGATAGACTTTCGTTCAGTGAGGGTGTGAAGTATTACTGACACCCCAGCAAGATACAGACCAGCTGCGGTCTCATTAAATGGTACCCACAGGCTGGAGTGGGCCGAATGGTATTCCTCCTGTTTCAGAAGACCGAGAGAACTCCCCCGCTCCGTTTCAACTGAGTTGTCTGTGTCCACCTGAACACAGGCTGAACCTTGCTTCCAATCTGATTCTGGTTACCATAGGGGCTGGTTTAGCACAGTGGGCTAAATAGCTGGCTTGTAAAGCAGACCAAGGCAGCAGCACGGTTCAATTGCCGTACCGGCCTCTCCGAACAGGTGCCGGAATATGGCAACTAGGGGCTTTTCACAGTAACTTCATTGAAGCCTACTCGTGACAATAAGCGATTTTCATTTCATTTTCATTTCATCATGGTGGTGAACCTCTCTCAAGCAAGGCCGTGTTGAGTAAAAGGAAAGCTTTGAATTAGTTGAGAATGGAGAGTTGAGCTGCTGCCTCCTTGAACTGTATAAATTCTGAGTCTATTTTTCTCTTTGAATTAGAGAGAAAAATGGCTCCCTGCCTAGAATTGGACAGGAGGCATTAGCACGGATCCTAATGATGTTTTGGAAGCATTTCACTGTTAAAACTCCAGATGCTGTCTTTTGAAAGCCCTTTTTCACAATGCCCCAAAGTGCTTCACAGCCAATGAAACACGTTTGAAGAGTAGTAATGGGTGTAATGTAGGAATGTCGGCAATCTGTGCACAGTGAGATCCCACCTTCAGCAATCAGACAAACGACTTGATGAGCTGTTTTGGGGAATTTGAGTGAGGGAGGACAGGGCGTCCCCAGTCTCCAGTAACAGTGGCGAATATCAGGGGCAGGATTCTCCGAGCCCCGACGCCGGCGCGCTCATCTCCGAGGTGCGGAGAATCGGTGCCATTTGCGCCGGCGGGTTTGACGCGGCGCTGGCCGTGGGAATCGGCGGGGCTGCCGAATCCCCGGCCCGAATGGGCCGAGCGGCCGCCCGGAAACGACAGATTCCTGTCAGCGCCGTTCACCCCTGGTCGCTGCCGGCGGGAACTCTGCGCGAAGGGTCGGGGGGGGGGGGCGCCCTGTGGGGCGGGGAAAAGCGATCCTTCACCGGGGGGGGGGGGCCTGCGACGGGGTCTGGCCCACGATCGGGCCCCACTGATCAGTGGGCCGCCTCTCCCCCCCCCCCGGGCCTACCTTGTTGCGCGGACGGCCCCTGAACATCGACGCCATGTTGAGTTGGGGCCGGCGCGCTGAGGAAGTCCCCCGCGCAGGCGCAGGCTGGCACGGCGCCCATTTGGCGCCGGGAAGGGAGGCTGGAGCAGTGTGAACCGCTCCAGCGCCGCTGGCCCCCCGTGGGGGACAGAATCGGTCGTCCCCGGGCCCGTTTCGCACCGTCGCCAAACGCGACGGCGTTCACGACGGCGCAAACACTTGGTCTCCATTTTGGAGAATATCCCCCAACATTCTCCTGCCGGATCCCAGTCGCAGCTGATTTGCTCTATAGCTGGGAGCGCGCATCCGGAAGCCATTCCCAATCCTTAGCTTTGCAAATGTTGACGTGGCGGGGATTCCCGAGGGAATCCTACTAACGGGCCGCCATTTTGAGCGGGCGGTCCGATAGCGAGGCCCGGCACCTGGGACCCCCCTCACCCCCACAACCTAATCCACACCCCCCCCCCCCCCCCCCCCGTCCCCCCGTCCCCCACCGGGATTTTGTAAGTGCTAAAGATTCTGCCGCAACTTCTGTGCTGCCCTTCAGCTCTGAAGAAAAGATTTTCAGCTCGGAGTGAAGTATGTGGGACATGGACCTGAGGCAGACTGTAGACATATTGTAGTATTTGCTTAACACTTGTTCATTATCATTACACATCAAAACAGGCTCCAGAGTAGGCATGTAGCTCAAAGGTGTAATTCCAACCCCCCCCCCCCTCTCTCTCGCTCTCTCTCTCTAACACGCTGACTGCTGTCAGTGGTACGTTATCATTTATGTCATTCAAATCTCATCTATATTCCATTATCATCCCTGCTTGTGATCCAGTAACTCTGGGTTGAACTCCCACTCCAGGAGTTGGTGACTGTTTTAAGGTTGTTTGATGTCTCACTAAGAGGTCTGGGGGCCTGTATGGTTGAACATAAACTGTTTATTGGTAACCCATCACTATGTGCATCACCAAGGTACAGCCCTGTGTAGGTGCTGTCTCCATCCTGGCTCCTTCCAGACTCTTCTAAATGCCGCCTACGATCATCTGACTCTCTACATCATACAGTGGGTGATACAGTTCTGCAGTCCCACATTAACCCTGGCTCTGCCCAAATACCCTTTGCCTACACCTCCTGCCCAAGTCCTTACTCAAATACAATCATTAGTTTATGTGCTTTTCCCCCACCACTGTCCTCAAGACTCTGACTTTATAAATTTAGACCCTCTCTTTGTAATCTTCCAGAGGAACAAAGATTGACCTCAGGGCCCTTGCAGCATCTTAAGATACTTCCTTTTTCTTTTCCTTTTCTTCTCTGTAAGTTAACCGAGTCTCAATGAGTTTGTTCTGTTGTTCCTCTGTTTTGCCGTCCGAGGTTGTCTTTCTTCGATCATGCTGCTGAAGGGTTATGTACTGTTTTTGATGTGATTTTGAAGGGCGGTTAGTTGTTCTTTCAACTATTTACTTTCCTCTTCAGGCCTTGCCTTCTCACTCTACACTTCAGTGCATTGCTTCGTTATTACTGATACTTCCAACACAACTTTTTCTGAAGTAATATTCAACTTCTTTGTTAACCCCGCATGTTTTTCTTGGGGCATGTATTGGTTCTTGAGTCTTTCAGGGCAGCTACTTCTTTGAGTACCTTTTCAGTCCGCTGTTTTATTTGGATGTATTTCTGATTGTGTTTCCCAACCCCGAGTTCGATTTACCAACAATGCGATTCTGAGTGTTATTTCCTTCTTTAAGATGCCTGAGAAATTTGTTTTCTCAGATCCCAAACAGTTTGGTTCATTGAAAATGCTAATTTATTGTGCATTATCAAAGGTATATTATATACTCAGTTTGAATTTTCTGATTCAAATCTTCCATTTCAGCTTTGATGTAAATATTTTCCAACCTTATTTTATTTCTACAGGGTTTGGACTTCATCAGATAGTTTATTTTCATTCTTTGTCAGCTATCACTTCATATTACCACCTGTTATTGGAGTTCAGATATTATGTTGGGGTTTCCAAAAATATATACTTTTGGGACTTCTGGAATTTTCTTTGCCTCGCTGGTGCCCTCATGTGGTTTGCTTGGGTAATATCTTCACCCCTTTTGTTGCTTTAATGCGAGTTTTCTATCTGCCTTTTTAAGCTCTGTGTGCTCCATAACTTGAAGATTAAAATATTTATCAAAGGCTTTTAATATTTAATCGAAGCTGGTTGAGGATTCATCAATGCCTTGTATCAGGATTGCTTCATCTGCAAATACACAAAGAAGTATAAAAATACATTAGCTTGCGCTTTTTCCAATTTCTGACTTAATCCTGATGTACGCCTGTAATATAAAAATTCCCTTCTTCAAGGTGACCAATTTTGGATGTGATTTGACCCATTTCTTAGCCTAAATTGGTCTATTAGATTTTATATACTATTCATGGCCGATTTTCGGAATATTTTGTTCTTCCAAGATGTCACCGTTTTCTTTTCTTCTCTTTGTTCTTGCTGTGCTGGTAACGTTTTGGTGGGGCCCCTGTTGCATTGTCGGAGCCCTTTATAAAAATATATTCTCTCTGCAGGAATCCTTTAGAGCAAGAAGCCTGGGCCAGGTAGTTGATTTTTAAGTCAGAGGAGAAAATATACTGGAAATTAATTTTTAAGCTCTGCCATCAGTTTGAAAACTTTTTTCTCCTTCAGTTGAGTTTGGCCGCCGCATTTTAAGGTGCCGTCTTGTGCACTTGTTGCTGCTGAGCTCTGGACGTATTGCTCCTGATTGTTACTCATTTTCAAAGACACGTTCAGCTTGATTTCACTGTATTTTGCTCACCCTTCCTGTGATTTGGCCAGACCTCTTGTCTCTGTGTTCACTCAAGTTCTTCTTTCCAGGCAGCACGGTGGCGCAGTGGTTAGCACAGCTGCCTCACGGCGCCGAGGTCCCAGTAGCCCCGGGTCACTGTCCGTGTGGAGTTTGCACATTCTGCCCGTGTTAGCGTGGGTCTCACCCCCACAACCCAAAGATGTGCAGGGTAGGTGGATTGGCCACGCTAAATTGCCCCTTAATTGGAAAAAATGAATTGGGTACTTTAAATTAATTTTTTAAAGTTCTTCTTTCCATCTGCACAGTTTTCAACCTTTTTTCGATCCAGCTAGGTCCCTTGACATCGTGTTCGATCAGGTCTGGCAGTGGAGCCCCACATGCCCTGGTGGAGACCTTCGACCTTCACATCTGTAATCTCCAAATGTGTTTTTAAATTTAGGTGGATCTCTCTCAGCTCCGGCTTTACTTTCTTGGCTTTTTCATGCTTTGAAATTCCATCCTCCTTCTCCAGATTCCCTGGGATTTCAGGATCAACTCTTCCCCGTCAGGGGGCAGCACGGTGGCACAGTGGTTAGCATTGCTGCCTATGGCGCTGAGGTCCCAGGTTCGATCCCGGCCCTGGGTCACCGTCCGTGTGGAGTTTGCACATTCTCCCCGTGTCTGCGTGGGTCTCACCCCCACAACCCAAAGATGTGCAGAGTAGGTGGATTGGCCACGCTAAATTGCCCCCTAATTGGAAAAAATAATAATTGTGTACACTAAATTTATAATTTAAAAACCCAGACTCTTCCCCGTCATAATGCTGTAAGTCATCACCACGGTGTTTCAGTAAAGTGGGCTGGAGATTTGCCTGGTTGAACGTAAACAGCTTATTGGTAGCACAGAGCTATCTACATCTCCAAGGTCCATTCCTTTGTGTGTGATGTCTCCATGATGACCCCCTCCAGACTCTTCCATCTGCAGTCTACCACTGTGTGACTCCCTGTCGGTGGCAATGTCCTCCCGTCCCACATTAACCCTTGCTCTGCACAAACACCCTTTTACTACACTGGCCGAGGACGCTGCATTCGTAACACATCCAACTGGTTGAGTGTCAGCTTGTTGTTCCTTTCAACGCAGGCCAGTGGCAGGTAGTAAGAGTGGGAGGAATTCGGGGTCAGTCATGTGGTGGGAGGGAAATTGGAGCCTGTACCATCGCTGCCCAGAGCTCCAGGCCACAATGCACAAGTAAAGTGTTCTCCTTGGGGCACAGTTGACTGGATGGCCGATGCAGATCAGATTGGTGCCCACAGACACGGGCCTCAATCCCCGTTCCAGCTGGCGTCAGTTTGGGACCTGCCGCCTTGCCGAGTGAAGCCAATGAAAACAAATCTGCAATGTCTTCAGCTTGCTGGGCCTGAGCTCTGGAATTCCCTCCCTAAACCTGTCTGCCCCTCGCCCTCCCCCTCTAAGACATTCCTTCAAATGTTGACCAAGGTTTTGGGCACCTCGTGTGGGTCAGTCTCAAATTTGATGCTGCTCCTTGGAAGCACCTTGGGATGTTTTATTAAGATGCTATGTAAATACAGATTGCTGATTGGTTATAATCTTTATTATTGTCACAAGTAGGCTTACATTAACACCGCAATGAAGTTACTGTGAAAAGCCCCTAGTCGCCACATTCCGGCGCCTGTTCGGGTACACAGAGGGAGAATTCAGAATGTCCAAGTCACCTAACAGCACGTTTTTCGGGACTTGTGGGAGGGACTTGTGGAAGCATTGCGCTGGTCAAGGAGACACAGCCTGAGTGAGTGAGACACAGACAGGGTGAGAATTTGGTAATTTGGTGCAGTGAGGTAATTCGGTGAAGAGTGGGAGAAGGTGCTTTTCCCCTACTGTTTTGTTCTCTCTCTTTCTCCGGGCCTAATTTCGGGAGCTGTTCGGAGGAGGAGGAGCAGTCTCCGTGAGTATAAAAACCTAACGGTAACTTTTTTTTTTCCAAAAGTGACATCAGAGGGAAGCTGTGATCTGATTGGTTGATAACAAATCTGCCCCAAATTTTAAAAAAAACACAGCTAAACTCGTAAACTTAAATTAAACTAATTAATTAATTAGTGATGGCTGGTCAGGTGATGTGCTTGAGCTGCTTGATGTGGGAGCTGGCAGATCCCATTGCGAGCTGCAGCGACCACATCTGCAGTAAGTGTTGGCTGCTCGAAGAGCTCCGGCTCAGAGTTGATGAGCTGGAGTCTGAGCTTCAAACACTGAGGCACATCCGGGAGGGGGAGACTTACCTGGACGCTGTGTTTCAGGAGGCAGTCACACCTGTCAGAGTAAGTAGTTTAAATCCTGCCAGTGGCCAGGGACAGCAGGGTGTGACTGCAAGTCAGGTAGGTAAAGGGAACCAGCAGTCAGGAACTCAGGAGCCTCAGCCCTTGACTCTGTCCAACAGGTATGAGGCACTTGCTCCCTGTGTGGATGGCGAACAGGGCTGCAGGAAGGATGAGTCAGCTGACCAAGGCACCATGGTTCAGCAGGCCATTCAAGGGGAGGGAGTAAATAGGCAAGTTGTAGTTGTAGGGGATTCTATTATCAGGGGGATAGATAGTATCCTTTGTGAGCAGGATAAAGAGTCCCGCATGGTATGTTGCCTGCCCGGTGCTAGGGTGCGGGACATCTCTGACCGGCTTGAAAGGATACTGGAGAGGGAGGGGGAGGATCCAGTTGTTGTGGTCCATGTCGGTACCAACAACATAGGCAAGTCTAGGAAAGAGGACCTGTTTAGAGATTATAAAGAGCTAGGATTCAAATTAAAAAACAGGTCCTCAAGGGTCATGATCTCCGGATTACTGCCCGAGCCACGTGCAAATTGGCATAGTGAGGCAAGAATAAGGGAAGTTAACACGTGGCTGAAAGAGTGGTGTGGGAATGAGGGGTTCCTTTTCATGGGACACTGGCATCAGTTTTGGGACAGGGGGGACCTATACCGTTGGGATGGTCTCCACCTGAACCGAGCTGGGACCAGTGTTCTGGCGAAAAGAGTAAATAGGGTGGTCAATAGGACTTTAAACTAAAGATTGGGGGGGAAGGGAAAGTCAGGGAACCAAGAGGTGAAGTAATCAGTGGGAAGCGTAGCTGCTTAGGAATACAAAAAAGCACGAAAAGACAAAACTCAGGAGAGGTTACGATAGTCCCCATCCCACAAAATATGACACAGTGTATGGAAAGGCTCAGTACACCAAGGTCCACCACACTAAGAAAACAAAAAGGGACGGTCAATAGAGAATTAAAGGTGCTATATTTAAATGCGCGCAGTGTACGGAACAAGGTAGATGAGCTTGTGGCCCAGATTGTGACTGGCAGGTATGATGTGGTAGGCATCACAGAGACATGGTTGCAGGGGGTTCAGGACTGGCATTTAAACATCCAGGGATTCACAACCTATCGAAAAGACAGGGAGGTGGGCAGAGGGGGCGGGGTTGCCTTGTTAATTAGGAATGAAATTAAATCAATAGCACTAAACGACATAGGGTCAGATGATGTGGAGTCTGTGTGGGTAGAGTTGAGGAACCACAAAGGCAAAAAAAAATAATGGGAGTTATGTACAGGCCTCCTAACAGTGGTCAGGACCGGGGGCACAAAATGCACCACAAAATAGAAAGTGCATGTCAGAAAGGCAAGGTCACAGTAATCATGGGGGACTTCAATATGCAGGTGGACTGGGTAAATAATGCTGCCAGTGGACCCAAGGAAAGGGAATTCATTGGATGTTTACAGGAGGGCTTTTTAGAACAGCTTGTGATGGAGCCCACGAGGGAACAGGCCATTCTGGATTTAGTGTTATGTAATGAGCCAGACTTGATTAAAGATCTTAAAGTAAGGGAGCACTTAGGAGGCAGTGATCATAATATGGTAGAATTCAATCTCCAATTTGAAAGAAAGAAGGTAGAATCAGATGTAAAGGTGTTACAGTTAAATAAAGGTAACTACAGGGGCATGAGGGAGGAACTGACGAAAATCGACTGGGAGCAGAGCCTAGTGGGAAAGACAGTAGAACAGCAATGGCAGGAGTTTCTGGGAGTAATTGAGGACACAGTACAGAGGTTCATCCCAAAGAAAAGAAAGGTTATCAGAGGGGGGATTAGGCAGCCATGGCTGACAAAGGAAGTTAGGGAATGCATCAAAGCAAAAGAGAAAGCCTATAATGTGGCAAAGAGTAGTGGGAAGTCAGAAGATTGGGAAGGCTACAAAAACAAACAGAGGATAACAAAGAGAGAAATAAGGAAAGAGAGGATCAAATATGAAGGTAGGCTAGCCAGTAACATTAGGAATGATAGTAAAAGTTTCTTTAAATACATTAAAAACAAATGGGAGGCAGAAGTTGACATTGGGCCGCTCCAAAATGGCGCTGGTAATTTTGTGATGGGGGACAAGGAAATAGCTGTGGAACTAAATAAGTACTTTGCGTCAGTCTTCACAGTAGAAGACATGAGTAATATCCCAACAATTCCGGAGAGTCAGGGGGCAGAGTTAAATATGGTCACCATCACAAAGGAGAAAGTGCTAGAGAAACTAAGAGGTCTAAAAGTTGATAAATCTCCGGGCCCAGATGGGCTACATCCTAGAGTTCTAAAGGAGATAGCTGAAGAAATAGTGGAGGCGTTAGTTATGATCTTTCAAAAGTCACTGGAGTCAGGGAAAGTCCCAGAGGATTGGAAAATCGCTGTTGTAACCCCCCTGTTCAAGAAGGGAACAAGGAAAAAGATGGAAAATTATAGGCCAATTAGCCTAACCTCGGTTGTTGGCAAGATTCTAGAATCCATCGTTAAGGATGAGATTTCTAAATTCTTGGAAGTGCAGGGTCGGATTAGGACAAGACAGCATGGATTTAGTAAGGGGAGGTCGTGCCTGACAAACCTGTTAGAGTTCTTTGAAGAGATAACAAATAGGTTAGACCAAGGAGAGCCAACGGATGTTATCTATCTTGACTTGCAAAAGGCCTTTGATAAGGTGCCTCACGGGAGACTGCTGAGTAAAATAAGGGCCCATGGTATTCGAGGCAAGGTACTAACATGGATTGATGATTGGCTGTCAGGCAGAAGGCAGAGAGTTGGGATAAAAGGTTCTTTTTCGGAATGGCAACCGGTGACGAGTGGTGTCCCGCAGGGTTCAGTGTTGGGGCCACAGCTGTTCTCTTTATATATTAACGATCTAGATGACGGGACTGGGGGCATTCTGGCTAAGTTTGCCGATGATACAAAGATAGGTGGAGGGGCAGGTAGCATGGAGGAGGTGGGGAGGCTGCAGACAGATTTAGACAGTTTAGGAGAGTGGTCCAAGAAATGGCTGATGAAATTCAACGTGGGCAAGTGCGAGGTCTTGCACTTTGGAAAAAAGAATAGAGGCATGGACTATTTTCTAAACGGTGACAAAATTCATAATGCTGAAGTGCAAAGGGACTTGGGAGTCCTAGTCCAGGATTCTCTAAAGGTAAACTTGCAGGTTAAGTCTGTAATTAAGAAAGCAAATGCAATGTTGTCATTCATCTCAAGAGGCTTGGAATATAAAAGCAGGGATGTACTTCTGAAGCTTTATAAAGCATTAGTTAGGCCCCATTTAGAATACTGTGAGCAATTTTGGGCCCCACACCTCAGGAAGGACATACTGGCACTGGAGCGGGTCCAGCGGAGATTCACACGGATGATCCCAGGAATGGTAGGCCTAACATACGATGAACGTCTGAGGATCCTGGGATTATATTCATTGGAGTTTAGGAGGTTGAGGGGAGATCTAATAGAAACTTACAAGATAATGAATGGCTTAGAGAGGGTGGATGTAGGGAAGTTGTTTCCATTAGCAGGGGAGACTAGGACCCGGGGGCACAGCCTTAGAATAAAAGGGAGTCACTTTAGAACAGAGATGAGGAGAAATTTCTTCAGCCAGAGAGTGGTGGGTCAGTGGAATTCATTGCCACAGAGGGCGGTGGAGGCCGGGACGTTGAGTGCCTTTAAGACAGAAGTTGATAAATTCTTGATTTCTCGAGGAATTAAGGGCTATGGAGAGAGAGCGGGTAAATGGAGTTGCAATCAGCCATGATTGAATGGTGGAGTGGACTCGATGGGCTGAATGGCCTTACTTCCGCTCCTATGTCTTATGGTCTTATGGAAACCGGAGCACCCGGAGGAAACCCACGCAGACACGGGGAGAACGTGCAGACTCTGCACAGACAGTGACCCAAGCCGGGAATTGAACCTGGGACCCTGGCACCGTGAAGCAACAGTGCTAACCACTGTGCTACTGTGCCGTGAGGTTTAGAGACCTCTTGTGCAGCCGGGTGTACCAACCTTCCAGATGTGAATGAACTGTATTCAGTACAAGGTGCTGCCCCCCCACACTGAGGAAACATCGGGAACAGACTGTTCGGCAATGGCACCACCACGTGTTCGAGGGCTGAGTGAGTTAGCAGATTATTATTGAACTGTGGTGTGATGTCAGACGGTGCCTGAAGAGGCTGTTGAATTATTTGCTGCTGTTCTGTGATTCTCCTGCGGGTGGACTCTGGGCTAAGAACCACATTTTGAACGATAGCCGTCAGGCAAGTGGATCTCGCTGGTGCTGCTGGTCCCGTCCCGCAGGGACCCCCCCACTCACACAGGTGAGTCTGTCTGTGATGAAACATTGCACAGCAATGTGTTCCGAGGTTTCCAGCCCTCCATTCTTAACCTCTTTCTGCTGTGGAATGACTCAACTGTGGACCAGAACCAACTGCGTTCCATTAGCTTGTTACTTTGTGTAACAGTCTGTCATCAAAGATATGCTTTGGTCAGAGTGAGTGATTCGTAGCTTTTGTGAATTGATAAACTCTGACACTCTGACAGTGGGGATCTGACAGGGAAATATAACTCACTCTTGTCGGTCTACTAGTCAGAAGGGGCAGTTATAAACTGAGTGACTGGGCTAATGAGGTTAATAATGATGTGCCTCGTATTCTCTCTATTAGGTCTGTCTATCTGTCACAATGCATTTTGTGTTTATGGACGCAGGAACTGTCTCAATGCCATATGGCGGAACGCTCTCTCTCTTCTCAATCCCAAGACACAAAGCAACGGGAGACCAGCACCGTCTTAAATAGACACCTTAATTACCATCTCTGAGGAGCAACTCTTAATCAAGGCAAATGATATTTGGAAAAGTGATTTCCTGAAGTATTAACTGTTGTAGATCGGAAACTAGGGCCCTTACAGCAGTAAGGAGAGATTGACATGAGGTGTTGTGTGAGGCTAGACTGCCCCAACCCGGTGTGTCACCCAACAGAGCAGCAACAATCTGATAGTCACTCCCATTCCCACGTCAGCCTGGGGGGCTCAGAATGGGGGTTTGTGGTGTAAAACATAGCAGAGCTGTTCCTCACTGGATTCACTCTGTCTCCACAATGACGCAGCACTGGATTCACCCTGGGCGGGATTCTCTAAAGTGGAGGCAGAGTGTCCGTCAACACGACGACGCGAAACGGGGGCGGGATTCTCCGGCCCCCCGCTGGGTCGGAGAATCGCCGGGGGCTGGCGTGAATCCCGCCCCCGCCGGTTGCCAAATTCTCCACCACCGGATATTCGGCGGGGGCGGGAATCGCGCCGCGCCGGTTGGCGGGCCCCCCCCCCGGCGATTCTCCAGCCCGGATGGGCCGAAGTCCCGCTGCTGGAATGCCTGTCCCGCCGGCGTGGATTAAACCACCTCTCTTACCGGCGGGACAAGGTGGCGCGGGCGGGCTCCAGGGTCCTGGGGGGAGCGCGGGGCGATCTGGCCCCGGGGGTGCCCCCACGGTGGCCTGGCCCGCGATCGGGACCCACTGATCCGCGGGCGGGCCTGTGCCGTGGGGGCACTCTTTTCCTTCCGCCTTCGCTACGGTCTCCACCATGGCGGAGGCGGTAGAGACCCCCCCCACTGAGCATGTGCGGGGATGCCGTGAGCGGCCGCTGACGCTCCCGCGCATGCGCTGCCCAGCAAAGTCAGTTTCCTGCCAGCTGGCGGGGCGGAAATCAGTCCGGCGCGGTCCTAGCCCCTCAAGGTGAGGGCTCGGCCGCTCAAGATGCGGAGGATTCCGCACCTTTGGGGCGGCGCGATGCCCGACTGATTTACACAATTTTTGGCGCCTGTCGGCGGACATCGCGCCAATTGTGGAGAATTCCACCCGGGTGCGGGCACTACCGAGGGGGCCAGCACGGCGCTGGAGTGGTTCACGCCGCTCCAGCCCCCCTTCCCGGCGGCAACTGGGCACCGCGACAACCCGCGCATGCGCAGTGGCGCCACGCCAACCTGCAACTGTGCGGGGGACTTCCTCAACAAGCCGGCCCCGACGCAACATGGCGCAGGGGTTCAGGGGCCGGCCGCCTAACAAAGTACGGCCGGGGCTGGAGAGGCCGGCCCACCAGTCGGTGGGCCCGATCGTGGGCCAGACCCCATCGGAGGCCCCCCCCCCGGTGAAGGTTCCCCCCTCCACCCCCCACAGGCTGCCCCCCGACCCTGCGCGCAGAGTTACCGCCGCTGCAAGCAGGTGTGGACGGCGTCGGCTTTGCCGTTTCCGCACGGCCGCTCAGCCCATCAACGCCGGAGAATCAGGGGACCGGCCGCGGACAGCGGCCCGCAACCGGCGCCGGCTAAAATGGCACCGATTTTCCGCTCCTCGGAGAATCGCGTGCCAGCGTCGGGGCCTTAGTGTCCAAAAAGGTTAGGTGCTGTGACTGGGTTATGGGACATGGTGTACGGTGCTCTTTCCAAGGGCCAGTGCAGAATCAATGGGCCGAATGGCCTCCTTATGCACTGCAAATTCTGTGATTTTTTTCATTCTGTGACTGAGCCATAAAATCCTGGCCTAGGACTAAGGAAGAGGGAGCTTTACTCTGTATCTAACCCCGTGCTGTACCTGTCCTGGGAGTGTTTGATGGGGACAGAGTAGAGGGAGCTTTACTCTGTATCTAACCCCGTGCTGTACCTGTCCTGGGAGTGTTTGATGGGGACAGTGTAGAGGGAGCTTTACTCTGTATCTAACCCCGTGCTGTACCTGTCCTGGGAGTGTTTGATGGGGACAGTGTAGAGGGAGCTTTACTCTGTATCTAACCCCGTGCTGTACCTGTCCTGGGAGTGTTTGATGGGGACAGTGTAGAGGGAGCTTTACTCTGTATCTAACCCCGTGCTGTACCTGTCCTGGGAGTGTTTGATGGGGACAGTGTAGAGAGAGCTTTACTCTGTCTCTAACCCCGTACTGTACCTGTCCTGGGAGTGTTTGATGGGGACAGAGTAGAGGGAGCTTTACTCTGTCTCTAACCCCGTGCTGTACCTGTCCTGGGAGTGTTTGATGGGGACAGTGTAGAGGGACCTTTACTCTGTATCTAACCCCGTGCTGTACCTGTCCTGGGAGTGTTTGATGGGGGCAGTGCAGAGGGAGCTTTACTCTGTATCTAACCCCGTGCTGTACCTGTCCTGGGAGTGTTTGATGGGGACAGTGGAGAGGGAGCTTCACTCTGTATCTAACCCCGTGCTGTACCTGTCCTGGGAGTGTTTGATTGGGACAGTGGAGAGGGAGCTTTACTCTGTATCTAACCCCGTGCTGTACCTGTCCTGGGAGTGTTTGATGGGGACAGTGTAGAGGGAGCTTTACTCTGTATCTAACCCCGTGCTGTAACTGTCCTGGGAGTGTTTAATGGGGACAGTGTAGAGGGAGCTTTACTCTGTATCTAACCCCATGCTGTACCTGTCCTGGGAGTGTTTGATGGGGACAGTGTAGAGGGAGCTTTACTCTGTATCTAACCCCGTGCTGTACCTGTCCTGGGAGTGTTTGATGGGGACAGTGTAGAGGGAGCTTTACTCTGTATCTAACCCCGTGCTGTACCTGTCCTGGGAGTGTTTGATGGGGACAGTGTAGAGGGAGCTTTACTCTGTCTCTAACCCCGTGCTGTACCTGTCCTGGGAGTGTTTGATGGGGACAGTGTAGAGGGAGCTTCACTCTGTATCTAACCCCGTGCTGTACCTGTCCTGGGAGTGTTTGATGGGGACAGTGGAGAGGGAGCTTCACTCTGTATCTAACCCCGTGCTGTACCTGTCCTGGGAGTGTTTGATGGGGACAGTGTAGAGAGAGCTTTACTCTGTCTCTAACCCCGTGCTGTACCTGTCCTGGGAGTGTTTGATGGGGACAGTGTAGAGGGACCTTTACTCTGTATCTAACCCCGTGCTGTACCTGTCCTGGGAGTGTTTGATGGGGGCAGTGCAGAGGGAGCTTTACTCTGTATCTAACCCCGTGCTGTACCTGTGCTGGGAGTGTTTGATGGGGTAGTGCAGAGGGAGCTTTACTCTGTATCTAACCCCGTGCTGTACCTGTCCTGGGAGTGTTTGATGGGGACAGTGTAGAGGGAGCTTTACTCTGTATCTAACCCCGTGCTGTACCTGTCCTGGGAGTGTTTGATGGGGGCAGTGCAGAGGGAGCTTTACTCTGTATCTAACCCCGTGCTGTACCTGTGCTGGGAGTGTTTGATGGGGTAGTGCAGAGGGAGCTTTACTCTGTATCTAACCCCGTGCTGTACCTGTCCTGGGAGTGTTTGATGGGGACAGTGTAGAGGGAGCTTTACTCTGTATCTAACCCCGTGCTGTACCTGTCCTGGGAGTGTTTGAAGGGGACAGTGTAGAGGGAGCTTTACTCTGTATCTAACCCCGTGCTGTACCTGTCCTGGGAGTGTTTGATGGGGACAGTGTAGAGGGAGCTTCACTCTGTATCTAACCCCGTGCTGTACCTGTCCTGGGAGTGTTTGATGGGGACTGTGTAGAGGGAGCTTTACTCTGTATCTAACCCCGTGCTGTACCTGTCCTGGGAGTGTTTGATGGGGACAGTGTAGAGGGAGCTTTACTCTGTCTCTAACCCCGTGCTGTACCTGTCCTGGGAGTGTTTGATGGGGACAGTGGAGAGGGAGCTTCACTCTGTATCTAACCCCGTGCTGTACCTGTCCTGGGAGTGTTTGATGGGGACAGTGTAGAGGGAGCTTTACTCTGTATCTAACCCCGTGCTGTACCTGTCCTGGGAGTGTTTGATGGGGGCAGTGCAGAGGGAGCTTTACTCTGTATCTAACCCCGTGCTGTACCTGTGCTGGGAGTGTTTGATGGGGTAGTGCAGAGGGAGCTTTACTCTGTATCTAACCCCGTGCTGTACCTGTCCTGGGAGTGTTTGATGGGGACAGTGTAGAGGGAGCTTTACTCTGTATCTAACCCCGTGCTGTACCTGTCCTGGGAGTGTTTGATGGGGACAGTGTAGAGGGAGCTTTACTCTGTATCTAACCCCGTGCTGTACCTGTCCTGGGAGTGTTTGATGGGGACAGTGTAGAGGGAGCTTTACTCTGTATCTAACCCCGTGCTGTACCTGTCCTGGGAGTGTTTGATGGGGACTGTGTAGAGGGAGCTTTACTCTGTATCTAACCCCGTGCTGTACCTGTCCTGGGAGTGTTTGATGGGGACAGTGTAGAGGGAGCTTTACTCTGTCTCTAACCCCGTGCTGTACCTGTCCTGGGAGTGTTTGATGGGGACAGTGGAGAGGGAGCTTCACTCTGTATCTAACCCCGTGCTGTACCTGTCCTGGGAGTGTTTGATGGGGACAGTGTAGAGGGAGCTTTACTCTGTATCTAACCCCGTGCTGTAGCTTTACTCTGTATCTAACCCCGTGCTGTACCTGTCCTGGGAGTGTTTGATGGGGACAGTGTAGAGGGAGCTTTACTCTGTATCTAACCCCGTGCTGTACCTGTCCTGGGAGTGTTTGATGGGGACAGTGTAGAGGGAGCTTTACTCTGTATCTAACCCCGTGCTGTACCTGTCCTGGGAGTGTTTGATGGGGACAGTGTAGAGGGAGCTTTACACTGTATCTAACCCCGTGCTGTACCTGTCCTGGGAGTGTTTAATGGGGACAGTGTAGAGGGAGCTTTACTCTGTATCTAACCCCGTGCTGTACCTGTCCTGGGAGTGTTTGATGGGGACAGTGGAGAGGGAGCTTCACTCTGTATCTAACCCCGTGCTGTACCTGTCCTGGGAGTGTTTGATGGGGACAGTGTAGAGGGAGCTTTACTCTGTATCTAACCCCGTGCTGTAGCTTTACTCTGTATCTAACCCCGTGCTGTACCTGTCCTGGGAGTGTTTAATGGGGACAGTGTAGAGGGAGCTTTACTCTGTATCTAACCCCGTGCTGTACCTGTCCTGGGAGTGTTTGATGGGGACAGTGGAGAGGGAGCTTCACTCTGTATCTAACCCCGTGCTGTACCTGTCCTGGGAGTGTTTGATGGGGACAGTGTAGAGGGAGCTTTACTCTGTATCTAACCCCGTGCTGTAGCTTTACTCTGTATCTAACCCCGTGCTGTACCTGTCCTGGGAGTGTTTGATGGGGACAGTGTAGAGGGAGCTTTACTCTGTATCTAACCCCGTGCTGTACCTGTCCTGGGAGTGTTTGATGGGGACAGTGTAGAGGGAGCTTTACACTGTATCTAACCCCGTGCTGTACCTGTCCTGGGAGTGTTTAATGGGGACAGTGTAGAGGGAGCTTTACTCTGTATCTAACCCCGTGCTGTACCTGTCCTGGGAGTGTTTGATGGGGACAGTGTAGAGGGAGCTTTACTCTGTATCTAACCCCGTGCTGTACCTGTCCTGGGAGTGTTTGATGGGGACAGTGTAGAGGGAGCTTTACTCTGTCTCTAACCCCGTGCTGTACCTGTCCTGGGAGTGTTTGATGGTGACAGTGTAGAGGGAGCTTTACTCTGTATCTAACCCCGTGCTGTAGCTTTACTCTGTATCTAACCCCGTGCTGTACCTGTCCTGGGAGTGTTTGATGGGGACAGTGTAGAGGGAGCTTTACTCTGTATCTAACCCCGTGCTGTACCTGTCCTGGGAGTGTTTGATGGGGACAGTGTAGAGGGAGCTTTACTCTGTATCTAACCCCGTGCTGTACCTGTCCTGGGAGTGTTTGATGGGGACAGTGTAGAGGGAGCTTTACACTGTATCTAACCCCGTGCTGTACCTGTCCTGGGAGTGTTTAATGGGGACAGTGTAGAGGGAGCTTTACTCTGTATCTAACCCCGTGCTGTACCTGTCCTGGGAGTGTTTGATGGGGACAGTGTAGAGGGAGCTTTACTCTGTATCTAACCCCGTGCTGTACCTGTCCTGGGAGTGTTTGATGGGGACAGTGTAGAGGGAGCTTTACTCTGTCTCTAACCCCGTGCTGTACCTGTCCTGGGAGTGTTTGATGGGGACAGTGTAGAGGGAGCTTCACTCTGTATCTAACCCCGTGCTGTACCTGTCCTGGGAGTGTTTGATGGGGACAGTGGAGAGGGAGCTTTACTCTGTATCTAACCCCGTGCTGTACCTGTCCTGGGAGTGTTTGATGGGGACAGTGTAGAGGGAGCTTTACTCTGTATCTAACCCCGTGCTGTATCTGTCCTGGGAGTGTTTGATGGGGACAGTGTAGAGGGAGCTTTACTCTGTATCTAACCCCGTGCTGTACCTGTCCTGGGAGTGTTTGATGGGGACAGTGTAGAGGGAGCTTTACTCTGTATCTAACCCCGTGCTGTACCTGTCCTGGGAGTGTTTGATGGGGACAGTGTAGAGGGAGCTTTACTCTGTATCTAACCCCGTGCTGTACCTGTCCTGGGAGTGTTTGTTGGGGACAGTGTAGAGGGAGCTTTACTCTGTATTTAACCCCGTGCTGTACCTGTCCTGGGAGTGTTTGATGGGGACAGTGTTGAGGGAGCTTTACTCTGTATCTAACCCCGTGCTGTACCTGTCCTGGGAGTGTTTGATGGGGACAGAGTAGTGGGAGCTTTACTCTGTATCTAACCCCGTGCTGTACCTGTCCTGGGAGTGTTTGATGGGGACAGTGTAGCGGGAGCTTTACTCTGTATCTAACCCCGTGCTGTACCTGTCCTGGGAGTGTTTGATGGGGACAGAGTAGTGGGAGCTTTACTCTGTATCTAACCCCGTGCTGTACCTGTCCTGGGAGTGTTTGATGGGGACAGTGTAGAGGGAGCTTTACTCTGTATCTAACCCCGTGCTGTACCTGTCCTGGGAGTGTTTGATGGGGACAGTGTAGAGGGAGCTTTACTCTGTATCTAACCCCGTGCTGTACCTGTCCTGGGAGTGTTTGATGGGGACAGTGTAGAGGGAGCTTTACTCTGTATCTAACCCCCTGCTGTACCTGTCCTGGGAGTGTTTGATGGGGACAGTGTAGAGGGAGCTTTACTCTGTATCTGACCCCGTGCTGTACCTGTCCTGGGAGTGTTTGATGGGGACAGTGTAGAGGGAGCTTTACTCTGTATCTAACCCTGTGCTGTACCTGTCCTGGGAGTGTTTGATGGGGACAGTGTAGAGAGAGCTTTACTCTGTATCTAACCCCGTACTGTACCTGTCTTGGGAGTGTTTGATGGGTATAGTGTAGAGGGAGCTTTACTCTGTATCTAACCCGGTGCTGTACCTCTCCTGGGAGTGTTTGATGGGGACAGTGTCGAGGGAGCTTTACTCTGTATCTAACCCCGTGCTGTACCTGCCCTAGGAGTGTTTGTTGGGGACAGTGTAGAGGGAGCTTTACTCTGTATCTAACCCCGTGCTGTACCTGTCCTGGGAGTGTTTGATGGGACAGTGTGGAGGGAGATTTACTCTGTATCTAACCCCGTGCTGTACCTGTCCTGGGAGTGTTTGATGGGGACAGTGTAGCGGGAGCTTTACTCTGTATCTAACCCCGTGCTGTACCTGTCTTGGGAGTGTTTGATGGGTATAGTGTAGAGGGAGCTTTACTCTGTATCTAACCCGGTGCTGTACCTGTCCTGGGAGTGTTTGATGGGGACAGTGTAGAGGGAGCTTTACTCTGTATTTAACTTTGTGCTGTACCTGTCCCGGGAGTGCGTTAGACTGGGTGGGATATTAAAGTGTGGGAAGAATGAGCGGGAGACTGGGATTAGATTGGGTGGGATATCTAAAGGGTGTGGGGTATGAGCGGGAGAGAGAAATTAGGCTGTGTGGGATATTAAAGGATGCAGGGAGTGAGAGGAGAGTGTGATTAGACTGGGTGGGATATTAAAGGGTGCGGGGAGTGAGCGGGAGAGTGGGATTAGACTGGGTGGGATATTAAAGGGTGCGGGTAGTGAGGGGGAGAGTGGGATTAGACTTGGTGAGATATTAAAAGGTGTGGGGAATGAGGGGGAGAGTGGGATTAGACTGGGTGGGATATTAAAGGGTGCGGGGAGTGAGCGGGAGAGTGGGATTAGACTGGGTGGGATATTAAAGGGTGTGGGGAGTGAGGGGGAGAGTGGGATTAGACTGGGTGAGATATTAATGGGTGTGTCGAGTGAGGGGGAGAGTGGGATTAGGCTGGGTGGGATATTAATGGATGAGGGGAGAGTGGGATTAGACTGAGTGGGATATTAAAAAGGGTGTGGGGAGTGAGGGGAGAGTGGGATTAGACTGGGTGGGATATTAAAAAGGGTGTGGGGAGTGAGGGGAGAGTGGGATTAGACTGGGTGGGATATTAAAGGGTGTAGGGAGTGAGGGGAGAGTGGGATTAGACTGGGTGGGATATTAAAGGGTGCGGGGAGTGAGGGGGAGAGTGGGATTAGATTGGGTGGGATATTAAAGGTTGCGGGGAGTGAGGGGGAGAGTGGGATTAGACTGGGTGGGATATTAAAGGGTGTGGGGAGTGAGGGGGAGAGTGGGATTAGACTGGGTGGGATATTAAAGGGTGTTGGGAGTGAGGGGGAGAGTGGGATTAGACTGGGTGGGATATTAAAGGTTGCGGGGAGTGAGGTGGAGAGAGGGATTAGACTGGGTGGGATATTAAAGGGTGTAGGGAGTGAGGGGGAGAGTGGGATTAGATTGGGTGGGATATTAAAGGGTGTGGGGAGTGAGGGGGAGAGTGGGATTAGACTGGGTGGGATATTAAAGGGTGCGGGGAGTGAGGGGGAGAGTGGGATTAGATTGGGTGGGATATTAAAGGGTGTGGGGAGTGAGGGGGAGAGTGGGATTAGACTGGGTGGGATATTAAAGGGTGTAGGGAGTGAGGGGAGAGTGGGATTAGATTGGGTGGGATATTAAAGGGTGTGGGGAGTGAGGGGGAGAGTGGGATTAGACTGGGTGGGATATTAAAGGGTGAGGGGAGAGTGGGATTAGACTGAGTGGGATATTAAAGGGTGAGGGGAGAGTGGGATTAGACTGGGTGGGATATTAAAGGGTGTGGGGAGTGAGGGGGAGAGTGCGATTAGGCTGGGTGGGATATTAAAGGGTGTGGGGAGTGAGGGGGAGAGTGGGATTAGACTGGGTGGGATATTAAAGGGTGTAGGGAGTGAGGGGAGAGTGGGATTAGATTGGGTGGGATATTAAAGGGTGTGGGGAGTGAGGGGAGAGTGGGATTAGACTGGGTGGGATATTAAAGGGTGCGGGGAGTGAGGGGGAGAGTGGGATTAGACTGGGTGGGATATTAAAGGGTGAGGGGAGAGTGGGATTAGACTGAGTGGGATATTAAAAAGGGTGCGGGGAGTGAGGGGAGAGTGGGATTAGGCTGGGTGGGATATTAAAGGGTGTTGGGAGTGAGGGGGAGAGTGGGATTAGACTGGGTGGGATATTAAAGGGTGTTGGGAGTGAGGGGGAGAGTGGGATTAGATTGGGTGGGATATTAAAGGTTGCGGGGAGTGAGGTGGAGAGAGGGATTAGACTGGGTGGGATATTAAAGGGTGTGGGGAGTGAGGGGGAGAGTGGGATTAGACTGGGTGGGATATTAAAGGGTGTTGGGAGTGAGGGGGAGAGTGGGATTAGGCTGGGTGGGATATTAAAGGGTGAGGGGAGAGTGGGATTAGACTGAGTGGGATATTAAAGGGTGTGGGGAGTGAGGGGAGTGTGGGATTAGACTGGGTGGGATATTAAAGGGTGCGGGGCGTGAGGGGAGAGTGGGATTAGACTGGGTGGGATATTAAAGGGTGTGGGGAGTGAGGGGAGAGTGGGATTAGATTGGGTGGGATATTAAAGGTTGCGGGGAGTGAGGTGGAGAGAGGGATTAGACTGGGTGGGATATTAAAGGGTGTAGGGAGTGAGGGGGAGAATGGGATTAGATTGGGTGGGATATTAAAGGGTGCGGGGAGTGAGGGGGAGAGTGGGATTAGATTGGGTGGGATATTAAAGGGTGCGGGGAGTGAGGGGAGAGTGGGATTAGACTGGGTGGGATATTAAAGGGTGTGGGGAGTGAGGGGAGAGTGGGATTAGATTGGGTGGGATATTAAAGGGTGCGGGGAGTGAGGGGGAGAATGGTATTAGATTGGGTGGGATATTAAAGGGTGCAGGGAGTGAGGGGGAGAGTGGGATTAGATTGGGTGGGATATTAAAGGGTGTGGGGAGTGAGGGGGAGAGTGGGATTAGACTGGGTGGGATATTAAAGTGTGTAGGGAGTGAGGGGGAGAGTGGGATTAGATTGGGTGGGATATTAAAGGGTGTGGGGAGTGAGGGTGTGAGTGGTTCAAAGTGAGGAACCTTTTGAAATAAACAACACACTGAATTATTGATTCACCTGGTTGGTGTGATGGAACTTTGAGTGTTTGGACAAAGTGAAAATTTCAAATTAAGGTTTGTGAAAAATGATTGAGCCAAATTATTCATTGAACAGAAATAACATTTTGCATTCTGATTGTGTCGTCTGTCAGGGATTCACGCACCCTGTGCTATTTTGACATGCAGTCAATCTTTATATGTAGAGAAATCTCGCAATCACAAGATAAATTGTAGGGTAGGCAGCGAGGATTGAGATCAACAACATCAGACAGGGAGCTTCACTCTGGGGATCGAGTAATGGGGTAAAATACATCCAACATTCCCTGGGCTAAATCTCCACACTTCATAATGACCAGGGAACGCTACCCGGAATGGGGAGTTTAAATCTGGCGCAAAAGACAGGGAGCGTTATCCAGGATTCCTTCCTCTCCCTCTGAAGAACTTTAGTGACAGACAGCAGGGATTCCCCAGGATTCCATCGGATTGGGAAGCACCAATCATGGGGAGGTACTGCAAATTCTGGGACCATTTCTACAGCAGCCGGATTTTAACGTCACAGGAATGATCACTTAATTCTTGTGAAAAGATTCGAGACGACAGAGGTTCGCAGATCTCCAGAGAGCAGATGGGTCTTGGTTCTGCCAGGGGGGAGTTTTCAAATCGTGTTACCGGAGGGAAGGCAATCGAGAGGGATCTCTGCGGATCTCCCAGGGGCACGGGGGAGGGGCACACTGGTGGGGCCAATGAACAGCAACGGCAGCAGCCATTCATTGAATTTACAGTGCAGAAGGACGCCATTCGGCCCATCGAGTCTGCACTAGCCCTTGGAAAGAGCACCCTACCTAAACCCACACCTGTACTCAATCCCCTTAACCCACCCAACCTTTTTTAGGACACTAAGGGCAATTTATCGTGGCCAATCCACCTAACCTGCACATCTTTGGACTGTGGGAGGAAACCGGAGCACCCGGAGGAAACCCACGCAGACACGGGGAGAACGTGCCGACTCCACACAGTGATCCAACCAGCAATCGAACCTGGGACTCTGGCGCTGTGAAGCCACAGTGCTAACCACTTGTGCTGCCCTCAACGGGATGGGCAATAAACGCTGGCCACACATCCTGGCTTCAGAACTGGGGTTTGTGGGTCAGAGCTAGCTGGGCCACCCGGTAGTTTAATCAAGTGAGTTAGGGTAGATCCTGCGGCCTAATGCAGGCAGGAATGACCCAGAAGTGTTTATGAAGCAAGTGACCTCGGTACCACTTCACAGCACTTTAGACGCTGGAACGTTCCGTCCCCACTGCTGGGGATTCCCATGCCTGACGTGTCAGTTCAATCAGACGTCTGCTTCCTTTGGCAAGACTGCATCATCCCACTGGCTGGAGGCTCCGGAAAATCCCGCCCAGGGAGCCATCCCACTTCCCAGTGTGATTTGGTCCTTTGTTTAAAATCTCTTTGATGGGGTGTGGGTGTCACCGGCTGGGCCACCTTTTGTTGCCCATCATTAATTGCCCTCGAACTGCTTGGCCAATCCAGAGGGGCGGTGCGGAAGGGAAATAAATGAGTGGCCAACTTAGAAGCATGCTGGGAAATGCTTGACTATAGTTCAACACTGCTTTTGAACGAAAATACGTAGGTGAAATGAAATGAAAATTGCTTATTGTCACAAGTAGGCTTCAATGAAGTTACTGTGAAAAGCCCCTAGTCGCCACATTCCGGCGCCTGTTTGGGGAGGCTGGTACGGGAATCGAACCGCGCTGCCGGCCTGCCTTGGTCTGCTTTCAAAGCCAGCGATTTAGCCCAGTGTGCTAAACCAGCCCCTGAATCATGCTAACCATGCTAACCAGGTCAGGTAACATAAACAAAATACTGCTTAATATTTTGGTCTCGGCCTTATTATGAAAACACGTTGTCTTCCGAAAGATAACAAAATGTGTACTCGAGTTGTTTTTAGCCAAGGGCAAGAACATACGTACTACGTATTTCATCTTACGTACTTTCCAAGGTCTATTTAATATAAACATGCCTGTTTACTTCAAGCTGTTATTTCAGACTATAAAAATATGCTGTCTTCAATCGAATCTCAGAGTGCGATGCCTGACTTTGCAGCCGGGACACTCTCTCTCCGCAAATATATTTGTGTCAATAAATTTCCTTAAATTGAACCTCGAGGAATTTGTCTTTATTATAATTTCCACGACAGGTGGTTAAGAGTGTAACCACATCGCTGTGGGTCTGGAGTCACATGTAAACCAGACCGGGTAAGGACGGCAGATTTCCTTCCCTAAAAGTTCATTCGTGAACCAGATGGGTTTTTACAACAATCGAGAATGGTTTCATATGACCGGCTCTTCAATTCCAGATTTATTAATTGACCTCCATAAGCTGCTGTGGTGGAATTTGAACCGGTGCCCGCAGAACGTTTACCGAGCCTCTGGATTACTTGTCCTGTGATATTACCACTGGCCCCTTAAGTTCGAGGATGAGGGTATGATCCTCATTGGGCCTGAGTGAGGATGGTTTGTTTTCACTCAGAGGATGATTAGAATGTGGGAAAGTCTTCCCAGAAGATCCTCAGAAGCCGGGTTCAATAACACATCACGTTTGGTGATCGGGAATAATATTCAATAATTGATAGACTGATAGCAGCACAATTTGCACTGATTGAGATCAGCATGGCAAACATTATGGAGCCACATTAATCTGGAACAGTCGGTACACGGCAGTCTTCATTACAACACTGTATTTACCAACTGGCTCTCACAATGATCTCGAAGGGGATTTAACTGATAATCCGCAGAAGGCCCCACTGATTGAGGAAAATGTGTCACATTTCACAATCCCGAGAAAGCTGATATTACAGCCACAGAAACGCCATGTTCCAGATCATCATGTCACACTCCAGCTTTATCTAGAACAGCACTCCAGCAGAATGATCTAGGTGCTTCCAAAAATGAAGAGGAAGGTTGGAAAATCCGAGGCCAGAGATTCTGATTAAGAAAAAGAAATAAAACATATTGGGATGTTAGGTGATCAATTATTGGTCTCACCTCAGACAAATACACATTTCAGAGTCGATAGCAGGACAGCTTGCTGGCCTCCAGAGAATGGACCCTCCTTCAATCATTCCTTTCAATCCCTTCCCTTAAAGGCAAAGAAATAGCTGCACACAGTCACACACTGACACACACACACAAAGTCACACACTGACACACACAGTCACACACTGACACACAGTCACACACTGACACACACACCCAGTCACACACACTGACACACACACAGTCACACACTGACACACACAGTCACACACTGACACACACACAGGCAGTCACACACTGACACACACACAGGCAGTCACACACTGACACACACAGTCACACACTGACACACAGTCACACACACTAACACACACAGTCACACACTGACACACACAGTCACACACAGTCACACACTGACACACACACTGACAGTCACACACCGACACACACACAGTCACACACTGACACACACACAGTCACACACTGACACACACAGTCACACAAAGACACACACACCCAGTCACACACTGACACACACACAGTTACACACTGACACACACACAGTCACACACTGACACACACACTGACACAGTCACACTCTGACACACACACAGTCACACACTCACACACACACACAGTCACACACTGACACAGACACAGTCATACAAAGACACACACACCCAGTTACACACTGACACACACACACAGTCACACACTGACACACACACTGACACACAGTCACACACTGACACACACACACTGGCACACACACACAGTCACACAAAGACACACACACCCAGTCACACACTGACACACACCCAGTCACACACTGACACACAGTCACACAGTGACACACACACACAGTCAACACTGACACACAGTGACACACACACAGACACACAGTCACACACTGACACACACACAGAGTCACACACTGACACACACACAGTCACACACTGACACACACACACACACACACGGTCACACACTGACACACACACAATCACACACTGACACACACACTGACACACAGTCACAGACACAGTCACACACTGACACACACCCAGTCACACACTGACACACACACACAGCCACAGTCACACATGACACACAAACTCACACACTGACACACACACAGTCACACACTGACACACACACAGTCACACACTGACACACACACGCTGACACACACACAGTCACACACTGACACACACACAGTCACACACTGACACACACACTGACACAGTCACACACACACACTGACACACACACACACACTGACACACACACACACAGTCACACAAAGACACACACACACAGTCACACACACAGTCACACACTGACACACACACACAGTCACACAGTGACACACACACAGTCAACACTGACACACAGTGACACACACACAGTCACACACTGACACACAGTCACACACACAGTCACACACTGACACACACACACACACACACTGACACACACACAGTCACACATTGACACACACACAGTCACACACTGATGCACTGACACACACACTGACACACAGTCACACACTGACACACACACACTGACACACACACACAGTGACACACACTGACACACAGTCACACAAAGACACACACACAGTCACACACTGACACACGCACAGTCACACACTGACACACACAGTCACACACTGACACACACACAGTCACACACTGACACACAGTCACACATGACACACAAACTCACACACTAACACACACAGTCACACACTGACACACACAGTCACACACACACTGACACACACTGACACACAGTCACACACAGCCAGACACACAGTCATACACTGACACACAGTCACACACACTGACACACACACAGTCACACACTGACACACACAGTCACACAAAGACACACATACACAGTCACACACTGACACACACACAGTCACACACTGACACACACAGCCACACACTGACACACACACACAGTCACACAAAGACATACACACCCAGTCACACGCTGACACACACACAGTGACACACTGACACACACACATAGTCACACACTGACAGACAGACACAGTCACACACTGACACACACACAGTCACACACTGACACACACAGTCACACACTGGCACACACACACTGACACACAGTCACACACAGCCAGACACACACAGTCACAGACTGACACACACAGTCACACACTGACACACACAGTCACACACACTGACACACACACACAGTCACACACTGACACACACAGTCACACAAAGACACACATACAGTCACACACTGACACACACACACAGTCACACACACACTGACACACACACACAGTCACACAAAGACATACACACCCAGTCACACGCTGACACACACAGCCACACACTGACACACACACAGTCACACAAAGACATACACACCCAGTCACACGCTGACACACACACAGTGACACACTGACACACACACATAGTCACACACTGACAGACACACACAGTCACACACTGACACACACACAGTCACACACTGACACACACACAGTCACACACTGACACACACACACATACAGGCACAAACACACAGACCCCCTCCCACACACACACAGACACAAATACAGACACAGAAACACACACAGACACAAATACAGACAAAGAAACACACACAGACACAAATACAGACACAGACACACACACAGGCATTTATAAATCTGTTGGATATGACTTTAGACTGGAGGTAGTGGATTGGTCTGTATTGTCCAACACCAGGGACCAGGGGAAGACGCTGTGAAATATAAAATCCGTGTTTATTCACCTTTTTATTTAACCGTGTCTCCGTGATTGTCTCAAACCACTGGAAGATGGTTAGTGAAAAGTGTTTGGAGGGACAGGCACCCTGTGATCACCGACATTCCCGAGCCGGCACCAAACGGTACAGAAAACACCAGAAAATCCTCAGCTTTTTTTTGTTTAATATATAAAAACATCATGGAAGTTCAGTGGAGGAAACAAAATTCAATATATATATATATTTATATGTGGACTTTTCCTACACAAATGTAACAGATCCTCATCAGATACACCCAGGGTTCACTTTGAATCGGTATCACCCCCCCCCCTATCCCCCCCCCCCCACCCCCCCACCCCCCTCCCCAACCCCAACCCCACCGAGTCCTGTGCACAGAATGTTCTGATAAATGCTGCAATTAAATATTTACAGCTTGAGTGAAGTTAGTGAACAGTTCCTCTGTCCTTTCCCGGGTTGTCAGGATCGCCCCTGTCCGCACGGTCCCGGGCTCTGTCTAATTAGTGTCCAGCCACAGGTCAGGACACATACACAGGTTTTGCTGAATCTAGTTGATGAACTGTAAGAGTCCCAGTCGCCTGTGATGTTAACCTGCTCTGCTGGGGGACACAGGGTCAAACAGCTGGAGGTGACAGACCACGCTCCAGGTGTTGAGTACAATGCTTCCCCATATTCTCTCACTGTTGACTTACCCAAGGCGTGGCCCTGGGCAAATATTTGGAACTTGAGGTATATGAAATAATTTTCAAAGTCCGTAGCGGGGTCGTGTTTATGGCAAGTAATGACCCCTAGATTCCCTCCTGTTCCATCGCTGACAGCTACTGGCCCAGAAACGTTCTGTTCCTCAGTGAAACTCGTGTTAGCTTTTCATCATTGTGCACCTACTGAGAGTGTACATGGGGGTGTGGGGGGGGAGTGAATGGGGGGGGGTAGAGTCAGTGATAGGGGAGAGTGTACATGGGGATGTGGGAGGGGAGTGAATGGGTGGGTAGAGTCAGTGATGGGGGAGAGTGTACATGGGGGTGTGGGAGGGGAGTGAATGGGTGGATAGAGTCAGTGATAGGGGAGAGTGTACATGGGGGTGTGGGAGGAGATTAAATGGGTGGGTAGTCAGTGATAGGGGAGAGTGTACATGGGGGTGTGGGAGGGGAATGAATGGGGGGTCGAGTCACTGATAGGGGAGAGTGTACATGGGGGTGTGGGAGGGGAGTGAATGGGGGGGCAGAGTCAGTGATGGGTGAGAGTGTACATGGGGGTGTGGGAGGGGATTAAATGGGTGGGTAGTCAGTGATAGGGGAGAGTGTACATGGGGGTGTGGGAGGGGAGTGAATGGGGGGTGGAGTCAGTGATAGGTGAGAGTGTACATGGGGGTGTGGGAGGGGATTAAATGGGTGGGTAGTCAGTGATAGGGGAGAGTGTACATGGGGATCTGGGAGGGGATTAAATGGGTGGGGAGAGTCAGTGATAGGGGAGAGTGTACATGGGGGTGTGGGAGGGGATTAAATGGGTGGGGAGAGTCAGTGATAGGGGAGAGTGTACATGGGGATCTGGGAGGGGAGTGAATGGGTGGGGAGAGTCAGTGATGGGGGAGAGTGTACATGGGGGTGTGGGAGGGGAGAGTGTACATGGGGGTGTGGGAGGGGAGTGAATGGGGGTAGAGTCAGTGATGGGGGAGAGTGTACATGGGGGTGTGGGAGGGGAGAGTGTACATGGGGGTGTGGGAGGGGATTAAATGGGTGGGGAGAGTCAGTGATAGGGGAGAGTGTACATGGGGGTGTGGGGGGGATTAAATGGGTGGGGAGAGTCAGTGATAGGGGAGAGTGTACATGGGGTGTGGGAGGGGATTAAATGGGTGGGGAGAGTCAGTGATAGGGGAGAGTGTACATGGGGGTGTGGGGGGGATTAAATGGGTGGGGAGAGTCAGTGATAGGGGAGAGTGTACATGGGGTGTGGGAGGTGGGTGTGTGTGTGTGTGTGGGGGGGGGGGTGCAGAGGGGATTAAATGTTTGGGGTAGAGTTTCTCAAGTGAAGATTTTTGTGACCAGTTGTTGTTACAGAGGATGAAGGGAGCTGCTGCTGTGTTTCAGGGTAAGTGTGTTCCTGTTCTCTATCTGTTAATAATCATTCTATTCAATGGCTTTTAACTCCATTCAGTTTATTACTTGGCAAATGATCGACAGGACTGAAAACCACAAACATGTAGAAACCTAAGGGATGAGGCCTGTTACCTCAGTTAGTTTGTGCCTTTTGTTTGTGAAGTGAATCTGTGTGTGTGTGTGTCCCGGGTCTGGTGGGTGGAGGCAGCAGCTGTTGTGTAAACTGTGCACCTCAGTCAGGCTCAGGGCTCCTGACAATAAAACCTGTCACACACGATCCCGGCCTTTGTCTCCGTGAAGGCGGGGTTGGCGGTGACTGCTGCTGCCCATTGCAGAGGTACCACTCACACGGCCTGGTGAGTGGGCCCTGTGGTCAGTGCCAAGGACGGGCAGTGCCTGGCACAATGCTCTAACACCCAACAGGGTGTTGGCACCAGGCACCAAACTAATACCACGAGTGAGGGAGTTAGGAATGGACAGTAAGGATGAAGACCTTTGTACAGTTGTTGAGAGAGTGCCTCGCCCCCTCCCCTCCTCCCTCCCTCCCCCCCGGAGTGAGGGACTTTTGCACCTATTGAGAAAAGGACTTGCTGAAATGTTCACTCGCTTCCTCAGAGTGGGACAATAAGGTATCACCTTCACATGGAAAATAAATGGCAGGAACAGTGGACTATTCCAATCCTCTTTGTGCATTCCAGCTAACTAAATGACGTTGCCTTCAAACAGGTTTTGGGGGGAATCTCAAAAAAAATCAACGATCATCAAACCCTTTACAGATATTTCCTTCGAAAAGAGAGTTTGTGACTTTGAATCGTCTGTCAGTTAGTTTGTTTGTGTTTCAAACATGGCAGAAAGTGTTCCCCATCAGCCCTCGCTGCCCACGGGGCTTATATCATTTTCATATTGAACTTGCGGGGGGCGTCTGCTGTCCCTATCCCCGCGTCTGACTTCCTAGGCACATACTCGATTTCGATGTTGTGTTTTGTATTCCCCTTGCCTCTGCTCCAGAGGAAGAGCAGCACCAGGCAGAACAGGACCACCCCCAGGAAGGAGATGAATCCCATGGTGGTGGCTATGATGAGAGTTTTAATGTCAAACGGAAAAGGCACCGAGGCTCGTGTGCTGTTCGCATTGCTGTCATTGGGCTGATTGGTGATGAAAGCAAAGGTCTTGTTTGGTTGCTGCCCCCATTCTGGGGAGTAGCCTCGGACATGCAGACTGGCACTGGCTGAGTCATTGCCCCCGGCGTTCATGGCAATGCACTGGTAGCTGCCGTTATCCTGGAGCTGGGCATAGCGCACCTCCAGGGTGCCGTCCGGGAACACGGTCAGCCTCCCGTTGCTCTTGCTGGAGATGTGTCGCTTCCTGGGAGACACCCAGACGATGGCTGGGGGGGGGTCCCCGTCGGCCCGGCACACAAAGTGCACAGTGTGACCCTCATCCACGTGGATCCTCTGTGGCTTCTTGTCCCGGATCCTGGCCCTGCGGCAGGTGAAGTAACTGGGCAGCAGCACGTCGGGGAAGTCCTGGAACTCCTTGCCCTGGACGATCTCGGGCGAGCTGCAGACCGGCTGCTGCCTGTTGAAGTTGAGCCGCCAGCGACGGCGGAAGATCCACAGCAGGCGGCAGTCGCAGGCCAGCGGGTTGTTGTCCATGATGAGGGTCTCCAGGTTGCCCACCGAATGGAAGACGGTCTCCTCCAGCGTGGCCAGGTAGTTGCTGGACACGTTGAGGAGTCGGAGGTGATTGAGACCCCGGAAAGCGTACGGTTCGATGGTCAGCAGCTGCCCCCCGGCCAAGTGGATCTCCTGGAGCCGCAGCAGCTCCTGCATCATGTGTCCCTGCACAGTGGTGATGGGATTAAAGGACAAATTGAGAAACTTCAAGTAGACCAAATGGCGGATTGCGATGTAGGGGACAGAGGTCAGATTGCAGCTAGTGATGGTCAGCGAGGTCAGGTTCAAACCATACAGGCAATTGGCCGCCATGGTGTCCAGGAAGGGCCAATGGGAGATCTCCAAGACTTTGAGACGGTATAACCGTTTGAAGGAATAATTCTGAATGACATTAATGTTCAGGAAGCGGAGTCTCAGAACCAGCAGCCCGTGTAGGTGGGACAGGGCTTCGGTGGGGATGGTGGTCAGGTTGCACTTGTCCAGGGTTAGCTGCTCCAAGCTGTGCACACCACTGAACGCTCGGTGAGAGATGTACACAAGGTCATTGTCCCCGACCTCCAGAGACCGGAGGTTGTACAAGTCCTGGAACATGTAGTCCAACAAGATGACAATCTTGTTCTCGCTGATGTCCAGCTGGGTCAGGTTGTTGAGTCCAGTAAAGACCCCCAGGGGGATGAGCTTCAGCCGATTGCTGCGCAGACCCAGCGACCTCAGGTTGAAGAGGTTGCTGAAGGCTCCGGGCTCCACTGTGGAGATGATGTTCTCGTTCAGCTCCAGCACCTCCAGCAGAGGGTAAGCTACAAACTCATCTTGGCTGATGGTCTTTATCCGGTTCTTGCTCAGGTCCAGCAGCCTGGTTTCGGTGGGAATGCCCTCGGGCACGGTGATGAAACGTTTCCGATGGCAGACCACAGACCTCTCCTGCGCCGAACAGTCACAGCGGGCAGGGCAGCCCGTGGCGTGTCCCGATAACACAGCAGCCAAAATCAGGAGCAGGATAGGCTGCCAGCAGGTCAGGCAGGAGCTTTGCATACTAACCTCTCCAGGCAGCATCCTACTTCACACCTAGAACAACACAGAGACCACAGATCAGTGACAGGTTTGCATCCAGCTCCACAATGCACATTCACAAATTCCCACTCATGGTCTCATCAACACATCGGAAATTTATATAGTTATTCGGAAAAAAACACACATTAAAAATAACTTAAACCCCTAAATACTCACAGTAATCTGACCCCCAAAGACACACAGTAATCTGAACCCCCAAATACACACAGTAACGTGAACCCCAAATACACACAGTATTCTGACCCCCAAATACACACAGTAATCTGACCCCCAAATACACACAGTAATCTGAACCCCCAAATACACACAGTAATCTGACCCCCAAATACACACAGTAATCTGACCCCTAAATACACACAGTAATCTGACCCCCAAATACACACAGTAATCTGACCCCCAATTAGACACAATAATCTGAACCTCAAATACACACAGTAATCTGACCGCCAAATACACACAGTAATCTGACCCCCAAATACTCACAGTAATCTGACCCCCAAATACTCACAGTAATCTGAACCCCCAAATACACACAGTAATCTGAACCCCCCAAATACACACAGTAATCTGACCCCCAAATACACACAGTAATCTGACCCCCAAATACACACAGTATTCTGACCCCTAAATACACACAGTAATCTGACCCCTAAATACACACAGTATTCTGACTCCCAAATACACACAGTAATCTGACCCCCAAATACACACAGTATTCTGACCCCTAAATACACACAGTAATCTGACCCCCAAATACTCACAGTAATCTGAACCCCCAAATACACACAGTAATCTGAACCCCCCAAATACACACAGTAATCTGACCCCCAAATACACACAGTAATCTGACCCCCAAATACACACAGTATTCTGACCCCTAAATACACACAGTAATCTGACCCCTAAATACACACAGTATTCTGACTCCCAAATACACACAGTAATCTGACCCCCAAATACACACAGTATTCTGACCCCTAAATACACACAGTAATCTGACCCCCAAATACTCACAGTAATCTGAACCCCCAAATACACACAGTAATCTGAACCCCCCAAATACACACAGTATTCTGACCCCTAAATACACACAGTAATCTGACCCCCAAATACTCACAGTAATCTGAACCCCCAAATACACACAGTAATCTGAACCCCCCAAATACACACAGTAATCTGACCCCCAAATACACACAGTAATCTGACCCCCCAAATACACACAGTAATCTGACCCCTAAATACACACAGTAATCTGACCCCCCAAATACACACAGTAATCTGACCCCTAAATACACACAGTATTCTGACCCCCAAATACACACAGTAATCTGACCGCCAAATACACACAGTAATCTGACCCCCAAATACTCACAGTAATCTGAACCCCCAAATACACACAGTAATCTGACCCCCAAATACACACAGTAATCTGACCCCCCAAATACACACAGTAATCTGACCCCTAAATACACACAGTAATCTGACCCCCAAATACACACAGTAATCTGACCCCCAAATACTCACAGTAATCTGAACCCCCAAATACACACAGTAATCTGACCCCCAAATACACACAGTAATCTGACCCCCCAAATACACACAGTAATCTGACCCCTAAATACACACAGTATTCTGACTCCCAAATACACACAGTAATCTGACCCCCAAATACACACAGTAATCTGACCCCTAAATACACACAGTATTCTGACTCCCAAATACACACAGTAATCTGACCCCCAAATACACACAGTAATCTGACCCCCCAAATACACACAGTAATCTGACCCCTAAATACACACAGTATTCTGACCCCCAAATACTCACAGTAATCTGAACCCCCAAATACACACAGTAATCTGACCCCCAAATACACACAGTAATCTGACCCCTAAATACACACAGTATTCTGACCCCCAAATACTCACAGTAATCTGAACCCCCAAATACACACAGTAATCTGACCCCCAAATACACACAGTATTCTGACTCCCAAATACACACAGTAATCTGAACCCCCAAATACACACAGTAATCTGACCCCCAAATACACACAGTAATCTGAACCCCCAAATACACACAGTAATCTGAACCCCCAAATACACACAGTATTCTGACCCCCAAATACACACAGTAATCTGACCCCCAAATACACACAGTAATCTGACCCCCCCAGAGTCCGGATCCTGAGGACGCAGAATCAGAATAGAAATTGTCGGAGGTCTTCCCAGCAGCTTTTCTATCACTCCAGACCACACTGGTTTAGCACAGGGCTAAATCGTTGGCTTGTAAAGCAGACCAAGGCAGGCCGGCAGCGTGGGTTCAATTCCCTTACCGGCCTCCCCGAACAGGTGCTGGAATGTGGCGACTAGGGGCTTTTCACAGTAACTTCATGTGAAGCCGACTTGTGACAATAAGCAATTATTATAGGGGCTGGTTTAGCACAGGGCTAACGAGCTGGCCTTGAAAGCAGACCAAGGCAGGCCAGCAGCACGTTTCAATTCCTGTACCAGCCTCCCCGAACAGGCGCCGGAATGTGGTGACTAGGGGCTTTTCACAGTAACTTCATGTGAAGCCGACTTGTGACAATAAGCGATTTTCATTTTCATTTCACTGGGTATTCATATCGTTAATTGCAAATACAAATCTGGACTTATCCTCACTGAGCCAATGGAGTTCCTGCCTCCCTGGATTGCCCTGGAGATTCCAATCTTCAAGACATGGCAGATTCTGTTGACTGCCTTTGACCATTTTGATTGATTAATTAAAGAAAAATTGCCGATTTCAATAAAGACGGTTTGACAGACTGGCCTGGGTTCAGCTAGTTGGGTAACAGCGATTTTGCAGGTCCAGTTGTGGGGTTCCACGCTAATCGATGGCTTAAGATTTAAAAGAGATGTCAACATCACGAGGGGGTCGGACAGAGGAGACAGGGACCCACTTGTAAGAGGGTCGAGAACGAGAGGGTCACTGGTTTAAAGTGACTTGCAACAGAAACAAACACGATGTGGGGGAAAACCCTTTCACACACCGAGAGGTTTGTTTGGGTTCCCAGCTTTTGAGTTGGAATTGGTGTTTTGATTGTATTTATTGTTCAAGAGATTTCACGTAATGTTTAAATAGACTGCAACATATAAAAGTGGCACTGGGGGTTGATGGGGAAGTGATCACTGGTGAAGAAGTCAGGATTTTCTTCCTTGTCTTATTGGCAGTTACCTTGGAGCTTAACAATGGTCCTGCTAGTGTGACCTAATATTTCTTCAGAGGACAGACTGCAGTTTTGATTTGTAAGCTGCAAATGTTTGAATTTACTTGGAAAAAATGGCTGAAGTTTAAAATAGAGGGTTCTGATTACGCAGCGTTATTTGATGAGTGTCAACCCTATTAGCAGTGGAAGGATGGAGTTACCATATGGACAATGGTTATGTTGCCCAAGAAAAAGCGAGGAATGGATTTGGCGGCCTCTCTTCCGTAGGGAAGCAAAATACGATGCAGATGTTCTCGGAGATGGTGCCGGAGCATTTGGATTCAGATGAAGGTTTGTAGACATTCATGGCATTTACGGATATGATTTACCGAAAGGGTGACTTATGAAAGCCTGGTCTGACTTTGAGAAATTTAGAAGGTCACCTCCATGGAAGACAATGTAATGGAATTCAGCAGACCGTATACCAGGCTACAGAAATTCCAGTGACAAATCATTCAATCAGTACTGGTGTTCAATCGAATGGGTTCTGCTAAAATTACCAACATAGTTAGGCTTCTGCCTTTGGCGGGTGTTAAATTGCGGATAGATACAGCCTGTTGGGACAAATATCAGAGGCTCCAAAAAGAATTCCCGGGGAATGTCTGGCCTCTGGAGCATTCAAATGCATTGGGTTAGAAATCGAGCTGAGTGCTTCTCAGGTCCCTCTCTACATCAGCAGCCTGACTTGGAGAACATTAAACCCGCAGTAATAACACGCGGTGATCCCTCACAAAAGGAGACGGCGGCTTCGAGAGTGGAGAAAGAGGAACTCCGAAGTTTAACTGGACAGCTGAATTGGTTATGTAGACAAGACAACTGAAACTGGTTGTTTTTGGTGACGCATCTGGTACTAATCTCTGTGATGGCATTTCGAGCGCAGGAGGAGATATAATTTTTCTCCTGGGGGCCAGGTAAATGTTGCCCTTTGTGACATGGGAAACTAAACAGATACGGAGAGGTGAAAAGTACATTGGCAGCAGAGACACGTTCCCCAGTGGAGGCAGTAGGTTTTACACCCTGACAGAAATTTTAATTGGAACAGGGTATTCGGGAACAGAACCTATAGAGTGTGACAGAGACAATAACCCCCTTTGGGAGAATGTCCACTCTACAAAATGCGTCAATGAAAAGAGACTCCGGATGGACAGACCAAACCCAAAACAAATGCTAGAGAACAGGGAAATTGACAAGAACAAGTGGGTTGTTCGCAGTTACCAATTATCTGACTGGCGTTTCCTATAAGGAAAAGATTAAGAAGGGGAATAAATGCATTGAGAACAGGAAAAATATATATTTGTGGTATTGCATACGGTCATCTACGTAAAACTCAAAGTTTATTTTTAAATAGGGGAACATGTTAGAAAATAGGTTCCCCAGCAGAAGTTAGAATTGGTGTTTCAATTGCTTCATTTAATTTTAATAGATTCCACTTAATGTTTAAATAGACCACCATGTAAATAAAAGGGCTGCAGGCGGCAGTGGGGGGAGTTGATGGAGAATAAACAAGTTCAGGTTTGCTTTCTAGTCTGATTGGCAGGGTTACCGTTGAAGTTTTACATGGCTCGCGTCTGGAATGCACAGCCTGGGACTGTGGTAGGTTTGATCGAGCCATTAAGAGGGCATTTGATGCAATGATAGCATTCATGTCGAGAGGGCTAGAATACAAGACCAGGGATGTACTTCTAAGGCTCTGGTCAGACCCCATTTGGAGTATTGTGAGCAGTTTTGGGCCCCCTGTCTAAGGAAGGATGTGCTGGCCTTGGAAAGGGTCCAGAGGAGGTTCACAAGAATGGTCCCTGGAATGAAGAGCTTGTCATATGAGGAACGGTTGAGGACTCTGGGTCTGTACTCGTTGGAGTTTAGAAGGATGAGGGGGGGATCTTATTGAAACTTACAGGATACTGCAAGGCCTGGATAGAGTGGACGTGGAGAGGATGTTTCCACTTGTAGGAAAAACTAGAAGCAGAGGACACCATCTCAGACTGAAGGGACGATCCTTTAAAACAGAGATGAGGAGGAATTTCTTCAGCCAGAGGGTGGTGAATCTGTGGAACTCTTTGCCGCAGAAGGCTGTGGAGGCCAATTCACTGAGTGTCTTTAAGTCAGAGATAGATAGGTTCTTGTTCAATACGGGGATCAGGGGTTATGGGGATAAGGCAGGAGAATGGGGATGAGAAAATATCAGCCATGATTGAATGGTGGAGCAGACCCGATGGGCCGAGTGGCCTAATTCTGCTCCTATGTCTTATGGTCTTATGGTCTAAGTTCAATACCCTGATCCCAACTTCCCTCCCCCCCCCCCAATCCCCTTAGCCCCAAGAGCTATATCTAATTCTTTCTTGAAATTACACAACATTTTGGCCTCAACTACTTTCTATGGTAATGAATTCCACAGATTCACCACTTTCTGGGTGAAGAAATGTCTTCTCACCTCATCCTAAAAGCCCTTATCATAGAATCATAGAATGACCCCTTACTCTGGACTCTCTCACCATCGGGAACCTTCTTCCTGAATCTACCCTGTCTAATCCTGTTAGAATTTTGTAAGTTTCCATGGGATCCTCCCTCACTCTTCTAAACTCCAATGAATACAATCATAACCAACTTAATCTCTCCTCATACGTCAGTCCTGCTATCCCAGGACTCAGACTGGTAAACCTTCGCTGCACTCCCTCCATAGCAAGAAGATCCTCCCTCACAGCGAATGATCAGCCTGCTTTCCTGGCGCTCCCATTGTAATTGTCAAACCGCTGCTTTACGGGGACAGTCCCCACTCCATCCCTTTCTCTCGTGTGGGGAAACGCTGGAGGAAAACCTTCAACCTTTTCATAAATATCTGCAGTGGGACACTACAGAAAAAGCATATACAGAGGGCACAGGAGAAGGAACAAAAAGACTTGCATTTAGATAGCGTCCTTAACAGCCCCGGGACGTCCCAATATTCTTTGCAGCCAAGGAAGTAATTTTGAAGGGTCACACACAGAAGTGTGTACAGATGCGTCTCGTGATGTGTGCAGCTAGTCAGGTTTTATCTGTGCTGATGTCCCAGCTGTGAGATATACTGCATGCTTGAGATTCTGCCCAATGTCCCAATTCAGGTTTCCACCCAGACCATGTGGACACTAACATGCACTGATCCTTCCACAGTACAACCTTGTTCATACACACGCACATACACACACACACACACACACAGACATACACACACACACGTATATACACACACACACACACACGTATACATACACACACACACACAGACATACACACACGTATACATACACACACATGCATATACACACACACACGCATATACACACACACGTACACACACACACGTATACACACACACACGCATATACACACACAGACACACACGCACACACACCCAACAAGCCCGTACATATCCTCACATGTACATACGTTTAAATAAATTTAGAGTGCCCAATTTCTTTCCAATTAAGGGGCAATTTAGCGTGGCCAATCCACCTACCCTGCACATCTTTGGGTTGTGGGGACGAAACCCACGCAGACACGGGGAGAATGTGCAAACTCCACACGGACTGTAACCCAGAGTCAGGATCGAACTCGTGTCCTTGGCGCCATGAGGCAGCAGTGCTAACCACTGCGCCGCCGTGCTGCCTTTCACTGATACATGCTTACTTGCACTCAGGTTATTTTCTGGTGGGGGGGTTGTGCTAGGATCCATGCTGCTTTTCTAGCTCAATGCCAGACAGGATTTCTCACGTTGCTAAGATTTCTGTACACTCATGGGATTTCCCTGTCAGAGAGTGGGGCAGCCAGTCGTGTGTGTCCAGGATTCATCCATCCCAGCCTTCGTGACAATGCAGAGCCCTGGGCTGATTACAGGATCACACATCCCCCTCGGGAATGTCTGCTAACATTCACTGAGTCACTGCTGATTGACTCGAATCCGATTCAGATTTTGGATCAATGCAGATTTGGAAGGACCCAACAGCCACATAATGTTTCTGGGATTTTATACCATCCGAGTACTTTGTTACATTACAGTCAGCACCAGCGGTACAATTCTTGCAAGTATTCAATACGGCCACTTTGCCTGAAGTTAATAATCTGCAGATAAAATTCGAACAGATCCAGATGGGGTGGGCGGGATTCACTAATCCTGACGATCCTTCAAACCTTGAGGGGCTCGGCCCGCCCCGGAGTGGTTGGCGCCCTGCCGGCGTGGAAGGCCTTTGGCGCCACCCAGCCGGGGCCGAAGGGAGTCCGCCGGCTGGCGAGGGTCCGTGCATGCGCAGGGGGGGTTCACCTACGCGTCGGCCATGGGGGAGGCTGACATGGCCGGCGTGTAGGAAACGAGTGCCCCCCGCGGCACAGGCCCGCCCGCGGATCGGTGGGCCTCGATCGCGGGCCAGTCCACCGTGGGGACACCCCCCGGGGCCAGATCGGCCCACGTCACCCCAGGACCCCGGCGTCCGCTCGCGCCACCAGGCCCCGCCGGTAAGGGACCGAGTCCAATTTACGCCGGCGGGACCCGCATAGAACCAGCGGGACTTCAGCCCATCGCGGGTCGGAGAGTCGCCGGGGTGGGGGGGGGGGGCCCGCCGACCGGCGCGATTCCCGACCCCTCCGAATCTCCGGTGCCGGAGAATTCGGCAGCCAGCAGGGGTGGGATTCACACCGACCCCCGGCGATTCTCCGACCTGGTGGGAGTCGGAGAATCCCGCCCGCGTCTGCGTGGGTTTCCTCCGGGTGCCCTGGTTTCCTCCCATAAGTCCAAAGATGTGCGGGTTAGGTGGGGTTGCAGAGATAGGGCAGGGGAATGGGCCTGGGTAGGGTGCACGTTCAGAGGGTCGTAGCAGACTCGATGGGCCGAATGGCCCCCTTCTGCACTGCAGGGATTCTATGGTTCTATTTTTAGAATCTCTCAATGTCATGAGAATAAATGATTATTACCACCTAACCAGTCACGGTGAAAGAGTCGCCATTTATATAAATAACTATCATTAACTCTCGTCCTGTTTCCCATGAATCTGCCCAGTGAAACTGGTTTCATTGTTTTCTTATCTCAGACTGATCAAAAATGTGGGGCGAAATTCTCCCCCAACGGCGGGATGCCCGCCGACTGGCGCCAAAGCCGGCGCAAATCAGACGGGCATCGCGCCGGCAAAAAGGTGCGGAAGTCTCCGCATCTTTGGGGGCCGAGCCCCAACATTGAGGGGCTAGGCCGACGCCGGAGGGAATTCCGCCCCGCCAGCTGGCGGAAATGGCGTTTGTTGCCCCGCCAGCTGGCGCGGAAATGCGGCGCATGCGTGGGAGCGTCAGCGGCCGCTGTCAGTTTCCCAGCGCACGCGCGGGAGCGTCAGCGGCCGCTGTCAGTTTCCCAGCGCACGCGCGGGAGCGTCAGCGGCCGCTGTCAGTTTCCCGCGCATGCGCAGTGGGGAGAGTCACTTCCACCTCCGCCATGGTGGAGGCCGTGGCGGAGGCGGAAGGGAAAGAGTGCCCCCACGGCACAGGCCCGCCCGCGGATCGGTGGGCCCCGATCGCGGGCCAGGCCACCGTGGGGGCACCCCCCGGGGTCAGATCGCCCCGCGCCCCCCCCCAGGACCCCGGAGCCCGCCCACGCCGCCTGGTCCCGCCGGTAAATACCAGCTTTGATTTACGTCGGCGGGACAGGCAATTCCTGGGCGGGACTTCGGCCCATCCGGGCCGGAGAATCCAGCGGGGGGTCCCACCAACCGGCGCGGCCGGATTCCCGCCCCCGCCCAATCTCCGGGAGCGGAGACTTCGGCGGGGGCGGGGACGGGATTCACGGCGGCCAACGGCCATTCTCCAACCCGGCGGGGGGTCGGAGAATGACGCCCCTGGAGTTCGCAAAAATTACAAAAAGCTTCTCACTCAAAACAACCGTTGAATTTGCCAATGAGAATGAAAGCTGTGGAAAGACTGATCAACAAGCTATTTGAATCCTATTTGTCCTTGCTGAATAATGACGGCTGGATTGGAGAGATCGTTGACGTCTATACTGCTGAGTTGAGAGTTTCTGTTTTTTTATTCATTAACTTCTCGGCAAAGGTCTGCTCAACTCTCCCCAAATTGATGGACAATCTCCCAGAGGACCTGGGGTGAATAGGTTGCCTCTTAGCTAGCGGCAAGTGACCTCTCTCCATATCCTCTGCAATTACAATGTCCTTTCACTGACGTTTGTGGGTAAAACGGGGAAATAGGAAAACTGGTTCAAACTGTTTTTCCTTTTTGGGTTGTCATTGCGTTTCCAAAACCCAAACATCCTCTCTTATAGCCAAGTTCCGCACGCATGAGTGCGGCCTCAACCGGGACCTGGGATTCATAGAACATAGAAAATACAGCACAGAACAGGCCCTTCGGCCCACGATGTTGTGCCGAACCTTTGTCCTAGATTAATCATAGATTATCATTGAATTTACAGTGCAGAAGGAGGCCATTCGGCCCTTTGAGTCTGCACCGGCTCTTGGAAAGAGCACCCTACCTAAACTCAACACCTCCACCCAACACCAAGGGCAATCTGGACATTAAGGGCAATTTATCATTGGCCAATTCACCTAACCCGCACATCTTTGGACTGTGGGAGGAAACCGGAGCACCCGGAGGAAACCCACGCAGACACGGGGAGGACGTGCAGACTCCGCACAGACAGTGACCCAAGCTGGAATCGAACCTGGGACCCTGGAGCTGTGAAGCAATTGTGCTATCCACAATGCTACCGTGCTGCCCTTGAGAACAAATAAATCTACACTATATAATTTTACCTTAATCCATGTACCTGTCCAATAGCTGCTTGAAGGTCCCTAATGTTTCCGACTCAACTACTTCCACAGGCAGTGCATTCCATGCCCCCACTACTCTCTGGGTAAAGAACCTACCTCTGATATCCCTCCTATATCTTCCACCATTCACCTTAAATTTATGTCCCCCTCATAATGGTTTGTTCCATCCGGGGGAAAAAGTCTCTGACTGTCTACTCTATCTATTCCCCTGATCATCTTATAAACCTCTATCAAGTCGCCCCTCATCCTTCTCCGTTCTAATGAGAAAAGGCCTAGCACCCTCAACCTTTCCTCGTAAGACCTACTCTCCATTCCAGGCAACATCCTGGTAAATCTTCTTTGCACCTCTTCCAAAGCTTCCACATCCTTCCTAAAATGAGGCGACCAAAACTGTACACAGTACTCAAATGTGGCCTTACCAAAGTTTTGTACAGCTGCATCATCACCTCAATGCTCTTAAATTCAATCCCTCTGTTAATGAACGCGAGCACACCATAGGCCTTCTTCACAGCTCTATCCACTTGAGTGGCAACTTTCAAAGATGTATGAACATAGACCCCAAGATCTCTCTGCTCCTCCACATTGCCAAGAACTCTACCGTTAACCCTGTATTCCGCATTCATATTTGTCCTTCCAAAATGGACAACCTCACACTTTTCAGGGTTAAACTCCATCTGCCACTTCTCAGCCCAGCTCTGCATCCTATCTATGTCTCTTTGCAGCCGACAACAGCCCTCCTTACTATCCACAACTCCACCAATCTTCGTATCGGCTGCAAATTTACTGACCCACCCTTCAACTCCCTCATCCAAGTCATTAATGAAAATCACAAACAGCAGAGGACCCAGAACTGATCCCTGCGGTACGCCACTGGTAACTGGGCTCCAGGCTGAATATTTGCCATCCACCACCACTCTCTGACTTCTATCGGTTAGCCAGTTCGTTATCCAACTGGCCAAATTTCCCACTACCCCATGCCTCCTTACTTTCTGCATAAGCCTACCATGGGGAACTTTATCAAATGCCTTACTAAAATCCATGTACACTACATCCACTGCTTTACCTTCATCCACATGCTTGGTCACCTCCTCAAAGAATTCAATAAGATTTGTAAGGCAAGACCTACCCCTCACAAATCCGTGCTGACTATCCCTAATCAAGCAGTGTCTTTCCAGATGCTCAGAAATCCTATCCTTCAGTACCCTTTCCATTACTTTGCCTACCACCGAAGTAAGACTAACTGGCCTGTAATTCCCAGGGTTATCCCTAGTCCCTTTTTTGAACAGGGGCACGACATTCGCCACTCTCCAATCCCCTGGTACCACCCCTGTTGACAGTGAGGACGAAACGATCATTGCCAACGGCTCTGCAATTTCATCTCTTGCTTCCCATAGAAACCTTGGATATATCCCGTCAGGCCCGGGGCACTTGTCTATCCTCAAGTTTTTCAAAATGCCCAACACATCTTCCTTCCTAACAAGTATTTCCTCGAGCTTACCAGTCTGTTTCATACTGTCCTCTCCAACAATATGGCTCCTCTCATTTGTAAATAAAGAAGAAAAGTACTCGTTCAAGACCTCTTCTATCTCTTCAGACTCAATACACAATCTCCCGTTACTGTCCTTGATCGGACCTACCCTCGCTCTAGTCATTGTCATATTTCTCACATATGTGTAAAAGGCCTTGGGGTTTCCCTTGATCCTACCCGCCAAAGATTGTTCATGCCCTCTCTTAGCTCTCCTAATCCCTTTCTTAAGTTCCCTCCTGGCTATCTTGTATCCCTCCAACGCCCTGTCTGAACCTTGTTTCCTCAGCCTTACATAAGTCTCCTTTTTCCTCTTAACAAGACATTCAACCTCACTTGTCAACCATGGTTCCCTCACTCAACCATCTCTTCCCTGCCTGACAGGGACATACATATCAAGGACACGTAGTACCTGTTCCTTGAACAAGTTCCACATTTCACTTGTGTCCTTCCCTGACAGCCTATGTTCCCAACTTATGCACTTCAATTCTTGTCTGACAACATCGTATTTACCCTTCCCCCAATTGTAAACCTTGCCCTGTTGCACGCACCTATCCCTCTCCATTACTAAAGTGAAAGTCACAGAATTGTGGTCACTATCTCCAAAATGCTCCCCCACTAACAAATCTATCACTTGCCCTGGCTCATTACCCAGTACTAAATCCAATATTGCCCCTCCTCTGGTAGGACAATCTACATTCTGTGTTAGAAAAGCTTCCTGGACACACTGCACAAACACCACCCCATCCAAACTATTTGATCTAAAGAGTTTTCACTCACTATTTGGGAAGTTAAAGTCGCCCATGACTACTACCCTATGACTTCTGCACCTTTCCAAAATCTGTTTCCCAATCTGTTCCTCCACATCACTGCTACTATTGGGGGGCCTATAGAAAACTCCTAACAAGGTGACTGCTCCTTTCCTATTTCTGACTTCAACTCATACTACCTCAGTAGGCTGATACTCCTCGAACTGCCTTTCTGCAGCTGTTATACTATCTCTAATTAATAATGCCACCCCCCCACCTCTTTTACCACCCTCCCTAATCTTATTGAAACATCTATAACCAGGGACCTCCAACAACCATTTCTGCCCCTCTTCTATCCAAGTTTCCGTGATGGCCACCACATCGTAGTCCCAAGTACCGATCCATGCCTTAAGTTCACCCACCTTATTCCTGATGCTTCTTGCGTTGAAGTATACACACTTCAACCCATCTCCGTGCCTGCAAGTACTCTCCTTTGTCAGTGTTCCCTTCCCCACTGCCTCACTACACGCTTTGGCGTCCTGAATATCGGCTACCTTAGTTGCTGGACTACAAATCCGGTTCCCATTCCCCTGCCAAATTAGTTTAAACCCTCCCGAAGAGTACTAGAAAACCTCCCTCCCAGGATATTGGTGCCCCTCTGGTTCAGATGCAACCCGTCCTGCTTGTACAGGTCCCACCTTCCCCAGAATGCGCTCCAATTATCCAAATACCTGAAGCCCTCCCTCCTACACCATTCCTGCATTACATTCATCCCCCACCATCTGGCCTGCGAAATCCTACCAACTGTCCTGGCTTGATGTAATTCACACCTCTTTAACCTGGGGTTACCCCATCTCTGGATCTGTAAAGATTTAATCACCTGCTAATGCTCGCATTCCAAGCATTGTCTGGCATCTTTGAATCTGTCTATATATATGTTTCTGGAACATACCTCTTCATTCACCTGAGGAAGGAGCAGCGCTCCAAAAGCTAGTGACATCGAAACAAACCTGTTGGACTTTAACCTGGTGTTGTAAGACTTCGTACTGTAGAAACGAATGATTTGGAGCAGAAGGCCATTCAGCCCCTCGAGCCTGCTTCGTCATTGACTACAATGTGATTGTGGCCTGACCCCACATTCCTGCCGACCCCCGATAACCTTTGACTCCCTCATTAGTCAAGAATCTATCAATCTCTGCCTTAAAAATAGTCAATGACGCTGTATCCAGCGCTCGCTGAGGAAGAGAGTTAGACAGAGTCCCCATCCTCAGAGAGAGAACAATTCTTCTCCGCTCAGTCCTGATTGGGAGATCTGGGACAATGTTCCTGATTCTACTGAAATGGGAAACATCCTCACAGCTGTCACACTGTCCAATTCCCTCAGCACCTGACAGGTTTTAATAAAATCTCCCCTCATTCTTCTGAACTCGAATGGACACAGGTCCAACCTGCCAAACTTTCCTCGTAACACTGACGCTAACACGCTGACGGTAACTCTGACGGTACACGCTGACGGTAACTCTGACGGTAACACACTGACGGTAACACTGACGCTAACACGCTGACGGTAACACTGACGGTAACACGCTGATGGTAACATTGACGCTAACACGTTGACGGTAACCCGCTGATGGTAACACTGACGCTAACACACTGACGGTAACACGCTGACGGTAACACTGACGGTAACACACTGACGCTAACACACTGACGGTAACACTGAGCTAACACACTGCCGCTAACACGCTGACGGTAACACACTGACGGTAACACTGACGCTAACACTGACGCTAACACACTGACGGTAACACTGACGGTAACACACTGACGGTAACAGTGACGCTAACACACTGACGCTAACACACTGACGGTAACACACTGATGCTAACACACTGATGCTAACACACTGACGGTAACACTGACGCTAACACACTGACGGTAACACTGACGCTAACACTGACGCTAACACACTGACGCTAACACTGACGCTAACACACTGACGCTAACACACTGACGGTAACACACTGACGCTTACACACTGACGCGAACACACTAACGCTAACACTGACGCTAACACACTGACGCTAACACACTGACGCTAACACACTGACGCTAACACTGACGCTAACACACTGACGCTAACACACTGACGTTTACACACTGACGGTAACACACTGACGCTTACACACTGACACTAACACTGACGCTAACACACTGACGGTAACACACTGACGCTAACACACTGACGCTAACACACTGACGCTAACACTGACGCTAACACACTGACGCTAACACACTGACGCTAACACACTGACGCTAACACTGACGCTAACACACTGACGCTAACACACTGACGCTAACACACTGACGCTAACACACTGACGCTAACACTGACGCTAACACTAACGCTAACACACTGACGCTAACACTGACGCTAACACACTGACGCTAACACTGACGCTAACACACTGACGCTAACACACTGACGCTAACAAACTGACGCTAACACTGACGCTAACACTGACGCTAAAACACTGACGCTAACACTGACGCTAACACACTGACGCTAACACACTGACGGTAACACACTGACGCTAACACACTGACGCTAACACTGTCGCTAACACACTGACGCTAACACTGACGCTAACACTGACGCTAAAACACTGACGCTAACACACTGACGCTAACACTGACGCTAACACTGACGCTAAAACACTGACGCTAACACTGACGCTAACACACTGACGCTAACACGCTGACGCTAACACACTTACGCTAACACTGACGCTAACACGCTGACGGTAACAATCTGACGCTAACACTGACGGTAACACACTGACGCTAACACATCGACGCTAACACACTGACGCTAACACACTGACGCTAACACACTGACGGTAACACACTGACGCTAACACTGACGCTAACACTGACGGTAACACACTGACGCTAACACTGACGCTAACACACTGACGCTAACACTGACGCTAACACTGACGCTAACACACTGACGCTAACACTGACGCTAACACACTGACGCTAACACACTGACGCTTACACACTGACACTAACACTGACGCTAACACTGACGGTAACACACTGACGCTAACACTGACGCTAACACACTGACGCTAACACACTGACGCTTACACACTGACACTAACACTGACGCTAACACTGACGGTAACACACTGACACTAACACTGACGCTAACACACTGACGCTAACACACTGACGCTAACACACTGACGCTTACACACTGACGCTAACACACTGACGCTAACACACTGACGGTAACACACTGACGCTAACACTGACGCTAACACGCTGACGGTAACACACTGACGCTAACACGCTGACGGTAACACTGACGCTAACACTGACGCTAACACACTGACGCTAACACACTGACGCTAACACACTGACGCTAACACTGACGGTAACACACTGACGCTAACACACTGACACTAACACACTGACGCTAACACACTGACGGTAACACGCTGACGGTAACACGCTGACGGTAACACACTGACGCTAACACTGACGCTAACACTGACGCTAACACACTGACGCTAACACTGACGCTAACACTGACGCTAACACACTGACGCTTACACACTGATGCTAACACACTGACAGTAACACTGACGCTAACACACTGACGCTAACACACTGACGCTTACACACTGACGCTAACACGCTGACGCTAACACACTGACGGTAACACTGACGCTAACACACTGACGCTAACACACTGACGCTAACTCACTGACGCTAACACACTGACGCTAACACACTGACGCTAACACTGACGCTAACACTGGCGCTAACACTGGCGCTAACACGTTGACGCTAACACACTGGCGGTAACACTGACGCTAACACTGACGGTAACACACTGACGCTAACACACTGACGCTAACACACTGACGCTAACACTGACGGTAACACACTGACGGTAACACACTGACGCTAACACTGACGCTAACACTGACACTAACACACTGACGCTAACACACTGACGCTAACACACTGACGCTAACACGCTGACGGTAACAATCTGACGGTAACACACTGACGGTAACACACTGACGCTAACACACTGACGGTAACACTGACGCTAACACACTGACGGTAACACACTGACGCTAACACGTTGACGGTAACACACTGACGGTAACACACTGACGCTAACACTGACGCTAACACTGACGGTAACACACTGACGCTAACACTGACGCTAACACACTGACGCTAACACACTGACGCTAACACACTGACGCTAACACTGACGCTAACACACTGACGCTAACACACTGACGCTAACACACTGACGCTAACACTGACGCTAACACACTGACGCTAACACTGACGCTAACACTGACGCTAACACACTGACGCTAACACTTGCGCTAACACACTGACGCTAACACACTGACGCTAACACTGACGCTAACACACTGACGCTAACACTGACGCTAAAACACTGACGCTAACACTGACGCTAACACACTGACGCTAACAGACTGACGGTAACACACTGACGCTAACATGCTGACGCTAACACACTGATGCTAACACTGACGCCAACACGCTGACGGTAACAATCTGACGCTAACACTGACGGTAACACACTGACGCTAACACATCGACGCTAACACACTGACGCTAACACACTGACGGTAACACGCTGACGCTAACACGCTGACGGTAACACACTGACGGTAACACACTGACGCTAACACTGACGCTAACACACTGACGCTAACACACTGACGCTAACACTGACGCTAACACACTGACGCTAACACTGACGCTAACACACTGACGCTAACACACTGACGCTAACACACTGACGCTAACACACTGACGCTAACACACTGACGCTAACACTGACGGTAACACACTGACGCTAACACTGACGCTAACACACTGACGCTAACACACTGACGCTTACACACTGACACTAACACTGACGCTAACACTGACGGTAACACACTGACACTAACACTGACGCTAACACACTGACGCTAACACACTGACGCTAACACACTGACGCTTGCACACTGACGCTAACACACTGACGCTAACACACTGACGGTAACACACTGACGCTAACACTGACGCTAACACGCTGACGGTAACACACTGACGCTAACACACTGACGCTAACACTGACGCTAACACACTGACGCTAACACACTGACGCTAACACACTGACGCTAACACACTGACGCTAACACACTGACGCTAACACTGACGGTAACACACTGACGCTAACACACTGACGCTAACACACTGACGCTAACACACTGACGCTAACACACTGACGGTAACACACTGACGGTAACACGCTGACGGTAACACGCTGACGGTAACACACTGACGGTAACACACTGACGGTAACACACTGACGCTAACACTGACGCTAACACTGACGCTAACACACTGACGCTAACACTGACGCTAACACTGACGCTAACACACTGACGCTAACACTGACGCTAACACTGACGCTAACACTGACGCTAACACACTGACGCTTACACACTGACGCTAACACACTGACGGTAACACTGACACTAACACACTGACGCTAACACACTGACGCTAACACACTGACGCTAACACAGTGACGCTTACATACTGACGCTAACACGCTGACGCTAACACACTGACGGTAACACTGACGCTAACACACTGACGCTAACACACTGACGCTAATTCACTGACGCTAACACACTGACGCTAACACACTGACGCTAACACACTGACGCTAACACTGACGCTAACACTGGCGCTAACACACTGGCGGTAACACTGACGCTAACACTGACGGTAACACACTGACGCTAACACACTGACGCTAACACACTGACGCTAACACTGACGGTAACACACTGACGGTAGCACACTGACGCTAACACTGACGCTAACACTGACACTAACACACTGACGCTAACACACTGACGCTAACACACTGACGCTAACACTGACGCTAACACACTGACGCTTACACACTGATGCTAACACACTGACAGTAACACTGACGCTAACACACTGACGCTAACACACTGACGCTAACACACTGACGCTAACACACTGACGCTTACACACTGACGCTAACACGCTGACGCTAACACACTGACGGTAACACTGACGCTAACACGCTGACGGTAACACACTGACGCTAACACGCTGACGGTAACACTGACGCTAACACTGACGCTAACACACTGACGCTAACACACTGACGCTAACACACTGACGCTAACACTGACGGTAACACACTGACGCTAACACACTGACACTAACACACTGACGCTAACACACTGACGCTAACACACTGACGCTAACACGCTGACGGTAACACGCTGACGGTAACACGCTGACGGTAACACGCTGACGGTAACACACTGACGGTAACACACTGACGCTAACACTGACGCTAACACTGACGCTAACACACTGACGCTAACACTGACGCTAACACTGACGCTAACACACTGACGCTTACACACTGATGCTAACACACTGACAGTAACACTGACGCTAACACACTGACGCTAACACACTGACGCTAACACACTGACGCTTACACACTGACGCTAACACGCTGACGCTAACACACTGACGGTAACACTGACGCTAACACACTGACGCTAACACACTGACGCTAACTCACTGACGCTAACACACTGACGCTAACACACTGACGCTAACACTGACGCTAACACTGGCGCTAACACTGGCGCTAACACGTTGACGCTAACACACTGGCGGTAACACTGACGCTAACACTGACGGTAACACACTGACGCTAACACACTGACGCTAACACACTGACGCTAACACTGACGGTAACACACTGACGGTAACACACTGACGCTAACACTGACGCTAACACTGACACTAACACACTGACGCTAACACACTGACGCTAACACACTGACGCTAACACGCTGACGGTAACAATCTGACGCTAACACTGACGGTAACACACTGACGCTAACACACTGACGGTAACACTGACGCTAACACACTGACGGTAACACACTGACGCTAACACGTTGACGGTAACACACTGACGGTAACACACTGACGCTAACACTGACGCTAACACTGACGGTAACACACTGACGCTAACACTGACGCTAACACACTGACGCTAACACACTGACGCTAACACACTGACGCTAACACTGACGCTAACACACTGACGCTAACACACTGACGCTAACACACTGACGCTAACACTGACGCTAACACACTGACGCTAACACTGACGCTAACACTGACGCTAACACACTGACGCTAACACTTGCGCTAACACACTGACGCTAACACACTGACGCTAACACTGACGCTAACACACTGACGCTAACACTGACGCTAAAACACTGACGCTAACACTGACGCTAACACACTGACGCTAACAGACTGACGGTAACACACTGACGCTAACATGCTGACGCTAACACACTGACGCTAACACTGACGCCAACACGCTGACGGTAACAATCTGACGCTAAAACTGACGGTAACACACTGACGCTAACACATCGACGCTAACACACTGACGCTAACACACTGACGGTAACACGCTGACGCTAACACGCTGACGGTAACACACTGACGGTAACACACTGACGCTAACACACTGACGCTAACACTGACGCTAACACACTGACGCTAACACACTGACGCTAACACACTGACGCTAACACACTGACGCTAACACTGACGCTAACACACTGACGCTAACACACTGACGCTAACACACTGACGCTAACACTGACGGTAACACACTGACGCTAACACTGACGCTAACACACTGACGCTAACACACTGACGCTTACACACTGACACTAACACTGACGCTAACACTGACGGTAACACACTGACACTAACACTGACGCTAACACACTGACGCTAACACACTGACGCTAACACACTGACGCTTGCACACTGACGCTAACACACTGACGCTAACACACTGACGGTAACACACTGACGCTAACACTGACGCTAACACGCTGACGGTAACACACTGACGCTAACACACTGACGCTAACACTGACGCTAACACACTGACGCTAACACACTGACGCTAACACACTGACGCTAACACTGACGGTAACACACTGACGCTAACACACTGACACTAACACACTGACGCTAACACACTGACGCTAACACGCTGACGGTAACACGCTGACGGTAACACGCTGACGGTAACACGCTGACGGTAACACGCTGACGGTAACACACTGACGGTAACACACTGACGGTAACACACTGACGCTAACACTGACGCTAACACTGACGCTAACACACTGACGCTAACACTGACGCTAACACTGACGCTAACACACTGACGCTAACACTGACGCTAACACTGACGCTAACACTGACGCTAACACTGACGCTAACACACTGACGCTTACACACTGACGCTAACACACTGACGGTAACACTGACACTAACACACTGACGCTAACACACTGACGCTAACACACTGACGCTAACACAGTGACGCTTACACACTGACGCTAACACGCTGACGCTAACACACTGACGGTAACACTGACGCTAACACACTGACGCTAACACACTGACGCTAACTCACTGACGCTAACACACTGACGCTAACACACTGACGCTAACACTGACGCTAACACTGGCGCTAACACGCTGACGCTAACACACTGGCGGTAACACTGACGCTAACACTGACGGTAACACACTGACGCTAACACACTGACGCTAACACACTGACGCTAACACTGACGGTAACACACTGACGGTAGCACACTGACGCTAACACTGACGCTAACACTGACACTAACACACTGACGCTAACACACTGACGCTAACACACTGACGCTAACACTGACGCTAACACTGACGCTAACACACTGACGCTTACACACTGATGCTAACACACTGACAGTAACACTGACGCTAACACACTGACGCTAACACACTGACGCTAACACACTGACGCTTACACACTGACGCTAACACACTGACGCTAACACACTGACGCTTACACACTGACGCTAACACGCTGACGCTAACACACTGACGGTAACACTGACGCTAACACACTGACGCTAACACACTGACGCTAACTCACTGACGCTAACACACTGACGCTAACACACTGACGCTAACACTGACGCTAACACTGGCGCTAACACTGGCGCTAACACGCTGACGCTAACACACTGGCGGTAACACTGACGCTAACACTGACGGTAACACACTGACGCTAACACACTGACGCTAACACACTGACGCTAACACTGACGGTAACACACTGACGGTAACACACTGACGGTAACACACTGACGCTAACACTGACACTAACACACTGACGCTAACACACTGACGCTAACACACTGACGCTAACACGCTGACGGTAACAATCTGACGCTAACACTGACGGTAACACACTGACGCTAACACACTGACGGTAACACTGACGCTAACACACTGACGGTAACACACTGACGCTAACACGTTGACGGTAACACACTGACGGTAACACACTGACGCTAACACTGACGCTAACACTGACGGTAACACACTGACGCTAACACTGACGCTAACACACTGACGCTAACACACTGACGCTAACACACTGACGCTAACACACTGACGCTAACACACTGACGCTAACACACTGACGCTAACACTGACGCTAACACACTGACGCTAACACTGACGCTAACACTGACGCTAACACTGACGCTAACACACTGACGCTAACACTGACGCTAACACACTGACGCTAACACACTGACGCTAACACTGACGCTAACACACTGACGCTAACACTGACGCTAAAACACTGACGCTAACACTGACGCTAACACACTGACGCTAACAGACTGACGGTAACACACTGACGCTAACATGCTGACGCTAACACACTGACGCTAACACTGACGCTAACACGCTGACGGTAACAATCTGACGCTAACACTGACGGTAACACACTGACGCTAACACACTGACGCTAACACACTGACGGTAACACGCTGACGCTAACACGCTGACGGTAACACACTGACGGTAACACACTGACGCTAACACACTGACGCTAACACTGACGCTAACACACTGACGCTAACACACTGACGCTAACACACTGACGCTAACACTGACGGTAACACACTGACGCTAACACTGACGCTAACACTGACGCTAACACACTGACGCTAACACACTGACGCTTACACACTGACACTAACACTGACGCTAACACTGACGGTAACACACTGACACTAACACTGACGCTAACACACTGACGCTAACACACTGACGCTAACACACTGACGCTTGCACACTGACGCTTGCACACTGACGCTTGCACACTGACGCTAACACACTGACGCTAACACACTGACGGTAACACACTGACGCTAACACTGACGCTAACACGCTGACGGTAACACACTGACGCTAACACTGACGCTAACACACTGACGCTAACACACTGACGCTAACACACTGACGCTAACACTGACGGTAACACACTGACGCTAACCCACTGACACTAACACACTGACGCTAACACACTGACGCTAACACACTGACGGTAACACGCTGACGGTAACACGCTGACGGTAACACGCTGACGGTAACACACTGACGGTAACACACTGACGCTAACACTGACGCTAACACTGACGCTAACACACTGACGCTAACACTGACGCTAACACTGACGCTAACACACTGACGCTAACACTGACGCTAACACTGACGCTAACACTGACGCTAACACACTGACGCTTACACACTGATGCTAACACACTGACGGTAACACTGACACTAACACACTGACGCTAACACACTGACGCTAACACACTGACGCTAACACAGTGACGCTTACACACTGACGCTAACACACTGACGCTAACACTGACGCTAACACACTGACGCTAACACACTGACGCTAACACACTGACGCTAATACTGACGCTAACACTGACGGTAACACACTGACGCTAACACTGACGCTAACACACTGACGCTAACACACTGACGCTTACACACTGATGGTAACACACTGACGGTAACACACTGACGGTAACACACTGAAGCTAACACTGACGCTAACACGCTGACGGTAACACACTGACGCTAACACACTGACGCTAACACTGACGCTAACACTGACTCTAACACACTGACGCTAACACACTGACACTAACACACTGACGCTAACACTGACGGTAACTCACTGACGCTAACACACTGACGCTAACACACTGACGCTAACACACTGACGCTAACACACTGACGCTAACACACTGACGCTAACACTGACGCTAACACACTGACGGTAACACACTGACGCTAACACTGACGGTAACACACTGACGCTAACACACTGACGCTAACACACTGACGCTAACACTGACGCTAACACACTGACGCTAACACACTGACGGTAACACGCTGACGGTAACACGCTGACGGTAACACGCTGACGGTAACACACTGACGGTAACACACTGACGCTAACACTGACGCTAACACTGACGCTAACACACTGACGCTAACACTGACGCTAACACTGACGCTAACACACTGACGCTAACACTGACGCTAACACTGACGCTAACACTGACGCTAACACACTGACGCTTACACACTGATGCTAACACACTGACGGTAACACTGACACTAACACACTGACGCTAACACACTGACGCTAACACACTGACGCTAACACAGTGACGCTTACACACTGACGCTAACACACTGACGCTAACACTGACGCTAACACACTGACGCTAACACACTGACGCTAATACTGACGCTAACACTGACGGTAACACACTGACGCTAACACACTGACGCTAACACACTGACGCTTACACACTGATGGTAACACACTGACGGTAACACACTGACGGTAACACACTGAAGCTAACACTGACGCTAACACGCTGACGGTAACACACTGACGCTAACACACTGACGCTAACACTGACGCTAACACTGACTCTAACACACTGACGCTAACACACTGACACTAACACACTGACGCTAACACTGACGGTAACTCACTGACGCTAACACACTGACGCTAACACACTGACGCTAACACACTGACGCTAACACTGACGCTAACACACTGACGGTAACACACTGACGCTAACACTGACGGTAACACACTGACGCTAACACACTGACGCTAACACACTGACGCTAACACTGACGCTAACACACTGACGCTAACACACTGATGCTAACACACTGATGCTAACACACTGACGCTAACACTGACGCTAACACACTGACGCTAACACTGACGCTAACACGCTGACGCTAACACACTGACGGTAACACACTGACGCTAACAGTGACGCTAACACACTGACGCTAACACGCTGACGGTAACACGCTGACGGTAACACACTGACGCTAACACACTGACGCTAACACACTGACGCTAACACACTGACGCTAACACACTGACGCTAACACTGACGCTAACACACTGACGCTAAAACACTGACGCTAACACACTGACGGTAACACGCTGACGGTAACACACTGACGCTAACACACTGACGGTAACACTGACGCTAACACACTGACGCTAACACACTGATGCTAACTCTGACGCTAACACACTGACGGTAACACACTGACGCTAACACACTGACGGTAACACTGACGCTAACACACTGACGCTAACACACTGATGCTAACTCTGACGCTAACACACTGACGCTAACACACTGACGGTAACACTGACGCTAACACACTGACGCTAACACACTGACGCTAACACTGACGCTAACACACTGACGCTAACACACTGACGCTAACACTGACGCTAACACACTGACGCTAACACTGACGCTAACACACTGACGCTAACACTGACGCTAACACACTGACGGTAACACACTGACGCTCACACACTGACGCTAACACTGACGCTAACACTGACGCTAACACACTGACGCTAACACACTGACGGTAACACACTGACGCTAACACACTGACGCTAACACACTGTCGCTAACACTGACGCTAACACACTGACGCTAACACACTGACGCTAACACACTGACGCTAACACAGTGACGGTAACACTGACGCTAACACACTGACGCTAACACACTGACGCTAACACACTGACGGTAACACACTGACGCTAACAGTGACGCTAACACACTGACGCTAACACACTGACGGTAACACACTGACGCTAACACTGACGCTAACACTGACGCTAACACACTGACGCTAACACGCTGACGGTAACACACTGACGCTAACACTGACGCTAACACACTGACGCTAACACACTGACGCTAACACACTGACGCTAACACTGACGCTAACACACTGACGCTAACACGCTGACGGTAACACGCTGACGGCAACACGCTGACGGCAACGCTGACGCTAACACGCTGACGGTAACACGCTGACGGCAACACGCTGACGGCAACACGCTGACGGCAACACTGACGCTAACACTGACGCTAACACACTGACGGTAACTCACTGACGCTAACACACTGACGCTAACACACTGACGGTAACACTGACGGTAACACACTGACGCTAACACACTGACGCTAACACACTGACGCTAACACACTGACGCTAACACTGACGGTAACACACTGACGCTAACACTGACGCTAACACACTGACGCTAACACTAACGCTAACACTGACGCGAACACACTGACGTTAACGCTGACGCTAACACACTGACGGTAACAGACTGACGGCAACACGCTGACGCTAACACGCTGACGGTAACAGACTGACGGCAACACGCTGACGCTAACACGCTGACGCTAACACACTGACGGTAACAGACTGACGGCAACACGCTGACGCTAACACTGACGCTAACACTGACGCTAACACACTGACGCTAACACTGACGCTCACACACTGACGCTAACACTGACGCTAACACTGACTCTAACACACTGACGCTAACACTGACGCTAACACACTGACGCTAACACACTGACGCTAACACTGACGGTAACACACTGACGCTAACACACTGACGCTAACACACTGACGCTAACACACTGACGCTAACACACTGACGCTAACACACTGACGGTAACACACTGACGCTAACACTGACGCTAACACACTGACGCTAACACACTGACGGTAACACACTGATGCTAACACACTGACGCTAACACTGACGCTAACACACTGACGCTAACACCTTGACGCTAACACTGACGCTAACACACTGACGGTAACACACTGACGCTAACACTGACGCTAACACACTGACGGTAACACTGACGCTAAGACACTGACGCTAACACACTGACGCGAACACTGATGCTAACACTGACGCTAACACACTGACGCTAACACTGACGCTAACACACTGACGGTAACACGCTGACGCTAACACGCTGACGCTAACACTCACGCTAACACACTGACGCTAACACACTGACGCTAACACCGACGCTAACACTGACGCTAACACACTGACGCTAACACGCTGACGCTAACACACTGACGGTAACACACTGACGCTAACACTGACGCTAACACACTGACGGTAACACACTGACGCTAACACTGACGCTAACACACTGACGGTAACACTGACGCTAAGACACTGACGCTAACACACTGACGCTAACACACTGACGCTAACACACTGACGCGAACACACTGACGGTAACACTGACGCTAAGACACTGACGGTAACACACTGACGCTAACACACTGACGCTAACACACTGACGGTAACACTGACGCTAACACACTGACGCTAACACACTGACGCTAACACTGACGCTAACACACTGACGGTAACACTGACGCGAAGACACTGACGCTAACACACTGACGCTAACACACTGACGCTAACACACTGACGCGAACACACTGACGGTAACACTGACGCTAAGACACTGACGGTAACACACTGACGCTAACACACTGACGCTAACACACTGACGGTAACACACTGACGCTAACACACTGACGGTAACACACTGACGCTAACACTGACGCTAACACTGACGCTACACTGACGCTAACACTGACGGTAACACACTGACGCTAACACGCTGACGCTAACACACTGACGCTAACACACTGACGGTAACACACTGACAGTAACACACTGACGGTAACACACTGACGCTAACACTGACGCTAACACTGACGCTAACACTGACGCTAACACTGACGCTAACACACTGACGGTAACACACTGACGCTAACACACTGACGGTAACACACTGACGCTAACACTGACGCTGACACTGACGCTAACACTGACGCTAACACTGACGGTAACACACTGACGCTAACACACTGACGCTAACACACTGACGCTAACACACTGACGCTAACACACTGACGCTAACATTGACGCTAACACACTGACGCTAACACACTGACGCTAACACTGACGCTAAAACACTGACGCTAACACACTGACGCTAACACACTGACGGTAACACACTGACGCTAACACACTGACGCTAACACACTGACGGTAACACACTGACGGTAACACACTGACGCTAACACTGACGCTAACACTGACGCTAACACTGACGCTAACACTGACGGTAACACTGACGCTAACACTGACGGTAACACACTGACGCTAACACGCTGACGCTAACACACTGACGCTAACACACTGACGGTAACACACTGACGCTAACACTGACGCTAACACTGACGCTAACACGCTGACGCTAACACACTGACGGTAACACACTGACGCTAACACTGACGCTAACACTGACGCTAACACACTGACGCTAACACACTGACGCTAACACACTGACGCTAACACTGACGCTAACACTGACGGTAACATTGACGCTAACACACTGACGGTAACACTGACGCTAAGACACTGACGCTAACACTGACGCTAACACTGACGCTAACACACTGACGCTAACACTGACGCTAACACACTGACGCTAACACTGACGGTAACACACTGACGCTAACACTGACGCTAACACACTGACGGTAACACTGACGCTAAGACACTGACGCTAAGACACTGACGCTAACACACTGACGCGAACACTGATGCTAACACTGACGCTAACACACTGACGCTAACACTGACGCTAACACACTGACGGTAACACGCTGACGCTAACACACTGACGCTAACACACTGACGCTAACACACTGACGCTAACACACTGACGGTAACACACTGACGCTAACACTCACGCTAACACACTGACGGTAACACACTGAAGCTAACACACTGATGCTAACACTTACGCTAACACTGACGGTAACACACTGACGATAACACACTGACGCTAACACTGACGCTAACACACTGACGCTAACACACTGACGGTAACACTGACGCTAACACTGACGCTACACTGACGCTAACACACTGACGCTAACACACTGACGCTAACACACTGACGCTAAAACTGACGCTAACACACTGACGCTAACACACTGACGCTAACACACTGACGGTAACACACTGACGCTAACACACTGACGCTAACACACTGACGCTAACACACTGACGGTAACACTGACGCTAACACTGACGCTAACACACTGACGGTAACACTGACACTAACACTGACGCTAACACACTGACGGTAACACACTGACGCTAACACACTGACGCTAACACACTGACGCTAACACACTGACGCTAACACTGACGGTAACACACTGACGCTAACACACTGACGCTAACACTGACGCTAACACACTGACGCTAACACACTGACGGTAACACACTGACGCTAACACACTGACGGTAACACACTGACGCTAACACTGACGCTAACACACTGACGCTAACACACTGACGGTAACACACTGATGCTAACACACTGACGCTAACACTGACGCTAACACACTGACTCTAACACACTGACGCTAACACTGACGCTAACACACTGACGGTAACACACTGACGCTAACACTGACGCTAACACACTGACGGTAACACTGACGCTAAGACACTGACGCTAACACACTGACGCGAACACTGACGCTAACACTGACGCTAACACACTGACGCTAACACTGACGCTAACACACTGACGGTAACACGCTGACGCTAACACGCTGACGCTAACACTCACGCTAACACACTGACGCTAACACACTGACGCTAACACCGACGCTAACACTGACGCTAACACACTGACGCTAACACGCTGACGCTAACACACTGACGGTAACACACTGACGCTAACACTGACGCTAACACACTGACGGTAACACACTGACGCTAACACTGACGCTAACACACTGACGGTAACACACTGACGCTAACACTGACGCTAACACACTGACGGTAACACTGACGCTAAGACACTGACGCTAACACACTGACGCTAACACACTGACGCTAACACACTGACGCGAACACACTGACGGTAACACTGACGCTAAGACACTGACGGTAACACACTGACGCTAACACACTGACGCTAACACACTGACGGTAACACTGACGCTAACACACTGACGCTAACACACTGACGCTAACACACTGACGCTAACACTGACGCTAACACACTGACGGTAACACTGACGCGAAGACACTGACGCTAACACACTGACGCTAACACACTGACGCTAACACACTGACGCGAACACACTGACGGTAACACTGACGCTAAGACACTGACGGTAACACACTGACGCTAACACACTGACGCTAACACACTGACGGTAACACACTGACGCTAACACACTGACGGTAACACACTGACGCTAACACTGACGCTAACACTGACGCTACACTGACGCTAACACTGACGGTAACACACTGACGCTAACACGCTGACGCTAACACACTGACGCTAACACACTGACGGTAACACACTGACGGTAACACACTGACGCTAACACACTGACGGTAACACACTGACGCTAACACTGACGCTAACACTGACGCTAACACTGACGCTAACACTGACGGTAACACACTGACGGTAACACACTGACGCTAACACACTGACGGTAACACACTGACGCTAACACTGACGCTAACACTGACGCTAACACTGACGGTAACACACTGACGGTAACACACTGACGGTAACACAGTGACGCTAACACACTGACGCTAACACACTGACGCTAACACACTGACGCTAACATTGACGCTAACACACTGACGCTAACACACTGACGCTAACACTGACGCTAACACACTGACGCTAACACACTGACGCTAACACACTGACGGTAACACACTGACGCTAACACTGACGCTAACACTGACGCTAACACTGACGCTAACACTGACGCTAACACTGACGGTAACACTGAAGCTAACACTGACGGTAACACACTGACGCTAACACGCTGACGCTAACACACTGACGCTAACACACTGACGGTAACACACTGACGCTAACACTGACGCTAACACTGACGCTAACACGCTGACGCTAACACACTGACGGTAACACACTGACGCTAACACTGACGCTAACACTGACGCTAACACACTGACGCTAACACACTGACGCTAACACACTGACGCTAACACTGACGCTAACACTGACGGTAACATTGACGCTAACACACTGACGGTAACACTGACGCTAAGACACTGACGCTAACACTGACGGTAACACTGACGCTAACACACTGACGCTAACACTGACGCTAACACACTGACGCTAACACTGACGGTAACACACTGACGCTAACACTGACGCTAACACACTGACGGTAACACTGACGCTAAGACACTGACGCTAACACACTGACGCGAACACTGATGCTAACACTGACGCTAACACACTGACGCTAACACTGACGCTAACACACTGACGGTAACACGCTGACGCTAACACACTGACGCTAACACACTGACGCTAACACTTACGCTAACACTGACGGTAACACACTGACGATAACACACTGACGCTAACACTGACGCTAACACACTGACGCTAACACACTGACGGTAACACTGACGCTAACACTGACGCTACACTGACGCTAACACACTGACGCTAACACACTGACGCTAACACACTGACGCTAACACTGACGCTAACACACTGACGCTAACACACTGACGGTAACACACTGACGGTAACACACTGACGCTAACACACTGACGCTAACACACTGACGGTAACACTGACACTAACACTGACGCTAACACACTGACGGTAACACTGACACTAACACTGACGCTAACACACTGACGGTAACACACTGACGCTAACACACTGACGCTAACACACTGACGGTAACACTGACACTAACACTGACGCTAACACACTGACGGTAACACACTGACGGTAACACTGACGCTAACACACTGACGCTAACACACTGACGCTAACACACTGACGCTAACACACTGACGGTAACACACTGACGCTAATACTGACGCTAACACACTGACGCTAACACACTGACGCTAACACTGACGCTAACACTGACGCTAACACTGACGCTAACACGCTGACGGTAACACACTGACGGTAACACACTGACGCTAACACACTGACGCTAACACACTGACGGTAACACTGACACTAACACTGACGCTAACACACTGACGGTAACACTGACACTAACACTGACGCTAACACACTGACGGTAACACACTGACGCTAACACACTGACGCTAACACACTGACGCTAACACACTGACGGTAACACTGACACTAACACTGACGCTAACTCACTGACGGTAACACACTGACGGTAACACTGACGCTAACACACTGACGCTAACACACTGACGCTAACACACTGACGGTAACACACTGACGCTAATACTGACGCTAACACACTGACGCTAACACACTGACGCTCACACTGACGCTAACACTGACGCTAACACTGACGCTAACACTGACGCTAACACGCTGACGGCAACACGCTGACGGCAACACGCTGACGGAAACACGCTGACGCTAACACGCTGACGGTAACACGCTGACGGTAACACGCTGACGCTAACACACTGACGCTAACACTGACGCTAACACACTGACGCTAACACACTGACGCTAACACTGACGCTAACACTGACGCTAACACACTGACGCTAACACACTGACGCTAACACACTGACGCTAACACACTGACGCTAACACTGACACTAACACTGACGCTAACACACTGACGGTAACACACTGACGGAAACAAGCTGACGCTAACACGCTGACGGTAACACGCTGACGGTAACACGCTGACGCTAACACACTGACGCTAACACTGACGCTAACACACTGACGGTAACACACTGACGGTAACACTGACGCTAACACACTGACGCTAACACACTGACGGTAACACACTGACGGTAACACACTGACGCTAACACTGACGCTAACACACTGACGGTAACACGCTGACGCTAACACTGACGCTAACACTGACGCTAACACTGACGCTAACACTGGCGCTAACACGCTGACGGCAACACGCTGACGGCAACACGCTGACGCTAACACGCTGACGGTAACACGCTGACGCTAACACACTGACGCTAACACTGACGCTAACACACTGACGCTAACACACTGACGCTAACACGCTGACGGTAACACGCTGACGCTAACACACTGACGCTAATACACTGACGCTAACACACTGATGCTAACACTGATGCTAACACTGATGCTAACACACTGACGCTAACACTGACGCTAACACCCTGACGCTAACACACTGACGCTAACACGCTGACGTTAACACGCTGACGCTAACACTGACGCTAACACACTGACGCTAACACACTGACGCTAACACTGACGCTAACACACTGACGCTAACACACTGACGGTAACGCTGACGGTAACACACTGACGGTAACACTGACGCTAACACGCTGACGCTAACACACTGACGCTAACACACTGACGGTAACGCTGACGGTAACGCTGACGGTAACACACTGACGCTAACACACTGACGCTAACACGCTGACGCTAATACGCTGACGCTAACACACTGACGCTAACACACTGACGCTAACACACTGACGCTAACACACTGACGCGAACACACTGACGCTAACACTGACGCTAACACACTGACGGTAACTCACTGACGCTAACACACTGACGCTAACACACTGACGGTAACACTGACGGTAACACACTGACGCTAACACACTGACGCTAACACACTGACGCTAACACTGACGGTAACACACTGACGCTAACACACTGACGCTAACACTGACGGTAACACACTGACGCTAACACTGACGCTAACACACTGACGCTAACACTAACGCTAACACTGACGCGAACACACTGACGTTAACGCTGACGCTAACACACTGACGGTAACACACTGACGGCAACACGCTGACGCTAACACACTGATGCTAACACTGACGCTAACACACTGACGCTAACACACTGACGCTAACACACTGACGCTAACACTGACGCTAACACTGACGCTAACACACTGACGCTAACACTGACGCTAACACTGACGCTAACACTGACGCTAACACTGACGCTAACACACTGACGCTAACACTGACGCTAACACGCTGACGCTAACACACTGACGCTAACACACTGACGCTAAAACACTGACGCTAACACACTGACGCTAAAACACTGACGCTAACAGTGACGCTAACACACTGACGGTAACACACTGACGCTAACACACTGACGCTAACACACTGACGCTAACACACTGACGGTAACACCGACGCTAACACTGACGCTAACACACTGACGGTAACACACTGACGCTAACACACTGACGCTAACACACTGACGCTAACACTGACGCTAACACTGACGCTAACACACTGACGCTAACAGTGACGGTAGCACACTGACGCTAACACACTGACGGTAACACCGACGCTAACACTGACGCTAACACACTGACGGTAACACACTGACGGTAACACACTGACGCTAACACGCTGACGGTAACACACTGACGCTAACACACTGATGCTAACACTCTGACGCTAACACACTGACGCTAACACACTGATGCTAACACTCTGACGCTAACACACTGACGCTAACACACTGACGCTAACACGCTGATGGTAACACTGACGCTAACACGCTGATGGTAACACTGACGCTAACACACTGACGCTAACACTGACGGTAACACACTGACTGTAACACACTGACGCTAACACACTGACGCTAACACGCTGACGCTAACACTGACGCTAACACACTGACGGTAACACTGACGCTAACACTGACGCTAACACACTGATGCTAACACAATGACGCTAACACTGACGCTAACACACTGACGCTAACACTGACGGTAACACACTGACTGTAACACACTGACGCTAACACACTGACGCTAACACGCTGACGCTAACACTGACGCTAACACACTGACGCTAACACACTGACGGTAACACTGACGCTAACACTGACGCTAACACACTGACGCTAACACAATGACGCTAACACTGACGCTAACACACTGACGCTAATACACTGACGCTAACACACTGACGCTAACACGCTGACGTAACACTGACGCTAACACACTGACGCTAACACACTGACGCTAACACACTGACGCTAACACACTGACGGTAACACACTGACGCTAAAACTCTGACGCTAACACACTGACGCTAACACACTGACGCTAACACACTGACGCTAACACTGACGCTAACACACTGACGCTAACACTGACGCTAACACACTGACGCTAACACTGACGGTAACACACTGACGCTAACACACTGACGCTAACACTGACGGTAACACACTGACGCTAACACTGACGCTAACACACTGACGCTAACACTAACGGTAACACACTGACGCTAACACACTGACGCTAACACTGACGGTAACACACTGACGCTAACACACTGACGCTAACACTGACGCTAACACACTGACGCGAACACACTGACGTTAACGCTGACGCTAACACACTGACGGTAACACACTGACGGCAACACGCTGACGCTAACACACTGATGCTAACACTGACGCTAACACACTGACGCTAACACACTGACGCTAACACACTGACGCTAACACACTGACGCTAACACAGACGCTAACACACTGACGCTAACACTGACGCTAACACTGACGCTAACACTGACGCTAACACACTGACGCTAACACTGACGCTAACACGCTGACGCTAACACACTGACGCTAAAACACTGCCGCTAAAACACTGACGCTAACACACTGACGCTAAAACACTGACGCTAACAGTGACGCTAACACACTGACGGTAACACACTGACGCTAACACACTGACGCTAACACACTGACGCTAACACACTGACGGTAACACCGACGCTAACACTGACGCTAACACACTGACGGTAACACACTGACGCTAACACACTGACGCTAACACACTGACGCTAACACTGACGCTAACACACTGACGCTAACACTGACGGTAGCACACTGACGCTAACACACTGACGGTAACACCGACGCTAACACTGACGCTAACACACTGACGGTAACACACTGACGGTAACACACTGACGCTAACACGCTGACGGTAACACACTGACGCTAACACACTGATGCTAACACTCTGACGCTAACACACTGACGCTAACACACTGATGCTAACACTCTGACGCTAACACACTGACGCTAACACACTGACGCTAACACGCTGATGGTAACACTGACGCTAACACACTGACGCTAACACTGACGGTAACACACTGACTGTAACACACTGACGCTAACACACTGACGCTAACACGCTGACGCTAACACTGACGCTAACACACTGACGCTAACACAATGACGCTAACACTGACGCTAACACACTGACGCTAACACTGACGGTAACACACTGACTGTAACACACTGACGCTAACACACTGACGCTAACACGCTGACGCTAACACTGACGCTAACACACTGACGGTAACACTGACGCTAACACTGACGCTAACACTGACGCTAACACAATGACGCTAACACTGACGCTAACACACTGACGCTAATACACTGACGCTAACACACTGACGCTAACACACTGACGCTAACACGCTGACGTAACACTGACGCTAACACACTGACGCTAACACGCTGACGGTAACACTGACGCTAGCACAGTGACGCTAACACACTGACGCTAACACACTGACGCTAACACACTGACGGTAACACACTGACGCTAAAACTCTGACGCTAACACACTGACGCTAACACACTGACGCTAACACACTGACGCTAACACTGACGCTAACACACTGACGCTAACACTGACGCTAACACACTGACGCTAACACTGACGCTAACACTGACGCTAACACACTGACGCTAACACACTGACGCTAACACTGACGCTAACACACTGACGCTAACACTGACGCTAACACTGACGCTAACACACTGACGCTAACACACTGACGGTAACACACTGACGGTAACACACTGACGCTAACACACTGACGCTAACACACTGACGCTAACACACTGACGCTAACACACTGACGCTAACACTGACGCTAACACTGACGCTAACACACTGAAGCTAACACTGACACTAACACACTGACGCTAACACTGACGCTAACACTGACGCAAATCTCTGACGCTAACACACTGACGCTAACCCACTGACGCTAACCCACTGACGCTAACACACTGACGGTAACAAACTGACGCTAACACACTGATGCTAACACACTGACGCTAACACTGACGCTAACACTGACGCTAACACACTGACGGTAACAAACTGACGCTAACACACTGATGCTAACACACTGATGCTAACACACTGACGCTAACACACTGACGCTAACACACTGACGCTAACACTGACGCTAACACTGACGCTAACACACTGACGCTAACACTGACGCTAACACTGACGCTAACACACTGACGCTAACACACTGACGCTAACACGCTGACGCTAACACGCTGACGCTAACACGCTGACGCTAACACGCTGACGCTAACACGCTGACGCTAACACATTGACGGTAACACACTGACGCTAACACTGACGCTAACACTGACGCTAACACACTGACGCTAACACTGACGCTAACACACTGACGCTAACACTGACGCTAACACTGACGCAAACACGCTGACGCTAACATGCTGACGCTAACACGCTGACGCTAACACACTGACGCTAACACACTGACGCTAACACTGACGCTAACACACTGACGCTAACACTGACGCTAACACTGATGCAAACACACTGACGCTAACACGCTGACGCTAACACGCTGACGCTAACACGCTGACGCTAACACATTGACGGTAACACACTGACGCTAACACTGACACTAACACTGACGCTAACACACTGATGCTAACACTGACGCTAACACACTGACGGTAACACTGACGGTAACACACTGACGGTAACACACTGACGGTAACACACTGACGCTAACACACTGACGCTAACACACTGACGGTAACACTGACGCTAACACACTGACGCTAACACACTGACGTTAACACACTGACGCTAACCCACTGACGCTAACCCACTGACGCTAACACACTGACGGTAACAAACTGACGCTAACACACTGATGCTAACACACTGACGCTAACACTGACGCTAACACTGACGCTAACACTGACGCTAACACACTGACGGTAACAAACTGACGCTAACACACTGATGCTAACACACTGATGCTAACACACTGATGCTAACACACTGACGCTAACACACTGACGCTAACACACTGACGCTAACACTGACGCTAACACACTGACGCTAACACTGACGCTAACACTGACGCTAACACGCTGACGCTAACACGCTGACGCTAACACGCTGACGCTAACACATTGACGGTAACACACTGACGCTAACACTGACGCTAACACTGATGCTAACACACTGACGCTAACACTGACGCTAACACACTGACGGTAACACACTGACGGTAACACACTGACGGTAACACACTGACGCTAACACACTGACGCTAACACACTGACGGTAACACTGACGCTAACACACTGACGCTAACACACTGACGCTAACACACTGACGCTAACACACTGACGCTAACACACTGACGGTAACACTGACGCTAACACACTGACGCTAACACACTGACGCTAACACACTGACGCTAACACACTGACGGTAACACTGACGCTAACACACTGACGCTAACACACTGACGTTAACACACTGACGCTAACACGCTGACGCTGACGCTAATACGCTGACGCTAACACGCTGACGCTAACACACTGACGCTAACACACTGACGCTAACACGCTGACGCTGACACGCTGACGCTAATACGCTGACGCTAACACACTGACGCTAACACACTGACGCTAACACTGACGCTAACACACTGACGCTTACACACTGACGCTAACACACTGACGCTAACACTGACGGTAACACACTGACGCTAACACTGACGCTAACACTGACGCTAACACTGACGCTAACACACTGACGGTAACTCACTGACGGTAACTCACTGACGCTAACACACTGACGCTAACACACTGACGGTAACACTGACGGTAACACACTGACACTAACACACTGACGCTAACACACTGACGCGAACACTGATGCTAACACTGACGCTAACACACTGACGCTAACACTGACGCTAACACACTGACGGTAACACGCTGACGCTAACACTCACGCTAACACACTCACGCTAACACACTGACGGTAACACACTGACGGTAACACACTGACGGTAACACTGACGCTAACACTGACGCTAACACTGACGCTAACACACTGACGCTAACACAATGACGCTAACACTGACGCTAACACACTGACGCTAACACTGACGGTAACACACTGACTGTAACACACTGACGCTAACACACTGACGCTAACACGCTGACGCTAACACTGACGCTAACACACTGACGGTAACACTGACGCTAACACTGACGCTAACACTGACGCTAACACACTGACGCTAACACACTGACGCTAACACACTGACGCTAACACTGACGCTAACACACTGACGCTAATACACTGACGCTAACACACTGACGCTAACACACTGACGCTAACACGCTGACGCTAACACACTGACGCTAACACACTGACGCTAACACGCTGACGGTAACACTGACGCTAGCACAGTGACGCTAACACACTGACGCTAACACACTGACGCTAACACACTGACGGTAACACACTGACGCTAAAACTCTGACGCTAACACACTGACGCTAACACACTGACGCTAACACACTGACGCTAACACTGACGCTAACACACTGACGCTAACACTGACGCTAACACACTGACGCTAACACTGACGCTAACACTGACGCTAACACACTGACGCTAACACTGACGCTAACACACTGACGCTAACACTGACGCTAACACACTGACGCTAACACTGACGCTAACACTGACGCTAACACACTGACGCTAACACACTGACGGTAACACACTGACGCTAACACACTGACGCTAACACACTGACGCTAACACACTGACGCTAACACTGACGCTAACACTGACGCTAACACACTGAAGCTAACACTGACACTAACACACTGACGCTAACACTGACGCTAACACTGACGCAAATCTCTGACGCTAACACACTGACGCTAACCCACTGACGCTAACCCACTGACGCTAACACACTGACGGTAACAAACTGACGCTAACACACTGATGCTAACACACTGACGCTAACACTGACGCTAACACTGACGCTAACACTGACGCTAACACACTGACGGTAACACACTGATGCTAACACACTGATGCTAACACACTGACGCTAACACACTGACGCTAACACACTGACGCTAACACTGACGCTAACACTGACGCTAACACTGACGCTAACACACTGACGCTAACACTGACGCTAACACTGACGCTAACACACTGACGCTAACACACTGACGCTAACACGCTGACGCTAACACGCTGACGCTAACACGCTGACGCTAACACGCTGACGCTAACACGCTGACGCTAACACGCTGACGCTAACACATTGACGGTAACACACTGACGCTAACACTGACGCTAACACTGACGCTAACACACTGACGCTAACACTGACGCTAACACACTGACGCTAACACTGACGCTAACACTGACGCAAACACGCTGACGCTAACACGCTGACGCTAACACACTGACGCTAACACACTGACGCTAACACTGACGCTAACACACTGACGCTAACACTGACGCTAACACTGACGCAAACACACTGACGCTAACACGCTGACGCTAACACGCTGACGCTAACACGCTGACGCTAACACATTGACGGTAACACACTGACGCTAACACTGACACTAACACTGACGCTAACACACTGACGCTAACACTGACGCTAACACACTGACGGTAACACTGACGGTAACACACTGACGGTAACACACTGACGGTAACACACTGACGCTAACACACTGACGCTAACACACTGACGGTAACACTGACGCTAACACACTGACGCTAACACACTGACGCTAACACACTGACGTTAACACACTGACGCTAACCCACTGACGCTAACCCACTGACGCTAACACACTGACGGTAACAAACTGACGCTAACACACTGATGCTAACACACTGACGCTAACACTGACGCTAACACACTGACGGTAACAAACTGACGCTAACACACTGATGCTAACACACTGATGCTAACACACTGACGCTAACACACTGACGCTAACACACTGACGCTAACACTGACGCTAACACACTGACGCTAACACTGACGCTAACACTGACGCTAACACGCTGACGCTAACACGCTGACGCTAACACATTGACGGTAACACACTGACGCTAACACTGACGCTAACACTGACGCTAACACACTGACGCTAACACTGACGCTAACACACTGACGGTAACACTGACGGTAACACACTGACGGTAACACACTGACGGTAACACACTGACGGTAACACACTGACCCTAACACACTGACGCTAACACACTGACGGTAACACTGACGCTAACACACTGACGCTAACACACTGACGCTAACACACTGACGCTAACACACTGACGGTAACACTGACGCTAACACACTGACGCTAACACACTGACGCTAACACACTGACGCTAACACACTGACGCTAACACACTGACGGTAACACTGACGCTAACACACTGACGCTAACACACTGACGTTAACACACTGACGCTAACACGCTGACGCTGACACGCTGACGCTAATACGCTGACGCTAACACGCTGACGCTAACACACTGACGCTAACACACTGACGCTAACACGCTGACGCTAACACGCTGACGCTGACACGCTGACGCTAATACGCTGACGCTAACACACTGATGCTAACACACTGACGCTAACACTGACGCTAACACACTGACGCTTACACACTGACGCTAACACACTGACGCTAACACTGACGGTAACACACTGACGGTAACACACTGACGGTAACACTGACGCTAACACTGACGCTAACACTGACGCTAACACACTGACGGTAACTCACTGACGGTAACTCACTGACGCTAACACACTGACGCTAACACACTGACGCTAACACACTGACGGTAACACTGACGGTAACACACTGACACTAACACACTGACGCTAACACACTGACGCGAACACTGATGCTAACACTGACGCTAACACACTGACGCTAACACTGACGCTAACACACTGACGGTAACACGCTGACGCTAACACGCTGACGCTAACACTCACGCTAACACACTGACGGTAACACACTGACGGTAACACACTGAAGCTAACACACTGATGCTAACACTGACGCTAACACTGACGGTAACACACTGACGATAACACACTGACGCTAACACACTGACGCTAACACACTGACGGTAACACTGACGCTAACACTGACGCTAACACACTGACGCTAACACTGACGCTAACACTGACGCTAACACTGACGCTAACACTGACGCTAACACACTGACGCTAACACACTGACGCTAACACACTGACTGTAACACACTGAAGCTAACACACTGACGCTAACCCACTGACGCTAACCCACTGACGGTAACACTGACGGTAACACCGACGCTAACACTGACGCTAACACACTGACGGTAACACACTGACGGTAACACTGACGCTAACACACTGACGCTAACACACTGACGGTAACACACTGACGGTAACACACTGACGCTAACACTGACGCTAACACTGACGCTAACACACTGACGCTAACACACTGACGCTAACACTGACGCTAACACTGACGCTAACACTGACGCTAACACGCTGACGGCAACACGCTGACGGCAACACGCTGACGCTAACACGCTGACGGTAACACGCTGACGCTTACACACTGACGCTAACACTGACGCTAACACACTGACGCTAACACAGTGACGCTAACACTGACGCTAACACACTGACGCTAACACACTGACGCTAACACTGACGCTAACACACTGACGGTAACACTGACGGTAACACTGACGCTAACACGCTGACGCTTACACGCTGACGCTAACACGCTGACGCTAACACACTGACGCTAGCACACTGACGCTAGCACACTGACGCTAACACACTGACGCGAACACACTGACGCGAACACACTGACGCTAACACTGACGCTAACACTGACGCTAACACTGACGCTAACACACTGACGGTAACTCACTGACGCTAACACACTGACGCTAACAAACTGACGGTAACACTGACGGTAACACACTGACGCTAACACACTGACGCTAACACACTGACGCTAACACTGACGGTAACACACTGACGCTAACACACTGACGCTAACACTGACGGTAACACACTGACGGTAACACTGACGCTAACACACTGTCGCTAACACTGATGCTAACACTGACGCGAACACACTGACGTTAACGCTGACGCTAACACACTGACGGTAACACACTGACGGCAACACGCTGACGCTAACACACTGACGCTAACACTGACGCTAACACTGACGCTAACACACTGACGCTAACATTGACGGTAACACACTGACGCTAACACACTGACGCTAACACACTGACGCTAACACTGACGGTAACACACTGACGCTAACGCTGACGCTAACACACTGACGCTAACACTGACGCTAACACACTGACGCTAACACTGACGCTACACTGACGCTAACACACTGACGCTAACACTGACGCTACACTGACGCTAACACACTGACGCTAACATTGACGGTAACACACTGACGCTAACACTGACGCTAACACACTGACGCTAACACTGATGCTAACACACTGACGCTAACACTGACGCTACACTGACGCTAACACACTGACGGTAACACTGACGCTAACACACTGACGCTAACACACTGACGGTAACACTGAAGCTAACACACTGACGCTAACACACTGACGCTAACACACTGACGGTAACACTGAAGCTAACACACTGACGCTAACACACTGACGCTAACACACTGACGCTAACACACTGACGCTAACACACTGACTGTAACACTGACGCTAACACTGACGCTAACACTGACGCTAACACTGACGCTAACACACTGACGGTAACACACTGACGCTAACACGCTGACGCTAACACACTGACGCTAACACACTGATGCTAACACACTGACGCTAACACACTGACGTTAACACTGACGCTAACACGCTGACGGTAACACTGACGCTAACACACTGATGCTAACACACTGACGCTAACACACTGACGCTAACACACTGACGCTAACACTGACGCTAACACACTGACGCTAACACACTTACGCTAACATTGACGCTAACACACTGACGCTAACACACTGACGCTAACACACTGACGCTAACACGCTGATGGTAACACTGACGCTAACACACTGACGCTAACACACTGACGCTAACACACTGACGCTAACACTGACGCTAACACACTGACGCTAACACACTGACGCTAACACGCTGATGGTAACACTGACGCTAACACACTGACGCTAACACACCGGCGCTAACACACTGACGCTAACACTGACGCTAACACGCTGACGCTAACACACTGACGCTAACACGCTGACGGTAACACACTGACGCTAACACACTGACGCTAACACACTGACGCTAACACGCTGACGGTAACACACTGACGCTAACACACTGACGCTAACACTGACGCTAACACACTGACGCTAACACTGACGGTAACACACTGACGGTAACACTGACGCTAACACACTGACGCTAACACTGACGCTAACACTGACGCTAACACACTGACGCTAACACACTGACGCTAACACACTGACGCTAACACTGACGCTAACACACTGACGGCAACACACTGACGCTAACACACTGACGCTAACACACTGACGCTAACACACTGACGGTAACACTGACGCTAACACACTGACGCTAACACACTGACGCTAACACTGACGGTAACACACTGACGGCAACACGCTGACGCTAACACACTGACCCTAACACACTGACGCTAACACACTGACGGTAACACTGACGCTAACACACTGACGCTAACACACTGACGCTAACACACTGACGCTAACACACTGACGCTAACATTGACGCTAACACTGACGCTAACACACTGACGCTAACACTGACGCTAACACACTGACGCTAACACTGACGCTACACTGACGCTAACACACTGACGGTAACACTGACGCTAACACACTGACGCTAACACACTGACGCTAACACTGACGCTAACACACTGACGGTAACACACTGAATCTAACACACTTACGCTAACACACTGACGCTAACACACGGACGGTAACACTGACGCTAACACTGACGCTAACACACTGATGGTAACACCGACGCTAACACTGACGCTAACACACCGACGCTAACACACCGACGGTAACACACTGACGGTAACACTGACGCTAACACACTGACGCTAACACACTGACGCTAACACACTGACGCTAACACACTGACGGTAACACACTGACGGTAACACTGACGCTAACACTGACGCTAACACACTGACGGTAACACACTGACGCTAACACGCTGACGCTAACACACTGACGCTAACACACTGACGCTAACACACTGACGGTAACACACTGACGGTAACACTGACGCTAACACTGACGCTAACACACTGACGGTAACACACTGACGCTAACACGCTGACGCTAACACGCTGACGCTAACACACTGACGCTAACACACTGACGCTAACACTGACGCTAACACGCTGACGGTAACACTGACGCTAACACACTGACGCTAACACGCTGACGCTAACACACTGACGCTAACACGCTGACGCTAACACTGACGCTAACACTGACGCTAACACTGACGCTAACACACTGACGCTAACACACTGACGGTAACACTGACGGTAACACTGACGGTAACACTGACGCTAACACACTGACGCTAACACTGACGCTAACACTGACGCTAACACTGACGCTAACACACTTACGCTAACACACTGACGCTAACACACTGACGCTAACACTGACGCTAACACTGACGCTAACACTGACGCTAACACACTGACGCTAACACTGACGCTAACACGCTGACGCTAACACGCTGACGCTAACACTGACGCTAACACACTGACGCTAACACACTGACGCTAACACACTGACGCTAACACGCTGATGGTAACACTGACGCTAACACACTGACGCTAACACGCTGACGGTAACACACTGACGCTAACACACTGACGCTAACACACTGACGCTAACACGCTGACGGTAACACACTGACGCTAACACACTGACGCTAACACACTGACGCTAACACACTGACGCTAACACACTGACGCTAACACACTGACACTAACACACTGACGGTAACACGCTGACGCTAACACTGACGCTAACATACTGACGCTAACACACTGACGCTAACACACTGACGCTAACACTGACGCTAACACTGACGCTAACACACTGACGCTAACACACTGACGCTAACACACTGACGCTAACACACTGACGCTAACACTGACGCTAACACACTGATGGTAACACGCTGACGCTAACACACTGACGCTAACACTGACGCTAACACACTGATGGTAACACGCTGACGCTAACACGCTGACGCTAACACTGACGCTAACACACTGACGCTAACACACTGACGCTAACACACTGACGCTAACACACTGACGCTAACACTGACGCTAACACACTGATGGTAACACACTGACGCTAACACACTGACGCTAACACTGACGCTAACACACTGATGGTAACACGCTGACGCTAACACACTGACGCTAACACACTGACGCTAACACTGACGCTAACACACTGACGCTAACACACTGACGCTAACACACTGACGCTAACACACTGACGCTAACACTGACGCTAACACACTGATGGTAACACGCTGACGCTAACACACTGACGCTAACACACTGACGCTAACACTGATGCTAACACTGATGCTAACACTGACGCTAACACACTGACGCTAACACTGACGCTAACACACTGACGCTAACACTGACGCTAACACACTGACGCTAACACTGACGCTAACACACTGACGCAAACACATTGACGCTAACACACTGACGCTAACATTGACGCCAACACTGACGGTAACACACTGACGCTAACACACTGACGCTAACACTGACGCTAACACACTGACTGTAACACACTGACGGTAACACACTGACGGTAACACACTGACGCTAACACACTGACACTAACACACTGACGCTAACACACTGACGGTAACACACTGACGCTAACACACTGACGCTAACACACTGACGCTAACACACTGACTGTAACACACTGACTGTAACACACTGACGCTAACACACTGACGCTAACACACTGACGGTAACACTGATGCTAACACACTGACGCTAACACACTGACGCTAACACACTGACGCTAACACACTGACGGTAACACACTGACGCTAACACACTGACGCTAACACACTGACGCTAACACACTGACTGTAACACACTGATGGTAACACTGACGCTAACACTGACGCTAACACTGACGCTAACACACTGACGCTAACACACTGACGCTAACACACTGACGCTAACACACTGACTGTAACACACTGATGGTAACACTGACGCTAACACTGACGCTAACACACTGACGCTAACACTGACGCTAACACACTGACGCTAACACACTGACGCTAACACAATGACGCTAACACTGTCGCTAACACACTGACGGTAACACACTGACGCTAACACACTGACGCTAACACACTGACGCTAACACAGTGACGCTAACACACTGACGCTAACACTGATGGTAACACACTGACGCTAACACACTGACGCTAACACTGACGCTAACACACTGACGGTAACACTGACGCTAACACACTGACGCTAACACTGACGCTAACACACTGACGCTAACACACTGACGCTAACACACTGACGCTAACACACTGACGCTAACACTGACGGTAACACACTGACGGTAACACTGACGCTAACACACTGACGGTAACACACTGACGCTAACACACTGACGGTAACACACTGACGCTAACACACTGACGCTAACACACTGACGCTAACACTGACGGTAACACACTGACGCTAACACACCGACGCTAAAACACTGACGCTAACACACTGACGCTAACACACTGACGCTAACACACTGACGCTAACACACTGACGGTAACACACTGACGCTAACACACTGACGCTAACACACTGACGCTAACACACTGACGCTAACACGCTGACGCTAACACACTGACGCTAACACACTGACGGTAACACTGACGCTAACACTGACGCTAACACTCTGACGCTAATACACTGACGCTAACACACTGACGCTAACACTGACGCTAACACACTGACGCTAACACTGACGCTAACACTGACGCTAACACTGACGCTAACACTGACGCTAACACTGACGCTAACACTGACGCTAACACACTGACGCTAACACACTGACGCTAACACTGACGCTAACACTGACGCTAACACTGACGGTAACACACTGACACTAACACACTGACGCTAACACTGACGCTAACACACTGACGCTAACACTGACGCTAACACTGACGCTAACACTGACGGTAACACACTGACGATAACACTGACGGTAACACACTGACGCTAACACACTGACGCTAACACTGACGCTAACACACTGACGCTAACACACTGACGCTAACACACTGACGCTAACACACTGACAGTAACACTGACGCTAACACACTGACGCTAACACACTGACGGTAACACACTGACGGTAACACACTGACGCTAACACACTGACGCGTACACTGACGCTAACACACTGACGCTAACACACTGACGCTAACACACTGACGCTAACACTGACGCTAACACATTGACGCTAACACACTGACGCTAACACACTGACGATAACACTGACGGTAACACACTGACGCTAACACACTGACGCTAACACTGACGCTAACAAACTGACGCTAACACACTGACGCTAACACACTGACGCTAACACACTGACGGTAACACTGACGCTAACACACTGACGCTAACACACTGACGGTAACACACTGACGCTAACACACTGACGCTAACACTGACGGTAACACACTGACGCTAACACACTGACGGTAACACTGACGCTAACACACTGACGCTAACACACTGACGGTAACACACTGACGCTAACACACTGACGCTAACACTGACGGTAACACACTGACGCTAACACACTGACGCGTACACTGACGCTAACACACTGACGCTAACACATTGACGCTAACACACTGACGCTAACACACTGACGCTAAGACACTGACGCTAACACACTGACGCTAACACGCTGACGCTAACACTGATGCTAACACGCTGACGCTAACACACTGACGCTAACACACTGACGCTAACACACTGACGGTAACACTGACGCTAACACACTGACGCTAACACACTGACGCTAACACACTGACGGTAACACTGATGCTAACACTGACGCTAACACTGACGCTAACACTGACGCTAACACTGACGCTAACACTGACGGTAACACTGACGCTAACACTGACGGTAACACTGACGCTAACACACTGACGCTAACACACTGACGCTAACACACTGACGCTAACACACTGACACTAACACTGACGCTAACACACTGACGCTAACACTGACGCTAACACACTGACACTAACACTGACGCTAACACACTGACGCTAACCCTGACGCTAACACTGACGCTAACACACTGACGCTAACACTGACGCTAACACACTGACGCTAACACACTGACGCTAACACACTGACGGTAACACTGACGGTAACACTGACGCTAACACACTGACGCTAACACTGACGCTAACACACTGACGCTAACACTGACGCTAACACTGACGCTAACACACTGACGCTAACACACTGACGCTAACACTGACGGTAACACTGACGCTAACACACTGACGCTAACACGCTGACGCTAACACTGACGCTAACACACTGACGGTAACACACTGATGCTAACACACTGACGGTAACACTGACGCTTACACTGACGCTAACACACTGATGGTAACACTGACGCTAACACACTGACGCTAACACACTGACGGTAACACTGACGCTTACACTGACGCTAACACACTGACGCTAACACACTGACGCTAACACTGACGCTAACACTGACGCTAACACACTGACGCTAACACACTGACGCTAACACGCTGACGCTAACACGCTGACGCTAACACACTGATGGTAACACACTGACGCTAACACTGACGCTAACACTGACGCTAACACACTTACGCTAACACACTGACGCTAACACACTGACGCTAACACACTGACGCTAACACACTGACGCTAACACTGACGCTAACACTGACGCTAACACTGACGCTAACACTGACGCTAACACACTGACGCTAACACACTTACGCTAACACACTGACGCTAACACTGACACTAACACGCTGACGCTAACACTGACGCTAACACACTGACGCTAACACACTGACGCTAACACACTGACGCTAACACTGACGCTAACACTGACGCTAACACTGACGCTAACACACTGACGCTAACACACTTACGCTAACACACTGACGCTAACACGCTGACGCTAACACGCTGACGCTAACACTGACGCTAACACACTGACGCCAACACACTGACGCTAACACTAACGCTAACACACTGACGCTAACACACTGACGCGTACACTGACGCTAACACACTGACGCTAACACACTGACGCTAACACACTGACGCTAACACACTGACGCTAAGACACTGACGCTAACACGCTGACGCTAACACTGATGCTAACACGCTGACGCTAACACGCTGACGCTAACACACTGACGCTAACACACTGACGCTAACACACTGACGCTAACACACTGACGCTAACACACTGACGGTAACACACTGACGGTAACACTGATGCTAACACTGACGCTAACACACTGACGCTAACACACTGACGCTAACACACTGACGCTAACACTGACGCTAACACTGACGGTAACACTGATGCTAACACTGACGGTAACACTGACGCTAACACACTGACGCTAACACACTGACGCTAACACACTGACGCTAACACACTGACGCTAACACACTGACGCTAACACACTGACGCTAACACACTGACGCTAACACACTGACGGTAACACTGACGCTAAGACACTGACGCTAACACACTGACGCTAACACACTGACGCTAACACACTGACGCTAACACACTGACGCTAACACACTGACGCTAACACACTGACGCTTACACTGACGCTAACACACTGACGGTAACACTGACGCTAACACACTGACGCTAACACACTGACGCTAACACTGACGGTAACACTGACGCTAACACACTGACGCTAACACACTGACGCTAACACACTGACGCTAACACACTGACGCTAACACACTGACGGTAACACACTGACGGTAACACTGATGCTAACACTGACGCTAACACACTGACGCTAACACACTGACGCTAACACACTGACGCTAACACTGACGGTAACACTGATGCTAACACTGACGGTAACACTGACGCTAACACACTGACGCTAACACACTGACGCTAACACACTGACGCTAACACACTGACGGTAACACTGACGCTAAGACACTGACGCTAACACACTGACGCTAACACACTGACGCTAACACACTGACGCTTACACTGACGCTAACACACTGACGGTAACACTGACGCTAACACACTGACGCTAACACACTGACGCTAACACTGACGCTAACACACTGACGCTAACACACTGACGCTAACACACTGACGCTAACACTGACGCTAACACACTGACGCTAACACACTGACGGTAACACTGATGCTAACACACTGACGGTAACACTGACGCTAACACACTGACGCTAACACACTGACGCTAACACACTGACGGTATCACTGACGCTAACACACTGACGCTAACACACTGACGCTAACACACTGACGCTAACACTGACGCTAACACACTGACGCTAACACACTGACGCTAACACACTGACGCTAACACGCTGACGGTAACACTGACGGTAACACACTGACGGTAACACACTGACGGTAACACACTGACGCTAACACACTGACGCTAACACTGATGCTAACACACTGACGGTAACTAACTCACTGACGGTAACACTGACGCTAACACACTGACGCTAACACACTGACGCTAACACACTGACGCTAACACACTGACGGTAACACACTGACGGTAACACACTGACGCTAACACACTGACGGTAACACTGACGCTAACACGCTGATGCTAACACACTGACGGTAACTCACTGACGGTAACACTGACGCTAACACTGACGCTAACACACTGACGCTAACACACTGACGCTAACACACTGACGCTAACACACTGACGGTAACACTGACGGTAACACACTGACGCTAACACACTGACGCTAACACACTGACGGTAACACTGACGCTAACACACTGACGCTAACACATTGAAGGTAACACACTGACGCTAACACACTGACCCTAACACTGACGCTAACACTGACGGTAACACACTGACGGTAACACACTGACGCTAACACACTGACGGTAACACACTGACGCTAACACACTGACGCTAACACACTGACGCTAACACACTGACGGTAACACACTGACCCTAACACTGACCCTAACACTGACGCTAACACTGACGCTAACACTGACGGTAACACACTGACGGTAACACACTGACGCTAACACACTGACGGTAACACACTGACGCTTACACACTGACGCTAACACACTGACGCTAACACACTGACGCTAACACACTGACGCTAACACACTGACGCTAACACTGACGCTAACACTGACGGTAACACACTGACGGTAACACACTGACGCTAACACACTGACGCTAACACACTGACGGTAACACACTGACGCTAACACACTGACGCTAACACACTGACGGTAACACACTGACGCTTACACACTGACGCTAACACACTGACGCTAACACACTGACGGTAACACACTGACGCTTACACACTGACGCTAACACACTGACGCTAACACGCTGACGCTAACACACTGACGCTAACACTGACGCTAACACACTGACGGTAACACACTGACGCTTACACACTGACGCTAACACTGACGCTAACACACTGACGCTAACACACTGACGGTAACACACTGACGCTTACACACTGACGCTAACACACTGACGCTAACACGCTGACGCATGGAAGCTGCTGGTTACCTGAGTGTGGTAGTATGTATTAGGGGTCATGTGGGACTGTGAAGCCGTGATGTCATTGGCTGACAGATCCCGGGTCCTGGTTGGCTGTTGATCTCTAGCTCCGCCCTGAAGGCGGAGTATAAGAACCTGGAGTTCTCCCCCGCAGGCCAGTCTGCTACTGAACTGCGGAGAACAAGTCACGCTTAATAAAGCCTCAACGACTTCATCTCTATTCGTCTCTCGTGAGTCTTTGTGCGCTACAATTTATTAAGCGTGCTTAAAGGACTATGGAGCTCAGGATCATCCCGGAATGCCTGAGGATCAGCCCCCACGCAGTGAACTCAGCAGCAGTTTTCAAACACTGGCAGACTGGCCTACCTCAGAACGGCCCCCGGCCGGGTCACAGAAGACCAGAAACTACAGGTCCTGCACTCGAGGGTAAGCCCGGAAATTTTCCCTCTCATCGAAGACGCAGAGGATTTCCAGACAGCGTTCGCAGCACTAAAGAGCATCTATATTCGCCCAGTGAACCAGATCTACGCTCGCTACCAACTCGCAACGAGACGGCAAAGTCCCGGAGAATCGCTGGACGAATTCTACGCCGCGCTGCTAATTTTGGGACGGGCCTTCAGCTGCCCGCCGGTAAACGCGATTGAACACATGGACATGTTGATGCGCGATGCTTTTGTCGCAGGTATGAACTCTCCCCAAATCCGCCAAAGACTTTTGGAAAAAGAGTCGCTGGGACTCTCAGAGGCACGGGCCCTTGCAGCCTCCCTGGATGTGGCCGCGCGAAACGCCCGCGCGTACGGCCCCGACCGCGCAGCAGCCCCTTGGGCTCCGTGGACCCCCGTCGTGACAAACCACCCCCCCTCCCCCCCACCCCACAGGCTTGCGCGGTTCAGACTCCAAGTCGTCCCGGGGGAGCCCGCTGCTATTTCTGCGGCCAGGCGAAATACCCCCGGCAGCGCTGCCCGGCCCGCGCAGCGATTTGCAAGAGCTGCGGGAAAAAGGGCCATTTCGCGGCTGTGTGCCGGTCCCAGGAGGTCGCCGCTGTCCCAGGAGAGGAAGCAGTCCTGCGCGTTTCTGACGCTCCCCAACTCCCCCAGTGCCCTATGTATGACCCGCAAGCGCAACCAGTTTCGGTCCCGGCCACCGCTGTCCCCGGAGAACAAGGAGTCCTGCGCGTTTCAAACGCTCCCCAACCCCCCCCAGCGCCCCATGTGCGACCCGCAGTCGCCGCCATTTTGGGTCCCGGCCACCACGAGGTGAGGAGGGGCGCCGCCATCTTGGGACCCCCCAGCCCTGTGCGACGCATGGGAGCGGCCATTTTGTCCACCCCCGCCGCCATCTTGTGACCCCCCAGCCATGTGCGATGCATGGGGGCGGCCATTTTGTTCACCCCCACCGCCATCTTGGACGGCAACAACGGACCCCAACATCGACGCTTCAACGGGGTTCGAGGAAGACGCTGAAGCACTACGACCACGTCTGGCCTCAATGATGCTGGACCAAGCATGGCCCCGGACGCTCCAGACGACGACAACAACGGTGCTGATAAACGGGCACGAGACACCATGCCTGCTCGACTCCGGGAGCACAGAAAGCTTCATCCACCCCGACACGGAAGTCCTCCTCTGGAACGTCGCTGCCGACCTGGCTGGCGGCCCCAGGACCCATCTTGCTCCGAAAACATGTGCGGGCGCACAAGTCGGACCCGTTGGTCGAGAGGGTTCATCTCCTCCACGCGAACCCGCAGTACGCTTACGTGGAGTACCCCGATGGCCGACAGGACACGGTCTCCCTGCGAGATCTGGCGCCCGCCGGCAACACGCACACCCCCCCGACACCAATCACCCCCTCCCTGCCACCGGCGCACCCCGCCACCGCCCCCTTCCCGGGAGGATCGGTCCTCCTCCCAGGCCCGACCAGAAGTGAAGCTGAAGCTGAAACCGTAAGGCTCCCGGAGACGACAACACCGGAACAAGCACCACCACCGGGGCCGAGGCGATCGACAAGGACGACCAGACCGCCCGACCGACTCGTGGCATCGATGTACCACTACAATGTTGTGGACTTTAACGAGAACTTTTTTTTCTTTTCCCCCTTTTACTGTAAATAGTTCAAAACAAAAAAAAAACCTCTGTACATACTGTGATGACATGCAAAAGTTTTCCTCCCAGGACCAGCCTTGTAAACCCTTACCACCATGCGAAGCACCACCCCGCCGGGTTCATTTTTAACAAGGGGTGAATGTGGTAGTATGCATTAGGGGTCATGTGGGACTGTGAAGCCGTGATGTCATTGGCTGACAGATCCTGGGTCCTGGTTGGCTGTTGACCTCTAGCTCCGCCCTGAAGGCGGAGTATAAGAACCAGGAGTTCTCCCCCGCAGGCCAGTCTGTTACTGAACTGCGGGGAACAAGTCACGCTTAATAAAGCCTCATCGACTTTATCTCTATTCGTCTCTCGTGAGTCTTTGTGCGCTACACTGAGTTTACCAGAAATGTTTCACATCCAGATAAACAACTTATTGTCCAACCTCCCCTCACTGCGACACTGGACTGGATTATCCGGTTTTGCGGTTAATTGCTGACGCCGGCATGGTAAATGTGGCATTTTAAGATGCCAAACTTGGTGCCAAACCCTCACCGAACCTGGGACCTGTTAGGAACTAGGAGCCGCACTGGGTAAAATTCCCGGCTCCCAGAATTGGTGTGCGGTGCAGTGACACCATTTCAGAGGGGGCGGAGAATAGGAAACCGGCAGCAATGCGGCGTCACCCCCGAATTGGGCATCGGAGGAGATTCTCTGCCCGATCGCTGATTACAATATCGGCGTTGGGCAATGGAGAATCTTCCCTCTGTCCATTATACTTCAATGAACCACCCCCCTTCCTACTGACTTTAATTGTGCAGAATCTCATTGGATCAAAGAACCCCTTTCCAAGCAGTCCCATCCTAGACAATCCCCACTGACTAAATCCCTTCCCAATAACTTACATTCTAAGAATCTAAATGGACCCAAACCCATTTAAATTCACTCTTCCTGTTCACAACATCACTCCCACTGTAGACAATCCCAATAGACTCCACCCCCTTTCCATTTACATCCACTCTACAGAATCTGAATGGACACAAACCCCTTCCCATTCCTAACCTCAATGACCATCGCTCCCACTGTACACAATCTCAATGAATCCCAACCCGTCCCCATCACTCACACTACACAGTCCCAATGGAACCAAACCCCCTCCCATTCTTAATCTCAATGACCAAACCACTTCCCCATCACTCCCGCTGTACACAAGCCCAGTCCCAATATTTTCAAACTCTTTTCCAATCATTCCTTCTGTACACAGTCCCAATGAATCCAAACCCCTTCCCATTTACTCCCAGAATCTCCATGGACCAAAACCCTTCGTATTCACTCCCGGTTTACAGAATTCCCGTGATCCACTCCACCATTGTGCAAAGTTCCGGGTTCCAGAAGGTGGAATCCCCAGTGTCTCTGCATTTCGAGGAACAATCGGTTTGTACAATCTTGACCCAAAACAGCTGGAGAATAATCTCTCTACCAGCATGCTGTGCCCCTCTGAGATTCTGCTGCATTTGATTTTGATTTGATTTATGCACTGAAGTACAGTGAAAAGTATTTTTCTGTGGCGAGGGAACGTACACAGTACGTACATAGTAGACAAAAAGAATAATCAACAGAGAACATTGACAAATGGTACATCGACAAACAGTGATTGGTTACAGTGCGGAACAAGGGGCCAAACAAAGCAAATACATGAGCAAGAGCAGCATAGGGCGTCGTGAATAGTGTTCTTACAGGGAACAGATCAGTCCGAGGGGGAGTCGTTGAGGAGTCTTGTAGCTGTGGGGAATAAGCTGTTCCTATGTCTGGATGTGCGGGTCTTCAGACTTCTGTACCTTCTGCCTGATGGAAGGGTCTGGAAGAAGGCAAAGCCTGGGTGGGGGGGGTCTCTGATAATGCTGTCTGCCTTCCTGGGGCAGCGGGAGGTGTATACAGAATCAATGGGAGGATGGCAGCTTGTGTGATGCGTTGGGCTGAGTTCACCACACTCTGCAGTTTCTTGTGATCTTGGACCGAGCAGTTGCCATACCAAGCTGTAACGCAGCCGGATAGGATGCTCTCTAACGCACATCTGTCCAATAAAGCAAAATCTAAGCATTCTTATTTTTGTCACTGCCTCTGCTGTGCAGACTGAGGCCAGCTCACATCTCTTCATTTTCAAGTTTACAAAGAATTAGTAAAAAGAATTTAAACGGCTATTGACTCAGTCGACATTTCACCCACTGCACCAAACTGTAGCGGCCCAGCAAACCTGACCCATTCCAATTCTGAGCGAACATATACACACAGTGCAGAGCAACGCCAAGTCAATATTTGTCGTCAATGTTAAGTGCATTTTTGAAAGAACAGTATTTCGATCTCCGTTGGAGCTCAGCATCCTGAGGGAGCTGGCTGAGGTGGTACATATATCTCCCTGGTTAACAGTCACTGTCCACATGTGTAAAGGCAGTGAGGGAGCAGCTCATTGTGAGATACAAGCTTGGTCCAATTAAAATCTATAGATTGCAAGAGAACAGGATGGCTGGAGGAGTGAGAGTGGGGCAGAGGGCGTAGTAAAATGTGGGGGGACGTTGAATGTGGAAGGGGGGTGAAGGAGTGCCGCACTGTCAGAGGGTCAGTGCTGAGGGAGTGCCGCACTGTCAGAGGGTCAGTACTGAGGGAGTGCCGCACTGTCAGAGGGTCAGTACTGAGGGAGTGCCACACTGTCAGAGGGTCAGTGCTGAGGGAGTGCCGCACTGTCAGAGGGTCAGTACTGAGGGAGTGCCACACTGTCAGAGGGTCAGTACTGAGGGAGTGCCGCACTGTCAGAGGGTCAGTACTGAGGGAGTGCTGCAATGTCAGAGGGTCAGTACTGAGGGAGTGCCGCACTGTCAGAGGGTCAGTACTGAGGGAGTGCTGCACTGTCAGAGGGTCAGTACTGAGGGAGTGCCGCACTGTCAGAGGGTCAGTACTGAGGGAGTGCCACACTGTCAGAGGGTCAGTACGGAGGGAGTGCTGCACTGTCAGAGGGTCCGTACTGAGGGAGTGCTGCACTGACATAGGGACAGTGCTGAGGGAGTGCCGCACTGTCAGGGGGTCAGTACTGAGGGAGTGCCGCACTGTCAGGGGGTCAGTACCGAGGGAGTGCCGCACTGTCAGAGGGTCAGTACTGAGGGAGTGCTGCACTGTCAGAGGGTCAGTACTGAGGGAGTGCTGCACTGTGGGAAATGTGATGCTGTGTGTGATGTGAGCATGGGAAGACCCTATGGCAGTATTTAGACAGTTCCGTCCAACCCCTCGCTTATTCCCACCATCTTCCTCCAATCGCAGGATCTTTTTCCAAACAGTATTGGCTGATTTACCACCTCCAAACTTTCCATCCACCCTGGGATTTGAGTTCCTGCGAGCTGAACTGACTCCCGCTCTAGGGCGGCACAGTGGTTAGCACTGCTACCTCACAGCGCCAGGGACCCGGGTTCGATTCTGGTCTTGGGTCACTGTCTGTGCGGAGTCTGCACGTTCGCCCCATGTCTGCGTGGGTTTCCTCCGGGTGCTCCGGTTTCCTCCCACAGTCCAAAGATGGGCAGGTTTAGTGGGGTTAGGGGGATAGGACGGGGGAGTGGGCCTCGGCAGCGGGTCGGAGCAGATTCAGTCGGCTGATTGGCCTCTTTCTGCACTGCAGGGAGTCTATGATTCTATCTGTCCAGCTTCTCCAATGTTTAAAGTAGGGATTTGCAGTGATCATGAAGTTGCTTCCCTAACTGGGTAACCCAGCAACCTCCCTGACCACGTACACCTCCTGATTGTCCTGTTACATTGGCACAGAACACTGTCATCCCCATGGCTGCGCACTGATGCATCGCGGAGACTGTTATTGCTGCACCGTCGCTCCGGCGTGGATTGTGCGGCTGGAATTGTGACAATGTTCAATGAATCAGAGCTGAGTCACCCAACAGGCAGGAAATCCTGGATCTCAGCCTCAGCATCAGTTGCCAAATGGAAAGTTGCACAGACTCAGACTCTGGGATGTGAGGACACTTGGCAGCATTACCCCGGTTATCAGGCAGAAATCAGTGCGGCCGACAGGGAGAGCGTGCAAACTCCACACACTCACTGCGGCCAGCAAGGAGAGCGTGCAAACTCCACACACTCACTGCGGCCGACAGGGAGAGCGTGCAAACTCCACACACACACTGCGGCCAGCAGGGAGAGCGTGCAAACTCCACACACTCACTGCGGCCGACAGGGAGAGCGTGCAAACTCCACACACACACTGCGGCCGACAGGGAGAGCGTGCAAACTCCACACACACACTGCGGCCAGCAGGGAGAGCGTGCAAACTCCACACACTCACTGCGGCCAGCAGGGAGAGCGTGCAAACTCCACACACTCACTGCGGCCAGCAGGGAGAGCGCGCAAACTCCACACACTCACTGCGGCCAGCAGGGATAGCGTGCAAACTCCATACACCTACTGCGGCCAGCAGGGAGAACATGCAAACTCCACACACACACTGCGGCCAGCAGGGAGAGCGTGCAAACTCCACACACACACTGCGGCCGACAGCGAGAGCGTGCAAACTCCACACACTCACTGCGGCCGACAGGGAGAGCGTGCAAACTCCACACACACACTGCGGCCAGCAGGGAGAGCGTGCAAACTCCACACACAAACTGCGGCCAGCAGGGAGAGCGTGCAAACTCCACACACACACTGCGGCCGACAGCGAGAGCGTGCAAACTCCACACACTCACTGCGGCCGACAGGGAGACCGTGCAAACTCCACACACACACTGCGGCCAGCAGGGAGAGCGTGCAAACTCCACACACAAACTGCGGCCAGCAGGGAGAGCATGCAAACTCCACACACACACTGCGGTGACACGGAGAGCGTGCAAACTCCACACACTCACTGCGGTGACACGGACGTGCAAACTCCACACACACTGCGGCCGACGGAGAGCGTGCAAACTCCACAAACACACTGTGGTGACAGGGAGAACATGCAAACTCCACACACTCACTGCGGTGACACGGAGAGCGTGAAAACTCCACACATACACTGCGGCCAGCAGGGAGAGCGTGCAAACTCCACAAACACACTGCGGCCAGCAGGGAGAGCGTGCAAACTCCACACACACACTGCGGCCAGCAGGGAGAGCGTGCAAACTCCACACACTCACTGCGGCCAGCAGGGAGAGCGTGCAAACTCCACACACACACTGCGGCCAGCAGGGAGAGCGTGCAAACTCCACACACTCCCTGCGGCCAGCAGGGAGAGTGTGCAAACTCCACACACACACTGCGGCCGACAGGGAGAGCGTGCAAACTCCACACACTCACTGCGGTGACACGGAGAGCGTGAAAACTCCACACATACACTGCGGCCAGCAGGGAGAGCGTGCAAACTCCACAAACACACTGCGGCCAGCAGGGAGAGCGTGCAAACTCCACACACACACTGCGGCCAGCAGGGAGAGCGTGCAAACTCCACACACTCACTGCGGCCAGCAGGGAGAGCGTGCAAACTCCACACACACACTGCGGCCAGCAGGGAGAGCGTGCAAACTCCACACACTCCCTGCGGCCAGCAGGGAGAGTGTGCAAACTCCACACACACACTGCGGCCGACAGGGAGAGCGTGCAAACTCCACACACTCACTGCAGCCGACAGGGAGAGCGTGCAAACTCCACACACTCACTGCGGCCAACAGGGAGAGCGTGCAAACTCCACACACACACTGCGGTGACACGGAGAGCGTGCAAACTCCACACACGCACTGCGGTGACACGGAGAGCGTGCAAACTCCACACACACACTGCGGTGACACGGACGTGCAATCTCCACACACACTGCGGCCGACAGGGAGAGCGTGCAAACTCCACACACACACTGCGGCCAGCAGGGAGAGCGTGCAAACTCCACACACACACTGCGGTGACACGGAGATCGTGCAAACTCCACACACACACTGCGGTGACACGGACGTGCAAACTCCACACACACACAGCGGTGACAGGGAGAGCGTGCAAACTCCACACACATACTGCGGTGACATGGACGTGCAAACTCCACACACACACTGCGGTGACAGGGAGAGCGTGCAAACTCCACACACACACTGCGGTGACAGGGAGAGCGTGCAAACTCCACACACACACTGCGGTGACATGGACGTGCAAACTCCACACACACACTGCGGTGACAGGGAGAGCGTGCAAACTCCACACACACACTGCGGTGACAGGGAGAGCGTGCAAACTCCACACACACACTGCGGCCGACAGGGTGAGCGGGCAAACTCCACACACACACTGCGGTAACACGGAGAGCGTGCAAACTCCACACACACTGCGGTGACACGGAGAGCGTGCAAACTCCACACACACACTGTGGTGACACGGACGTGCAAACTCCACACACACACTGCGGTGACAGGGAGAGCGTGCAAACTCCACACACTCACTGCGGTGACACGGACGTGCAAACTCCACACACACACTGCGGTGACAGGGAGAGCGTGCAAACTCCACACACACACTGCGGTGACGGGGAGAGCGTGCAAACTCCACACACACACTGCGGTGACACGGACGTGCAAACTCCACACACTCTGCGGCCGACAGGGAGAGCGTGCAAACTCCACACACACACTGCGGCCGACAGGGTGAGCGTGCAAACTCCACACACACACTGCGGTGACACGGAGAGCGTGCAAACTCCACACACACTGCGGTGACACGATGAGCGTGCAAACTCCACACACACACTGTGGTGACACGGACGTGCAAACTCCACACACACACTGCGGCTGACCGGCTGAAATAGGCAGAACGTTGACACAATCTATATGAGAAACTATTGGCAGGCTGATGGGATGAATGAAGGAATGAATGGAAGAAAGGGAGGAAAGGAATCGGAGAGCAGAGGGCAGCTGAGGTTTTCGGGAGGCGCTGGACTGGAGGTTTGGATTGGGAAGGTCAGTTCCACAGCTCCTGGACTGATTCAGACAGATTGTTAAACCACTTTGCTTAAAACCAGGTCGCCTGCAATGAGGTGTCAGTCTCTCGATTCTCTCCCATCAACACAATACTGCGTAATCAGCCTGCAGCAAACTTTTCATTTTAATGGTTTCCATGACAACTCACTCGGTGATATCTGTTGTCCTCATCAACACGGAGCTTTTAAAATTCTTTCATGCGATCTGGAGGTCGCTGGTTAGGCAGCATTTATTGCCCATCCCTAATGGCCCTTCAGGAGGTGGTGGTGAGCTATCTTCTTGAGCCGCTGCAGCCCCTGTGCTGTAGGTACACCCACCATGCTGTTAGGGAGGGAGGCCCAGGATTTTGACCCAGCCACAGTGAAGGAACGGCCGATATATTTCCGAGCCGAGGTGGTCAGTGTGACAAGCTGGAAGATTTTCGGAATATTGGCTTCTAAATATTGGGGCAACGTAACCGTTCGAAGCCTGGGGTTAGAGTGGGTTTGACTACTATGGTCATGTTTTTAAAAAAATCCTGTTTTGCAGGGCCTTGGAGCGTTTAGCAGCGGTGAAATTGACCAAGAGGGATGTGGTTTTCAGTCTGGGCTAATGTACTGCGGTTTGACCGGGGACAGTCCCTGGGAAGTTGACGTGCTTTCAATCCCTGGAAAGTTTTTTTCAGCTTGGGGAGATGCTGTCAGTGCTGGTTGGAGTTAAAAGTGGGAGGGATTTTTTTTTAAAGCGTTTGAAGTGGTCTGATCTGGCTATCACAGAGTCCACAAGTAAAGGCAGTTTTCTCTCCCAGTAGGATAATTTAAAAAAAGAGAGTAATAGTATTTAAAAGCAGAGCAGTCTCGTCTGAAGACCAGGAAGACGCTGAAACAACCCAGTTGAAGCAGCTACTTGAAGATGTTCAGCCAGAGTCTGAAGGGGTTCTAACCAGAGCCAGAATATAGTTCTGCAAAGCAAGTATTACTCGATGCCATGCTGATTTTAAGCTGGATTGAGAGCTGCATGTTTCTTGTTGCTTAATGGGAAAGTGAGTAGTAGTGTTAAGGGGTTATTGTAAGTTGTTCTTTTCGGATGTGTAGTCAAAAGGTTAATATTGTATTTACAATAAAAGTTTTGTTTAAAAAAAAACAAATCCCTATTTCTCTGTGCAATCCCTCCTGGAGGGAATCCTTCTTTCCGCACAGCCTTACAAATAAACTAAAATATTGGGGTCTCGGTCCAGAATCCTCGCCGCTCTTGGGGACGGGTCTATGATCGTAATATGAGTGACTTGGCAGGGAACCTCCAGGTGGTGGGTGTCCCAGGTACCTGCCGCCCCCCCCCCCCCCCCCCAGTGTGATGCAGTGACCCACTGCTGGGACATTGTGCCCAGTGTATGGTTGTGTGCCGAGGTGTGTTAGTTGGACAGTTTACTGTTTTTGTGAATCGAAAGATGTCCTTCAACCTCAAACAGATAGAGGTCCTGGATTCAGATTGATGAGCAAAAGTCTACCTTTCAGTTAGTCTCATTTGCATTTAAATGAGGTGCAGGCAGATTTATTAATTAATATTTAATTCTTAACGGCACAACAGTTGCATTAAATATCTCATGGATCAAATAGTTTGGGAGTTGGAGAGGAAGGGATTTACACGTGTAAAATGCAGATGTAAATAATGGCCGCAATGTCCTGGCCGCGGAGAGCTCGGGCGAGAGCGCGATGCAGGAGAGTTTCAAACATCCATCAGGCTCTCTGTGAAGAAGAGGTTTCTAATTTCACTCCCTAAAGCGCTGCTCCTGATCTTTAGCCCACCCTCTCTCGTCCTGGACTCCGCAGCCACTGGGAGAGGTTTCTGTCTGCACCAAATCAGTTCCCCTCCACACCTTCCAAACTTCAATCAAATCACCCCTTAGCCTTTTAAATTCCAAACGCCCCTCGTTTGGGTAATGTCCCTTTGCGATATAATCCAGGACAGCTCAGTCACAGAGTAGGAATGGGGAGGGAGGTCAGTGCAATGGGAATGGGCAACATTTTGGGTGAAGTTAGCGGTGAACACGGATTTAATACCTCCCACTGGCTGACATTCTGACTGTGAGTCCATCCCTGCTGCCTGAGGGATTCGGGAGGAATGTCTGATAGTCTCCAAATGTGAAGCAGCAATTATCCAAAGCAATTCCACATCCCCAAACTGCAGACTACCCCAAACCATCCATTCAAATCACCCCCCCCCCCCCTCAGCTGTTCCCAAAATCATTCCTGACTTTCCATTTCCATTCGGATTGGGAATTTATTCCGCATGCTGTTCAATGTTCACGTGGAATCTTTCTCACATCGGGGACAAAATTCACCCTTTCCTGATTTAATTTAAACGGCTCGCTGAGCTTCCATTTCCCAATCTCCACTCCCCTTCCCAGGGGGCAGAACACAAATCTCTCAATGGCCGAGGAGAGCTTCCAAATAAAGCACCATCTTTCCCCCTCGCCCCTCTCCCTCGATAACACACTCCCGAGCTCCATCCTTTACTCCTAGGGTCCCCTCCTCACTCCCGGGATCATTTCCCCAATCGCAGAGTCCTCCACTCTCGCTCTCCCCCTCACTCCTGGATTCTCCCCCTCACTCCTGGAGATTTCCCTTCACTCCTGGAGTCTCCCCCTCACTCCTGGAGTCTCCCCCTCACTCCTGGGATATCCCCCCCCCCCTCACTTCTGGGATATTCCCTCCCTCACTCCTGGGATACTCCCTCCCCCCCCCCCCCCTCACTCCTGGGATACTCCCTCCCCCACCCCCTCACTCCTGGGATACTCCCTCCCCCACCCCCTCACTCCTGGGATACTCCCCCCCCCCCTCACTCCTGGGATACTCCCTCCCTCCCCCCCCTCACTCCTGGGATACTCCCCCCCCCTCACTCCTGGGATATTCCCCCCTCACTCCTGGGATACACCTCCCCCCTCACTTCTGGGATATTCCCCCCCCCTCACTCCTGGGATATTCCCCCCCCCCTCACTCCTGGGATATTCCCCCCTCACTCCTGGGATATTCCCCCCTCACTTCTGGGATATTCCCCCCCCCCTCACTCCTGGGATACTCCCCCCCCTCACTCCTGGGATATTCCCCCCTCACTCCTGGGATACACCCCCCCCTCACTTCTGGGATATTCCCCCCCCCTCACTCCTGGGATACTCCCCCCCCCTCACTCCTGGGATACTCCCTCCCCCCCGCCCCCCTCACTCCTGGGATACTCCCCCCCCCCCCCGCCTCACTCCTGGGGTACTACCCCCCCCCCTCCCTCGCTCCTGGGAAACATGGGCTGGGTTCTCCGCTTGCCGACATCGATTTTGTAATCGGTGATCGGGTGGAGAATCCCTTTCTACAACCGAGTCGGAGGCGGGGCCTGTTTTTGGATGCTCCGCCCCCTCCAAAACGGCATCATCGGAGTGTAGGCCGCAAGCCATTGGGACGGCCTCAGGATGTTCCCTGAAGGCCCTCCTCCCATGCTCCGCCCCCGATGAGCTGATGTTCCGATGGCACGGGGCACGTGTTCTCTCAGTTTTCGGGAACCCGGCGTGGCGGCTGCGGACTGTGTCCAGCGCCGCCACAGTCAGGGGGAAGCCGTGGGCTTCGGCGTGGACTGGGGGGACTGGTGGGGGGTGGCCCGGGGGGCTCCAGGGGGGCACTATCTGGCAGGTCTTCGCTGTGTCTGCGCGGCCACGGACCCGGCAATTCTCCACCTGTTTATTTTGTGAAGGCCGTGTGTTTTACGGGGCGCGGCTGCCAGCCCCTCACCGGTCGCAGGGTCGGTGCTGGGGCCGCACCGATTTTTTAAATCGTAGAACTAGACACTTCCTCTGCACATACCCTCAAAACCAGAGAATCCAGCCCAGTGTCTTTCCACTGGTGGAACTATCTCATGTGTCATGCATGAGTATGTGGGGGCCTATGTGTTCACATGTGTGTGAACATATTGCGTGCGTGACTGCGGGAAAGTGTGTGGCAAGGAATGGGTGACCCCTCCGTTATTTAACCCCCTGTCGACACACCTTGTACAGTGTCACACCTTGGCCATGGGTAAGGGAGCAGAGGGCGTCTCTGGATGTGTAGCCAGCACCTCCCGGAGAAAGAGAGAAAGATTGGATTTCAGCCCCAGTCGGGTTTCATTATCCTGTCTGCTGTCTCCACATTCTGTCACTACTCCGTACACTACCTGTGTTAGAATTGCAAAATTAATTGGTTTAATTGTATGCTTTTAATTGGTAGATTGCTGGTTGTGGTTTGTAGTATTGGAGAATTTACTGTCAACACGAATTAGAGCAATCAGCTGCTTTGAAAAGCAGTAATTCACATCAAACTACATCTGCTTTCTGTCCATTCCATCCCTGTGAATGGCACGTGGAGATGGCGGTGTAACCTGTGCTGCTGTTAGCACATTGTCTCAACCTGCGGCTGGAACATCGCTGCTTCTCGTTATCCTCACTAATTACTGAAACCAGAGAGTGAGCTGGAGTTAGAAGCAGCCTTTAATCCTGGCAGGGATGCGGCTGACTCACATCGAGCTGCTGAGAGTCTGATCTTTAACATGTTAGGGATCAGTCCAGTCCTGGACTCAATGTTCAGTTGCAGCTCACAGTCCCGGGGTAAAGCTGAGGCAGACTAGGGTAAGCAGCCTGTCTGTCGGCACCTTTGTGTTAGCCACTGAGTTGGAGGCAGGGCGGGATTCACACAGGACTCTCAGCAAACAGTCTACAGAGTCTATTTTAAAAAACGTCTTTATGAACTCTAGCTAAACAATACCCATAACACGAACTACAGCAAAGTCTCTCAGTAGAAACAAGATTATTTTTCCAGCCAAATGCAGTGCATGGGCGGAGGATAGTTACATATTGTAAATGAGAAACTGAAATCAAACCCATCGCTGTCAGCCATGCCGGCTCTGGGCGTGACAGAGAGGAGAATTATCCAACTGTCTGGCTGGCAATGTGGCTGTAAGCACCCTGGAGCTAGGGGGAAGTTAACGTAATTAAGAAATTGTACTTTAGGGGACATCAAACATGGGCTCTGACAAGCTGGAATTATAGAATCATCAATTAATACAGCACAAAGATGGCCATTCAGCCCATCTGAGAGACACGATGAATTCCACAACCTGAGATCCTGAGAGTGAGAGACAAATTGGTGACCTCAGTTCCAGCACAGAGGGGCTGTGGAGAGGAGTTGAAGGCAATAGACTAGAAGATTTGGGGTTTTGGGAGAATTGGCATAAATTGGCAGGAGAATGGGGATGAGAAAAATATCCGCCATGGTTCAATGGCGGAGCAGACTCGATGGGCCGAGTGGCCTAATTCTGCTCCTTTGTCTTATGGCTTTATATCAGGGCCAGATCCCTTCTCTTGATCTCCGGGAAGCGATCAACTTGGCTGCACATCAGGAGGGAACGGGATCAGAATGTGAGAGTCTCCAGAGTCAGCCTGTGGGCACTAGCGTTGAAGCAAGGAAGGTGAGGGGCACTCAGGGGCGAGGGGGGGTGGTGGTGAGAGGTTAGTGCCCATCGATCAGAGGCCATTCGGCCCATCGAGCCTGCACTGGCCCTTGGAAAGAGCACCCTATCTAAGGCCACACCTCCACCCTATCCCCACACTTCCACCCTATCCCCACACTTCCACCCTATCCCTGTAACCCCACCTAACCTTTTTTGGACACTAAGGGCAATTTATCATGGCCAATCCACCTACCCCTGCACATCTTTGGACTGTGGGAGGAAACCGGAGTACCCGGAGGAAACCCAGGCACACACGGGGAGAACGTGCAGACTCCACACAGACAGTGACCCAAGCCGGGAATCGAACCTGGGACCCTGGCCCTGTGAAGTAACTGTGCTAACCACTGTGCAACCGTGCCGCCCTGCGAACTCTCTTTTTGCCGTTTCCAGTTTACCGACGCACATCATTCCTCCGGATGTGCCTGTTTTTCTCTTGGGCTTCCAGTTCCTCATTCTAAGCACTCCTCATTCCTCTGCTCGCAGTGTGCTCAAACCACACACCGAGGAACAGGACCATCTGCTCCACCTGTCCTATCTCCATGCCAAATCCCATCATTCCGTGGGCATCGGACACAACCCTCAGCTACGTCATCCTGGGAGGCAACAAACCAGATTTTTAATAAAAACAGGCCAATTAGGGAAAAGGGGACATTCTAGAAGCTTCCTCTTCAAGATCAGATGGGCCCTGTTTGATTTACAGCATGCTGACCAGTTGTGTGAGATCGTCTCTTTCCCAGCCTAAAACAGGAAGAACTTCAGTGAATTAGAATTCACATCACAAGGTCATTGTAAATCCCTTCCATTGCCTGGGAAAACTGGAGCTGCCCAACATTCATCTGCCATCTTATAACACGGCAATCTGACTCAGTAAGACTCATGATATCATGTTGAGGGAATCTTTCTCCTGTCCTTATCTTCAGCCCCCTGCCTTCCGCAGTGTGGAGACTTCCTGGTCCCAGCGTGTGAAATTAACTCGTCTCCCCCTTGCTGTTTTCAATCTTGGTTCTGTTCTGCATCATTGCCCTCAGCCTTTCAATTGGGATCTTGCTCTGCACAACACACACACACACGCCTGTCCCAATTATTTCCGTGTTCAGTCGAACACGCAATGCATGTTTTACTTGATCTAACTGTTCAAAACCAACAAAGCCCAGCGATACAGAAAATCAGTTTGTGCTATCGTCACACGATGCCGAACAGAATGTTCTTTACAGAAACCAATGAGCCGCTGGAATGATACCGTGCCATCATATTAACCTCGTCCTCGAGTTGATTATTTGACGCAAGGCCACGTCACGGCTACGGGTCAGTCACAATTCCAATTTCTGTTCTTCCACATAAAAAGCCCAGCACCCCTCGATTACATTCCAGTCTGTAATTCACTCCGAGGTATCTGTTATTCTATAAAGAAACCACTCCGAACCCCTCGATTAGATTCCAGTCTGTAATTCACTCCGAGGTATCTGTTATTCTATAAAGAAACCACTCCGAACACCTCGATTAGATTCCAGTCTGTAACTCACTCCCGGGTATCTGTTATTCTATATATAAACCACCCTGAACCCCTCGATTAGATTCCAGTCAGTAACTCACTCCCGGGTATCTGTTATTCTATATATAAACCACCCCAAACCCCTCGATTAGATTCCAGTCTGTAACTCACTCCCGGGTATCTGTTATTCTATATACAAATCACCCCGAGCCCCTCGATTAGATTCCAGTCTGTAACTCACTCCCGGGTATCTGTTATTCTACATATAAACCTCTCCGAACCCCTTGATTAGATTCCAGTCTGTAACTCACTCCCGGGTATCTGTTCTATATATAAACCACACCGAACCCCTCGATTAGATTCCAGTCTGTAACTCACTCCCGGGTATCTGTTATTCTATATATAAACCACACCGAAACCCTTGATTAGATTCCGTCTGTAATTCACTCACAGGTAACTGTTATTCTATATATAAACCTCCCCAAATCCCTCAATTAGATTCCAGTCTGTAACTCACTCCCGGGTATCTGTTATTCTATACATAAACCACCCCAAACCCCTCGATTACATTGCAGTCTGTAACTCACTCCCAGGTATCTGTTATTCGATATATAAACCACACCGAACCCCTCAATTAGATTCCAGTGTGTAAGTCACTCCCGGGTATCTGTTATTCTATATATAAACCACCACGAACACCTCGATTAGATTCCAGTCTGTAATTCACTCCGAGGTATCTGTTATTCTATATATAAACCACCCCGAGACCCTCGATTACATTGCAGTCTGTAATTCACTCCCAGGTATCTGTTATTCTATACATAAACCACACCGAACCCCTCAATTAGATTCCAGTCTGTAAGTCACTCCGGGATATCGGTTATTCTATATATAAACCACCCCGAACCCCTCGAATAGATTCCAGTCTGTAACCCACTCCCGGGTAACTGTTATTCTATATAGAAACCATCCTGAACCCCTAGATTAGATTCCAGTCTGTAACTCACTCCCGGGTATCTGTTATTCTATATATAAATCACCCCGAACCCCTTGATTAGATTCCAGTCTGTAATTCACCCCCAGGTATCTGTTATTCGATATATAAACCACACCGAACCCCTCGATTAGTTTCCAGTGTGTAAGTCACTCCCGGGTATCTGTTATTCTATATATAAACCACCCCGAACCTCTCGATTAGATTCCAGTCTGGAACTCACTCCTGGGTATCTGTTATTCTATATATAAACCACTCCGAACCCCACGATTAGATTCCAGTCTGTAACTCACTCCTGGGTTTCTGTTATTCTATATATAAACCACTCCGAACCCCTCGATTAGATTCCAGTGTGTAACTCACTCCCGGGTATCTGTTATTCTATATATAAACCACCCCGAACCCCTCGATTAGATTGCAGTATGTAACTCACTCCCGGGTATCTGTTATTCTATATAGAAACCATCCTGAACCCCTAGATTAGATTCCAGTCTGTAACTCACTCCCGGGTATCTGTTATTCTGTATATAAACCAGCCATCACCCATCGATTAGATTCCAGTCTTTAACTCATTCCCGGGTATCTTTAATTCTATATATAAACCACCCTGAACACCTCGATTAGATCCCAGTCTGTAACTCATTCCCGGGTATCTGTTATTCTATATATAAACCACCCCGAACCCCTCGATTAGATTCCAGTCTGTAACTCACTCCCGGGTATCTGTTATTCTATATAAAAACCACACCGAACCCATGAATTAGATTCCAGTGTGTAAGTCACTCCCGGGTATCTGTTATTCTATATATAAACCACCCCGAACCCCTCGATTAGATTGCAGTCTGTAAGTCACTCCCGGGTATCTGTTATTCTATATATAAACCACCCCGAGCCCCTCGATTAGATTGCAGTCTGTAAGTCACTCCCGGGTATCTGTTATTCTATATATAAACCACCCCGAGCCCCTCGATTAGATTCCAGTGTGTAAGTCACTCCCGGGTATCTGTTATTCTATATATAAACCACCACGAACACCTCGATTAGATTCCAGTCTGTAATTCACTCCGAGGTATCTGTTATTCTATATATAAACCACCCCGAGCCCCTCGATTACATTGCAGTCTGTAACTCACTCCCAGGTATCTGTTATTCGATATATAAACCACACCGAACCCCTCAATTAGATTCCAGTGTGTAAGTCACTCCCGGGTATCTGTTATTCTATATATAAACCACCACGAACACCTCGATTAGATTCCAGTCTGTAATTCACTCCGAGGTATCTGTTATTCTATATATAAACCACCCCGAGACCCTCGATTACATTGCAGTCTGTAATTCACTCCCAGGTATCTGTTATTCTATACATAAACCACACCGAACCCCTCAATTAGATTCCAGTCTGTAAGTCACTCCGGGATATCGGTTATTCTATATATAAACCACCCCGAACCCCTCGAATAGATTCCAGTCTGTAACCCACTCCCGGGTAACTGTTATTCTATATATAAACCACCATGAACCCCTCGATTAGATTCCAGTCTGTAACTCACTCCCTGGTATCAGTTATTCTATATATCAACCACCCCGAACCCCTCGATTAGATTGCAGTCTGTAACTCACTCCCAGGTGTTTGTTATTCTATATATAAACCATCCCGCTGCCCTCGATTGGATTCCAGTCTGTAACTCACTCCCGGGTATCTGTTATTCTATATATAAATCACCCCGAACCCCTTGATTAGATTCCAGTCTGTAATTCACCCCCAGGTATCTGTTATTCGATATATAAACCACACCGAACCCCTCGATTAGTTTCCAGTGTGTAAGTCACTCCCGGGTATCTGTTATTCTATATATAAACCACCCCGAACCTCTCGATTAGATTCCAGTCTGGAACTCACTCCTGGGTATCTGTTATTCTATATATAAACCACTCCGAACCCCACGATTAGATTCCAGTCTGTAACTCACTCCTGGGTTTCTGTTATTCTTTTTATAAACCACTCCGAACCCCTCGATTAGATTCCAGTGTGTAACTCACTCCCGGGTATCTGTTATTCTATATATAAACCACCCCGAACCCCTCGATTAGATTGCAGTATGTAACTCACTCCAGGGTATCTGTTATTCTATATAGAAACCATCCTGAACCCCTAGATTAGATTCCAGTCTGTAACTCACTCCAAGGTATCTGTTATTCTATATATAAATCACCCCGAACCCCTTGATTAGATTCCAGTCTGTAATTCACCCCCAGGTATCTGTTATTCGATATATAAACCACACCGAACCCCTCGATTAGTTTCCAGTGTGTAAGTCACTCCCGGGTATCTGTTATTCTATATATAAACCACCCCGAACCTCTCGATTAGATTCCAGTCTGGACCTCACTCCTGGGTATCTGTTATTCTATATAGAAACCATCCTGAACCCCTAGATTAGATTCCAGTCTGTAACTCACTCCCGGGTATCTGTTATTCTGTATATAAACCAGCCATCACCCATCGATTAGATTCCAGTCTTTAACTCATTCCTGGGTATCTGTTATTCTATATATAAACCACCCTGAACACCTCGATTAGATCCCAGTCTGTAACTCATTCCCGGGTATCTGTTATTCTATATATAAACCACCCCGAACCCCTCGATTAGATTCCAGTCTGTAACTCACTCCCGGGTATCTGTTATTCTATATAAAAACCACACCGAACCCATGAATTAGATTCCAGTGTGTAAGTCACTCCCGGGTATCTGTTATTCTATATATAAACCACCCGAACCCCTCGATTAGATTGCAGTCTGTAAGTCACTCCCGGGTATCTGTTATTCTATATATAAACCACCCCGAACCCCTCGATTAGATTGCAGTCTGTAACTCACTCCCGGGTATCTGTTATTCTATATATAAACCACCCCGAGCCCCTCGATTAGATTCCAGTGTGTAAGTCACTCCCGGGTATCTGTTATTCTATATATAAACCACCACGAACACCTCGATTAGATTCCAGTCTGTAATTCACTCCGAGGTATCTGTTATTCTATATATAAACAACCTCGAACCCCTCGATTAGATTCCAGTCTGTAACTCACTCCCGGGTATCTGTTATTCTATATATAAACCACACCGAACCCCTCAATTAGATTCCAGTCTGTAAGTCACTCCGGGATATCTGTTATTCTATATATAAACCACCCGAACCCCTCGAATAGATTCCAGTCTGTAAGTCACTCCGGGATATCTGTTATTCTATATATAAACCACCCCGAACCCCTCGAATAGATTCCAGTCTGTAAGTCACTCCGGGATATCTGTTATTCTATATATAAACCACCCGAACCCCTCGAATAGATTCCAGTCTGTAAGTCACTCCGGGATATCTGTTATTCTATATATAAACCACCCCGAACCCCTCGATTAGATTCCAGTCTGTAACCCACTCCCGGGTAACTGTTATTCTATATATAAACCACCATGAACCCCTCGATTAGATTCCAGTCTGTAACTCACTCCCTGGTATCAGTTATTCTATATATAAACCACCCCGAACCCCTCGATTAGATTGCAGTCTGTAACTCACTCCCAGGTGTTTGTTATTCTATATATAAACCATCCCGCAGCCCTCGATTAGATTCCAGTCTGTAACTCACTCCCGAGTATCTGTTATTCTATATATAAATCACCCCGAACCCCTTGATTAGATTCCAGTCTGTAATTCACCCCCAGGTATCTGTTATTCGATATATAAACCACACCGAACCCCTCGATTAGTTTCCAGTGTGTAAGTCACTCCCGGGTATCTGTTATTCTATATATAAACCACCCCGAACCTCTCGATTAGATTCCAGTCTGGAACTCACTCCTGGGTATCTGTTATTCTATATATAAACCACTCCGAACCCCACGATTAGATTCCAGTCTGTAACTCACTCCCGGGTATCTGTTATTCTATATATAAACCACCCCGAACCCCTCGATTAGATTGCAGTATGTAACTCACTCCCGGGTATCTGTTATTCTATATAGAAACCACCCTGAACCCCTAGATTAGATTCCAGTTTGTAACTCACTCCCGGGTATCTGTTATTCTGTATATAAACCAGCCATCACCCATCGATTAGATTCCAGTCTTTAACTCATTCCCGGGTATCTGTTATTCTATATATAAACCACCCTGAACACCTCGATTAGATCCCAGTCTGTAACTCATTCCCCGGTATCTGTTATTCTATATATAAACCACCCCGAACCCCTCGATTAGATTCCAGTCTGTAACTCACTCCCGGGTATCTGTTATTCTATATAAAAACCACACCGAACCCATGAATTAGATTCCAGTGTGTAAGTCACTCCCGGGTATCTGTTATTCTATATATAAACCACCCCGAAACCCTCGATTAGATTGCAGTCTGTAAGTCACTCCCGGGTATCTGTTATTCTATATATAAACCACCCCGAACCCCTCGATTAGATTCTAGTCTGTAACTCACTCCCGGGTATCTGTTATTCTATATATAAACCACCCCGAACCCCTCGATTAGATTCCAGTGTGTAACTCACTCCCGGGTATCTGTTATTCTATATATAAACCACCCTGAACCCCTCGATTAGATTCCAGTCTGTAACTCACTCCCGGTTATCTGTTATTTTATATATAAACCATCCCGAACCCCTCGATTAGATTGCAGTCTGTAACTCACTCCCGGGTATCTGTTATTCCATATATAAACCACCCCGAACCCCTCGATTAGATTGCAGTCTGTAACTCACTCCCGGGTATCTGTTATTCTATATATAAACCACCCTGAACCCCTCGATTAGATTCCAGTCTGTAACTCACTCACAGGTATCTGTTATTCTCTATATAAACCACCCCGAACCCCTCGATTAGATTCCCGTCTGTGACTCACTCCCGGTTATCTGTTATTCTGGATATAAACCACCCCGAACCCCTCGATTAGATTCCCGTCTGTAACTCACTCCCAGGTATCTGTTATTCTATATATAAACCACCCTGAACCCCTCGATTAGATTCCAGTCTGTAACTCACTCCCGGGTATCTGTTATTCCATATATAAACCACACCGAACCCCTCGATTAGATTCCAGTCTGTAACTCACTCCCGGGTATCTGTTATTCCATATATAAACCACACCGAACCCCTCAATTAGATTCCAGTCTGTAACTCACTCCCGGGTATCTGTTACGCTATATATAAACCATCCCGCACCCATCGATTAGATTCCAGTCTGTAACTCACTCCCGGGTATCTTTTATTCTCGATATAAACCAGCCCGAACCCCTCGATTAAATTCCAGTCTGGAACTCACTTCCGGGTATCTGTTATTCTCGAGATAAACCACCCTGAACCCCTCAATTAGTTTCCAGTCTGTAACTCACTGTCAGGTATCTGTTATTCTATGTAAAACCACTCCGAACCACTCGATTAGATTCCAGTCTGTAACTCACTCCCCGGTATCTGTTATTCTATATATAAACCATCCCGCACCCATCGATTAGATTCCAGTGTGTAACTCACTCCCAGGTATCTTTTATTCTCGATATAAACCAGCCCGAACCCCTCGATTAAATTCCAGTCTGGAACTCACTTCCGGGTATCTGTTATTCACGAGATAAACCACCCTGAACCCCTCAATTAGTTTCCAGTCTGTAACTCACTGTCAGGTATCTGTTATTCTATGTATAAACCACCCTGAACCCCTCGATTAGATTGCAGTCTGTAACGCACACCCTGGTATCTATTATTCTATATAAACCACCCCGACCCCTCGATTAGATTCCAGTCTGTAACTCACTCCCGGGTATCTGTTATTCTATATATAAACCTCCCCGAACCCCTCGATTAGATTCCAGTCTGTAACTCACTCCCGGGTATCTGTTATTCTATATATAAACCACACCGAACCCCTCGATTAGATTCCAGTCTGTAACTCACTCCCGGGTATCTGTTATTCTATATATAAACCACCCTGAACCCCTCGATTAGATTCCAGTCTGTAACTCACTCCCTGGTATCTGTTACTCTATATATAAACCACCCCGAATGTCTCGATTAGATTTCAGTCTGTAACTCACTCCCGGGTATCTGTTATTCTATATATAAACCACCCCGAGCCCCTCGATTAGATTCTAGTCTGTAACTCACTCCCGGGTATCTGTTATTCTATATATAAACCATCCCGCACCCTCGATTAGATTCCAGTCTGTAACTCACTCCCGGATATCTGTTATTCTATATATAAACCATCCCGCAGCCCTCGATTAGATTCCAGTCTGTAACTCACTCCGGGTATCTGTTATTCTATATATAAACCATCCCGCACCCCTCGATTAGATTCCAGTCTGTAACTCACTCCCAGGTATCTTTTATTCTCGATAGAAACCAGCCCGAACCCCTCGATTAAATTCCAGTCTGGAACTCACTTCCGGGTATCTGTTATTCTCGAGATAAACCACCCTGAACCCCTCAATTAGTTTCCAGTCTGTAACTCACTGCCAGGTATCTGTTATTCTATATATAAACCACCCCGAACCACTCGATTAGATTCCAGTCTGTAACTCACTCCCCGGTATCTGTTACTCTATATATAAACCACCCTGAACCCCTCGATTAGATTCCAGTCTGTAACTCACTGCCAGGTATCTGTTATCTTCCATACAATGCACTCCGAAACGATCGATTAGATTGCAGTCTGTAACGCACACCCTGGTATCTATTATTCTATATAAACCACCCCGACCCCTCGATTAGATTCCAGTCTGTAACTCACTCCCGGGTATCTGTTATTCTATATATAAACCTCCCCGAACCCCTCGATTAGATTGCAGTCTGTAACTCACTCCCAGGTATCTGTTATTCTATATATAAACCACCCCGAACCCCTCGATTAGATTCCAGTCTGTAACTCACTCCCGGGTATCTGTTATTCTATATAAACCACACCGAACCCCTCGATTAGATTCCAGTCTGTAACTCACTCCCGGGTATCTGTTATTCTATATATAAAACACCCTGAACCCCTCGTTTAGATTCCAGTCTAATTCTCACTCCCGGGTATCTGTTATTCTATATATAAATCATCCCGAATCCCTTGATTAGATTCCAGTCTGTAACTCACTCCCCGGTATCTGTTACTCTATATATAAACCACCCCGAATGTCTCGATTAGATTTCAGTCTGTAACTCACTCTTGCGTATCAGTTATTCTATGTAAAAACGACCCTGTACCGCTCGGTTAGTTTCCAGTCTGTAACTCACTCCCAGGTATCTGTTATCTTCCATACAATGCACTCCGAAACCCTCGATTAGTTTCCAGACTGTAACTCACTTCCGGGTATCTGTTATTCTATATATAAACCAGCCCGAACCCCTCAATTAGATTCCAGTCTGTAACTCACTCCCGGGTATCTGTTGTTCTATATATAAACCAGCCCGAACCCCTCGATTAGATTCCAGTGTGTAACTCACTCCCGGGTATCTGTAATTCTATATGTAAACCGCCCCGAACCCCTCGATGAGATTCCAGTCTGTAACTCACTCCCGGTTATCTGTTATTTTATATATAAACCATCCCGAACCCCTCGATTAGATTCCAGTCTGTAACTCCCTCCCGGGTATCAGTTATTCTCTATAAAAACCACCCCGAACCCCTCGATTAGATTCCAGTCTGTAACTCACTCCCAGGTGTCTGTTATTCTATATAAAAACCACACCGAACCCCTGAATTACATTCCAGTGTGTAACTCACTCCCGGGTATCTGTTATTCTATATAAACCACCCCGAACCCCTCGGTTAGATTCCAGTCTGTAACTCACTCCCGGGTATCTGTTATTCTACATATAAACCACCCCGAACCCATCGATTAGATTGCAGTCTGTAACTCACTCCCGGGTATCTGTTATTCCATATATAAACCACCCCGAATCCCTTGATTAGATTGCAATCTGTAACTCACTCCTGGGTATCTGTTATTCTATATATAAACCACCCTGAACCCCTCGATTAGATTCCAGTCTGTAACTCACTCCCAGGTATCTGTTATTCTATATATAAACCACCCCGAACCCCTCGATTAGATTCCCGTCTGTAACTCACTCCCGGGTATCAGTTATTCTGTATATAAACCACCCCGAACCCCTCGATTAGATTGCCGTCTGTAACTCACTCCCGGGTATCTGTTATTCTATATATAAACCACACCGAACCCCTCGATTAGATTCCAGTCTGTAACTCATTCCCGGGTATCTGTTATTCCATATATAAACCACACCGAACCCCTCGATTAGATTCCAGTCTGTAACTCACTCCCGGGTATCTGTTATTCCATATATAAACCACACCGAACCCCTCGATTAGATTCCAGTCTGTAACTCACTCCCGGGTATCTGTTATTCTATATATAAACCATCCCGCAGCCCTCGATTAGATTCCAGTCTGTAACTCACTCCCGGGTATCTGTTATTCTATATATATACCATCCCGCACCCCTCGATTAGATTCCAGTCTGTAACTCACTCCCAGGTATCTTTTATTCTATATATAAACCAGCCCGAACCCCTCGATTAAATTCCAGTCTGGAACTCACTCCCGGGTATCTGTTATTCTCGAGATAAACCACCCTGAACCCCTCGATTAGATTCCAGTCTGTAACTCACTCCCGGGTATCTGTTATTCCATATATAAACCACACCGAACCCCTCGATTAGATTCCAGTCTGTAACTCACTCCCGGGTATCTGTTATTCTATATATACCATCCCGCACCCCTCGATTAGATTCCAGTCTGTAACTCACTCCCAGGTATCTTTTATTCTCGATATAAACCAGCCCGAACCCCTCGATTAAATTCCAGTCTGGAACTCACTCCCGGGTATCTGTTATTCTCGAGATAAACCACCCTGAACCCCTCAATTAGATTCCAGTCTGTAACTCACTGCCAGGTATCTGTTATCTTCTATACAATGCACTCCGAAACGCTCGATTACATTCCAGTCTGTAACGCACACCCTGGTATCTATTATTCTATATAAACCACCCCGACCCCTCGATTAGATTCCAGTCTGTAACTCACTCCCGGGTATCTGTTATTCTATATATAAACCTCCCCGAACCCCTCGATTAGATTCCAGTCTGTAACTCACTCCCGGGTATCTGTTATTCTATATATACCATCCCGCACCCCTCGATTAGATTCCAGTCTGTAACTCACTCCCAGGTATCTTTTATTCTCGATATAAACCAGCCCGAACCCCTCGATTAAATTCCAGTCTGGAACTCACTTCCGGGTATCTGTTATTCTCGAGATAAACCACCCTGAACCCCTCAATTAGTTTCCAGTCTGTAACTCACTGTCAGGTATCTGTTATTCTATGTATAAACCACCCTGAACCCCTCGATTAGATTGCAGTCTGTAACGCACACCCTGGTATCTATTATTCTATATAAACCACCCCGACCCCACAATTAGATTCCAGTCTGTAACTCACTCCCGGGTATCTGTTATTCTATATATAAACCTCCCCGAACCCCTCGATTAGATTCCAGTCTGTAACTCACTCCCGGGTATCTGTTATTCTATATATAAACCACCCCGAACCCCTCGATTAGATTCCAGTCTGTAACTCACTCCCGGGTATCTGTTATTCTATATAAACCACACCGAACCCCTCGATTAGATTCCAGTCTGTAACTCACTCCCGGGTATCTGTTATTCTATATATAAACCACCCTGAACCCCTCGATTAGATTCCAGTCTGTAACTCACTCCCTGGTATCTGTTACTCTATATATAAACCACCCCGAATGTCTCGATTAGATTTCAGTCTGTAACTCACTCCCGGGTATCTGTTATTCTATATATAAACCATCCCGAGCCCCTCGATTAGATTCTAGTCTGTAACTCACTCCCGGGTATCTGTTATTCTATATATAAACCATCCCGCACCATCGATTAGATTCCAGTCTGTAACTCACTCCCGGATATCTGTTATTCTATATATAAACCATCCCGCAGCCCTCGATTAGATTCCAGTCTGTAACTCACTCCGGGTATCTGTTATTCTATATATAAACCATCCCGTACCCCTCGATTAGATTCCAGTCTGTAACTCACTCCCAGGTATCTTTTATTCTCGATAGAAACCAGCCCGAACCCCTCGATTAAATTCCAGTCTGGAACTCACTTCCGGGTATCTGTTATTCTCGAGATAAACCACCCTGAACCCCTCAATTAGTTTCCAGTCTGTAACTCACTGCCAGGTATCTGTTATTCTATATATAAACCACCCCGAACCACTCGATTTGATTCCAGTCTGTAACTCACTCCCCGGTATCTGTTACTCTATATATAAACCACCCTGAACCCCTCGATTAGATTCCAGTCTGTAACTCACTGCCAGGTATCTGTTATCTTCCATACAATGCACTCCGAAACGCTCGATTAGATTGCAGTCTGTAACGCACACCCTGGTATCTATTATTCTATATAAACCACCCCGACCCCTCGAATAGATTCCAGTCTGTAACTCACTCCCGGGTATCTGTTATTCTATATATAAACCTCCCCGAACCCCTCGATTAGATTGCAGTCTGTAACTCACTCCCGGGTATCTGTTATTCTATATATAAACCACCCCGAACCCCTCGATTAGATTCCAGTCTGTAACTCACTCCCGGGTATCTGTTATTCTATATAAACCACACCGAACCCCTCGATTAGATTCCAGTGTGTAACTCACTCCCGGGTATCTGTTATTCTATATATAAAACACCCTGAACCCCTCGTTTAGATTCCAGTCTAATTCTCACTCCCGGGTATCTGTTATTCTATATATAAATCATCCCGAATCCCTTGATTAGATTCCAGTCTGTAACTCACTCCCCGGTATCTGTTACTCTATATATAAACCACCCCGAATGTCTCGATTAGATTTCAGTCTGTAACTCACTCTTGCGTATCAGTTATTCTATGTAAAAACGACCCTGTACCCCTCGGTTAGTTTCCAGTCTGTTACTCACTCCCAGGTATCTGTTATCTTCCATACAATGCACTCCGAAACCCTCGATTAGTTTCCAGACTGTAACTCACTTCCGGGTATCTGTTATTCTATATATAAACCAGCCCGAACCCCTCAATTAGATTCCAGTCTGTAACTCACTCCCGGGTATCTGTTGTTCTATATATAAACCAGCCCGAACCCCTCGATTAGATTCCAGTGTGTAACTCACTCCCGGGTATCTGTAATTCTATATGTAAACCGCCCCGAACCCCTCGATGAGATTCCAGTCTGTAACTCACTCCCGGTTATCTGTTATTTTATATATAAACCATCCCGAACCCCTCGATTAGATTCCAGTCTGTAACTCCCTCCCGGGTATCAGTTATTCTCTATAAAAACCACCCCGAACCCCTCGATTAGATTCCAGTCTGTAACTCACTCCCGGGTATCTGTTATTCTATATAAACCACACCGAACCCCTCGATTAGATTCCAGTCTGTAACTCACTCCCGGGTATCTGTTATTCTATATATAAAACACCCTGAACCCCTCGTTTAGATTCCAGTCTAATTCTCACTCCCGGGTATCTGTTATTCTATATATAAATCATCCCGAATCCCTTGATTAGATTCCAGTCTGTAACTCACTCCCCGGTATCTGTTACTCTATATATAAACCACCCCGAATGTCTCGATTAGATTTCAGTCTGTAACTCACTCTTGCGTATCAGTTATTCTATGTAAAAACGACCCTGTACCCCTCGGTTAGTTTCCAGTCTGTTACTCACTCCCAGGTATCTGTTATCTTCCATACAATGCACTCCGAAACCCTCGATTAGTTTCCAGACTGTAACTCACTTCCGGGTATCTGTTATTCTATATATAAACCAGCCCGAACCCCTCAATTAGATTCCAGTCTGTAACTCACTCCCGGGTATCTGTTGTTCTATATATAAACCAGCCCGAACCCCTCGATTAGATTCCAGTGTGTAACTCACTCCCGGGTATCTGTAATTCTATATGTAAACCGCCCCGAACCCCTCGATGAGATTCCAGTCTGTAACTCACTCCCGGTTATCTGTTATTTTATATATAAACCATCCCGAACCCCTCGATTAGATTCCAGTCTGTAACTCCCTCCCGGGTATCAGTTATTCTCTATAAAAACCACCCCGAACCCCTCGATTAGATTCCAGTCTGTAACTCACTCCCAGGTGTCTGTTATTCTATATAAAAACCACACCGAACCCCTGAATTAGATTCCAGTGTGTAACTCACTCCCGGGTATCTGTTATTCTATATAAACCACCCCGAACCCCTCGGTTAGATTCCAGTCTGTAACTCACTCCCGGGTATCTGTTATTCTACATATAAACCACCCCGAACCCATCGATTAGATTGCAGTCTGTAACTCACTCCCGGGTATCTGTTATTCCATATATAAACCACCCCGAATCCCTTGATTAGATTGCAATCTGTAACTCACTCCTGGGTATCTGTTATTCTATATATAAACCACCCTGAACCCCTCGATTAGATTCCAGTCTGTAACTCACTCCCAGGTATCTGTTATTCTATATATAAACCACCCCGAACCCCTCGATTAGATTCCCGTCTGTAACTCACTCCCGGGTATCTGTTATTCTGTATATAAACCACCCCGAACCCCTCGATTAGATTGCCGTCTGTAACTCACTCCCGGGTATCTGTTATTCTATATATAAACCACCCTGAACCCCTCGATTAGATTCCAGTCTGTAACTCACTCCCGGGTATCTGTTATTCCATATATAAACCACACCGAACCCCTCGATTAGATTCCAGTCTGTAACTCACTCCCGGGTATCTGTTATTCCATATATAAACCACCATGAACCCCTCGATTAGATTCCAGTCTGTAACTCACTCCTGGGTATCTGTTATTCTATATATAAACCCCCCCGAACCCCTCGATTAGATTCCAGTCTGTAACTCACTCCCGGGTATCTGTTATTCTATATATATACCATCCCGCACCCCTCGATTAGATTCCAGTCTGTAACTCACTCCCAGGTATCTTTTATTCTATATATAAACCACCCCGAACCCCTCGATTAGATTCCCGTCTGTAACTCACTCCCGGGTATCTGTTATTCTGTATATAAACCACCCTGAACCCCTCGATTAGATTCCAGTCTGTAACTCACTCCCGGGTATCTGTTATTCCATATATAAACCACACCGAACCCCTCGATTAGATTCCAGTCTGTAACTCACTCCCGGGTATCTGTTATTCTATATATACCATCCCGCACCCCTCGATTAGATTCCAGTCTGTAACTCACTCCCAGGTATCTTTTATTCTCGATATAAACCAGCCCGAACCCCTCGATTAAATTCCAGTCTGGAACTCACTCCCGGGTATCTGTTATTCTCGAGATAAACCACCCTGAACCCCTCAATTAGATTCCAGTCTGTAACTCACTGCCAGGTATCTGTTATCTTCCATACAATGCACTCCGAAACGCTCGATTACATTCCAGTCTGTAACGCACACCCTGGTATCTATTATTCTATATAAACCACCCCGACCCCTCGATTAGATTCCAGTCTGTAACTCACTCCCGGGTATCTGTTATTCTATGTATAAACCACACCGATCTCCTCGATTAGATTCCAGTCTGTAACTCACTCCCGGGTATCTGTTATTCTTTATATAAACCACCACGAACCCCTCGATTAGATTCTAGTCTGTAACTCACTCCCGGGTATCTGTTATTCTATATATAAACCACCCCGAACCCCTCGATTAGATTCCAGTCTGTAACTCACTCCCGGGTTTCTGTTATTCTATATACAAATCACCCCGAGCCCCTCGATTAGATTCCAGTCTGTAACTCACTCCCGGGTATCTGTTATTCTACATATAAACCACACCGAACCCCTCAATTAGATTCCAGTCTGTAACTCACTCCCGGGTATCTGTTATTCTATATATAAACCACCCCGAACCCCTCGATTAGATTCCAGTCTGTAACTCACACCCGGGTATCTGTTATTCTATATATAAACCACACCGAACCCCTCAATTAGATTCCAGTCTGTAACTCACTCCCGGGTATCTGTTATTCTATATATAAACCACCCCGAACACCTCGATTAGATTCCAGTCTGTAACTCACTCCCGGGTATCTGTTATTCTATGTATAAACCACCCCGAACCCCTTAATTAGATTCCAGTCTAATTCTCACTCCCGGGTATCTGTTATTCTATATATAAATCATCCCGAATCCCTTGATTAAATTCCAGTCTATAACTCACTCCCCGGAATCTGTTACTCTATATATAAACCACCCCGAAACCCTCGATTAGATTTCAGTCTGTAACTCACTCTTGGGTATCAGTTATTCTATGTATAAACGACCCTGTACCCCTCGGTTAGTTTCCAGTCTGTAACTCACTCCCAGGTATCTGTTATCTTCCATACAATGCACTCCGAAACCCTCGATTACATTCCAGTCTGTAACTCACTCCCGGGTATCTGTTATTCTATTAACAAACCATCCCGAACCCCTCGATTAGATTCCAGTCTGTAACTCACTCCCTGGAATCTGTTATTCTATATTTTAACCACCCCGAACCCCTCGGTTAGATTCCAGTCTGTAACTCACTCCCGGGTATCTGTTATTCTATATATAAACCACCCCGAGCCCCTCGATTAGATTCCAGTCTGTAACTCACTCCCGGATTACTGTTATTCTATATATAAACCTCTCCGAACCCCTCGATTAGATTGCAGTCTGTAACTCACTCCCGGGTATCTGTTATTCTATATATAAACCATCCCGCACCCCTCGATTAGATTTCAGTCTGTAACTCACTCCCGGGTTACTGTTATTCTATATATAAACCTCTCCGATCCCCTCGATTAGCTTCCAGTCTGTAACTCACTCCCTGGAATCTGTTATTCTATATTTTAACCACCCTGAACCCCTCGATTAGATTCCAGTCTGTAACTCACTCCCGGGTATCTGTTATTCTATATATAAACCACCCCGAACCCATCGATTAAATTCCAGTCTGTAACTCACTCCCGGGTATCTGTTATTCTATATATAAACCACACCGAACCCCTCGATTAGATTCCAGTCTGTAACTCACTCCGGGTATCTGTTATTCTACATATAAACCATCCCAAACCCATCGATTAGATTCCAGTCTGTAACTCACTCCCGGGTATCTGTTATTCTATATATAAACCACCCCGAACCCCTCGATTAGATTCCAGTCTGTAACTCTCTCCCGGGTATCTGTTATTCTATATATAAACCACCCTGAACCCCTCGATTAGATTCCTGTCTGTAACTCACTCCCGGGTATCTGTTATTCTATATATAAACCACACCGAACCCATGAATTAGATTCCAGTCTGTAACTCTCTCCCGGGTATCTGTTATTCTATATATAAACCACCATGAACCCCTCGATTAGATTCCAGTCTGTAACTCACTCCTGGGTATCTGTTATTCTATATAAAAACCACCCCGAACCCATGAATTAGATTCCAGTCTGTAAAGACTGACGGAGCCCTTGAGGAGTACCGTGAAAGAGGATGTAACTTAAACGTGGAATTAGGAGGACTAAAAGCAGCCATGAAATGTCTTTAGCAAACATGGTGAAGAAGAATCCGAAGGCTTTTTATGCATATATTAGGAGCAAGAGGATAGCAAGGGAAAGAGTAGGCCCACTCAAGGACAATGGAGGGAACCACAGGAAGTGGGTGAAATCCTTAAATAGTACTTTGTATCGGTATTCACCAGGGAGAAGGACAAGACGGATGTTGAGGTCAGGGATAGGTGTGTGAACGCTCTTGAGAACGTCAATATATCAAAGGAGGGAGTGTTGAGTATCCTAGATTGCATTAAGGTGGACAAGTCCCCGGGGCCGGATGGGATCTATCCCGGGTTACTGCGGGAGGCAAGGGGAGAAATAGCTGGGGCCTGAACAGATATCTTCACATCCTCTATGACCACAGGCGAGGTTCCAGAGGACTGGAGAACAGCCAATGTCATTCCCTTGTTTAAGAAAGGAAGCAGGGTCAATCCTGCAAATTATAGGCCAGTGAGCGTGACATCAGTGGTGGGGGAACTTTTGGAAAAGATACTGAGGGACGTGATATATGCTCATTCGGAGGAAAATGGACTAGAACAAAGAACAAAGAAAAGTCATCCCCAAACCCCCACTACTTGCCTTCAAACAACCGCGCAACCTCAAACAACCATTGTTTGCAGCAAACTACCCAGTCTTCAAAACAGTGACCACGACACCACACAACCCTGTCATGGCAATCTCTGCAAGACGTGCCAGATCATCGACATGGATACCACTATTACACGTGAAAACAGCACCTACCAGGTACGCGGTACATACTCGTGCGACTCGGCCAACGTTGTCTACCTCATACGCTGCAGGAAAGGATGTCCCGAAGCGTGGTACATTGGCGAGACCATGCAGACGCTGCGACAACGAATGAACGGACATCGCGCGACAATCACCAGGCAGGAATGTTCCCTTCCAGTCGGGGAACACTTCAGCAGTCAAGGGCATTCAGCCTCTGATCTCCAGCTAAGCGTTCTCCAAGGCGGCCTTCAGGACGCGCGACAACACAGAATCGCCGAGCAGAAACTTATAGCCAAGTTCCGCACACATGAGTGCGGCCTCAACCGGGACCTGGGATTCATGTCGCATTACATTCATCCCCCACCTCTGGCCTGCAAAATCCTACCAACTGTCCTGGCTTGATACAATTCACACCTCTTTAACCTGGGGTTACCCCATCTCTGGATCTGTAAAGATTTAATCACCTGCTAATGCTCGCATTCCAAGCATTGTCTGGCATCTTTGAATCTGTCTATATACATGTTTCTGGAACATACCTCTTCATTCACCTGAGGAAGGAGCAGCGCTCCGAAAGCTAGTGATATCGAAACAAACCTGTTGGACTTTAACCTGGTGTTGTAAGACTTCTTAAAGAAATGTACAGCACAGGAACAGGCCCTTCGGCCCTCCAAGCCCGTGCCGACCGCCTAAACTACAATCTTCCACACTTCCTGGGTCCGTATCATAGAACATAGAACATAGAACATACAGTGCAGAAGGAGGCCATTTGGCCCATCAAGCTTGCTCCGACCGTCTTAAGCCCCATCCCCATAACCCAATAACCCCTCCTAAACTTTTTTGGTCACTAAGGGCAATTTATCATGGCCAATCCACCTAACCTGCACATCTTTGGACTGTGGGAGGAAACCGGAGCACCCGGAGAAAACCCACGCCGACACGGGGAGAACGTGCTGACTCCGCACAGACAGTGACCCAGCGGGGAATCGAACCTGGGACCCTGGAGCTGTGAAGCCACTGTGCTAATCACTTGTGCTACCGTGCTGCCCTAATTCCTCTATCCCTCTATTCCCATCCTATTCATGTATTTGTCAAGATGCCCCTTAAATGTCACTATCGTCCCTGCTTCCACCACCTCCTCCGGCAGCGAGTTCCAGGCACCCACTACCCTCTGTGTAAAAAACTTGCCTCGTACGTCACCTCTAAACCTTGCCCCTCTCACCTTAAACCTATGCCCCCTAGTAATTGACCCCTCTACCCTGGGGAAAAGCCTCTGACTATCCACTCTGTTTATGCCCCTCATAATTTTGTAGACCTCTATCAGGTCGCCCCTCAACCTCCGTCGTTCCAGTGAGAACAAACCGAGTTTATTCAACCGCTCCTCATAGCTAATGCCCTCCATACCAGGCAACATTCTGGTAAATCTCTTCTGCACCCTCTCCAAAGCCTCCACATCCTTCTGGTAGTGTGGCGACCAGAATTGAACACTATACTCCAAGTGTGGCCTAACCAAGGTTCTATACAGCTGCAACATGATTTGCCAATTCGTATACTCAATGCCCCGGCCAATGAAGGCAAGCATGCCATATGCCTTCTTGACTACCTT